>NW_027315757.1:21960823-22393323 GCF_026437365.1 Eucyclogobius newberryi
GTGCGTGTGCGGTGCTCTGTGTGTGTGTGTGTGTGTGTGTGTGTGTGTGTGCGGTGCTCTGTGTGTGTGTGTCTGTGTGTGTGTGTGTGTGTGTGTGTGTGCGTGTGCGTGTGCGGTGCTCTGTGTGTGTGTGTGTGTGTGTGTGCGTGTGCGGTGCTCTGTGTGTGTGTGTCTGTGTGTGTGTGTGTGTGTGTGTGTGCGTGTGCGGTGCTCTGTGTGTGTGTGTGTGTGTGTGTGTGCGGTGCTCTGTGTGGGGGAAATGCAGTGGTTTTTCTGTATCAGCGACACTTATATTTGCTGCGGATGCTGCAGATGTGCTGACGACAAACTCTGGCAGGGAAAGAGCACGTAGCTGTTTTATGGTTAATAAAGCTGTAGTGGAGCAGGGATCATTTTGCAGATAAGAGAACCTTTATGTTTGATATAAATGTAATTAAAGAAACAAGATAAATCAATTAATAAGGAAAAAAAAATCATTAAAAAAATATGTTATAAGAATGTAGAAAAGGTGTATCTGATTTAAAAAAAAAATAATAATAATAAGTTTGCAACTGTGTTGTGTTGTTGTGGTTACAGCCATTTTATTACTATGTTTATTAATTAAAACTAGTCTAGTTTGAACCTTTGAAGAAGCCTTGTGGTCCTGAGTCCCGACACCTGCTTTTGAAACATGAAAAAGCAATTTTTTTATGAGAATGTTGAATATAACAATTCAAACAAATCCAAAACTAAAAATATAAATTGCTATATGTCACAAAACTTAAGCTGAAAAAAAACTAAATATTTTTTTTCTTTAATTTTTACTTGATAAAACAAATACATTTTAAGGTCTGTAACAGTGTGCATCTCTTTTAAACGATCTCGGCATTAATCTAATAAGTATAGTTACAGTTTATGTTTGTTATCAGACTTTAGATGCGTTATATGCAGGAGCGGCTTTGTAACTCGTTTGTTATCAGACTTTAGATGCGTTACATGCAGGAGCGGCTTTGTAACTCGTTTGTTATCAGACTTTAGATGCGTTACATGCAGGAGCGGCTTTGTAACTCGTTTGTTATCAGACTTTAGATACGTTACATGCAGGAGCGGCTTTGTAACTCGTTTGTTATCAGACTTTAGATGCGTTACATGCAGGAGCGGCTTTGTAACTCGTTTGTTATCAGACTTTAGATGCGTTACATGCAGGAGCGGCTTTGTAACTCGTTTGTTATCAGACTTTAGATGCGTTACATGCAGGAGCGGCTTTGTAACTCGTTTGTTATCAGACTTTAGATGCGTTACATGCAGGAGCGGCTTTGTAACTCGTTTGTTATCAGACTTTAGATGCGTTACATGCAGGAGCGGCTTTGTAACCCGTTTGTTATCAGACTTTAGATGCGTTACATGCAGGAGCGGCTTTGTAACTCGTTTGTTATCAGACTTTAGATTATCAGACTTTAGATGCGTTACATGCAGGAGCGGCTTTGTAACTCGTTTGTTATCAGACTTTAGATGCGTTACATGCAGGAGCGGCTTTGTAACTCGTTTGTTATCAGACTTTAGATGCGTTACATGCAGGAGCGGCTTTGTAACTCGTTTGTTATCAGACTTTAGATGCGTTACATGCAGGAGCGGCTTTGTAACTCGTTTGTTATCAGACTTTAGATGCGTTACATGCAGGAGCGGCTTTGTAACTCGTTGCTGTGACTCAAACAGCTGTCGCCACTCGCCGCCGTTACTTTGGTGGACATGCTCCACTTTGAGGCTCGGCTGTGCAGATGTGTAGTGTACGTGTCATAATCCTGCTTTAAGATGATCACAGCAAAGCCACGCAAACACTCCAGCGTCTGTCGGATTAACGCTCTGCTTCTGCCCAAACGACGTGGAAAGACTAAAGTACCACCGCAAAAGAAGCGTAATTTAATGAAAACTATTGTGTTTTTTCTGTATTATTTATCCCTCAGAATAATGTCGTGAGCATATAAATGTGCATATGGACTTTAACTATATACTGTACAAGGGTTATTTTTTCTCGTAAAAAAATTAAAATTTTCTTTGCTTTATAACTGCTTTTACAACATATGTTTTGACCAGTTTTACAATATACATTAGAATATTTACTGACATAAGATTAAAATTGAGGGTCAATTTTTATACACCTACATCATTTTATCTGAAAAATGTCCCTTAACATTTCAACGTACGGTAAGCGCAACTGATACAATGTGTTTCTTTTTCCTTTTTAAATAAATCCTATAAATGAAATAAATCCTTTTGTTCTTAATTTAACTTTACAGGGCAAAATGCAAACTGAAAGTTGCTGTGCAGAGCTTAGCTTTAGCTCGTTTGCTGACGGCAGTTGGAGATTTAGGACTCTTCAACTGCTGCAGAACAGTTAATTTCCTCAACAAACAGACTCCAAAAATATCGTATTTAAGGAGTGAACTGTAATGAGTCCAGTGTTCCTGTTGTTTATCTGCTTTTCTACCCCAGTTTAATTTATTTTCTCCAATTCAATGTCAGTCACAAGCTAAATATATAGCAAACATTTACATTTTATTAGATTCTAGCAGCTCTTTCACATGTTTCGTGTGCTTTGAGCTCTTACAGGAGAAAACGTCGTCTCTCACCACTGACTCTGGTGCTGAAATTCAGAATGCTGTGATGTCCTCTCTAACCTCTCTAGTTTCTCTGTTTAACCTGTCAGGATCTGTTGACCCGGTTCATGGTTCACATCTATGTAATTACTGGGTCTATCCACACGAGAGAAAACTGGCACAAAGTTCAATACCTTCTCTATCTGTGTGAATAAAGGAAAGCCTCAGAAAGCGGTGCCATTATTCAACTCCAAAGTGGGATGGTGTCAGTGGAAGGAACGTAAAGACTGAAAATTAACGCGATAAGTTTGTGGAGCCAAAACAAATAATGAGAAGGTTCATTGTTTCTGGATTTCTGCTTCAGATATTTCTTTCAAAAACAGTAAATTTCCCACAGACTTAAACAGGCTCTTGTCTTAACCATATCTTTAGCCATAGCCAACCAATCAGGGACATGCGTTGTCCGTCGGTCTCACAACAAACACGGCTGCTTGCAAGGTCAAAAATAATGAAAACATTATATTGCTTAAAAAACATATTTCTGTACAATCAATGAGTGAAGCAAAAAACGCTGTTAATCTGAGATGAGACAATTTGATTTAGTTCTAAAATGTCACAGGTGTATTAGGGCCACTTGTAGATGAATAACGGCAATTTTGCTGGAAAAACCTTGCAAATCTCCCTGAAAGAAAACATGAAAATTTGCCCGAACATGTCATATTTGCTGTGTTTGTGGACTGGAGGAAGTTGGTGGTTTTGGACGGCACTTACAGCAGGAACAGTGACTTATGGCTACAAACTAGATCAACCTTGGTGTGACTTTTGCCTCTGATAAACTACAGTGAACTACAGAGTTTGACCTAAACCATTTCCAAACACTGACATTTGACTGTAAATGCTCTGCACTGCTACGACAACGAGACATGGCTCACACACACAAACAAACAGTCTAGACCAGGGGTGGGCAATTGTTTTCTTCCGAGGGCCATATTCGAATCCAGGCAAGTAGCAGAGCCCGCGATCATTGGTGTGAATTTTTTTTATTAAATATCAAATAAAATATCACTTTCCTTTCAAATATAGGCTATTGAATCTATTATTTAATTAATTTCCCGTCATATTTGTTAAGGATACAAGTGCAGACAGATGCCTGAGGGCAAAAAAGGAAAAAAAAATACTTTTTTTTAATTTTACAAATTACTTGGCATTTTTGGCGGGCCGGATTATGAAGACAAATGGACCACATGTGGCCCACCGTAGTTTGCCCACCCCTGGTCTAGACCAATGTTAGTTTGTGTCTTATAATAAAGTGAAAGCCCAATACGACAAACCGGTGAGTATTGTTGCTGCTGTGGGTTGTGGGATCCGTAATGAGAAAAAAAAAAGGCAAATTACCATGTTTTTTCACTCAGATTTTCTTGTTTGTACTCGAAAATTTGACTTACTCTTCATAAAGAATCAGAAAAGTGTGTATTCTGAATCCCAAGCAAAATTCCCAGGTGCCAATCTACACCCACAATTTGAGTCTTGCATCAGATACATAGTTTTTGTGTTTCCTCTTGACACATTTCACGTTGGAAACTTGACTTGCTCTGTCCTAACGTTGATTCCGTTCTTATTTTCCTGTGACGCCACTAATCTTGTGACCGCTTTCTCTCCCCCCTCTTCTGCCTGTCCCTGCTGCAGACGACTGGCCTACCGCATCAAAATGGGCACGCTTCCCAACCCCAAATCCCCCAAAAAGTTGCCTTGTAAGTCCTCTGTACTCCGATGTTTACCCACAACACACTTCACCATCTCCTCTGTCTGGCTGTGTATCGCTCTAATTCCTCTGGCTATCGCTCTAATGTTCCCGCTGACATTTATTGACCTTTTTGCTGGTAATTGGCATTTCTCATGGGCATTAGGCTTCATTGTGGCTCCGCTCCGTGCAGCCGTGTACCGCGTCGTGTGGAGTGAGGGATCACAGATATGAACTAATCCCTCTGGTGGTGGCAGCTCCATCTGGCCGTCTGTACGTTGAGCTGAGCCATAATAAACAGACAGAGGAAAAACCCTTCAATAAATCAGCCATTGAACTATGATGACGGTAAATAATCTATTGTGGCATCTGTTAGTTAAGTCTGGGGTGAGTGAGCAATGTGTTCTAGAAGCAGGAAAACGCAGATTTATGTGAGTTTAACCTGTGGAGTTGAGCGAAAGGAGTCTAAAGATGGATCAGGTGAAATGACAATGACAATGGACTGTGTATGAACTGTTCAGACAAAAGTTTGAATATACTGGGCATTTATTTTTATTTTTAGAATATAATGGGCATTCATTTTTGTATTATTTAGAATATACTGGACATTTGTTTTTATTTTTAGAATATACTGCGCATTTATTTTTATTTTTAGAATATACGGGAAATATACGGCATATATGAAAAGGAGTACGTTTGAAATGTAGGTGGCACTAATATGGTTAAATTAGCTGTTTAACTTACTTTTGCAATTACCACTGTAATTAGGCCTGTACACAATAAACAAAAATGTGCTTGAAGTTTAAACAATTCTAGTTAAATATAGGCATAGACGTTATTCTTTTTTTTTTTAAATTTTATATATTTGTTTCTTAGTGAGACAAACAAACAGTGACAATAGCAACATAAACATTATACAGAAAAGACAAATAAAATAAAGGGTTAGAAAACATAATAATACAAATAAAAAGGGGTTATGGGTAAAACCGGTGGGGGAGGACAGGGGTGTTGTTCAGAGTTCTGCCATACAGCCATTATTCTTTTTTAAGGACTTTTATGGCTTGAAATGTGGGAGAAGAGCTGGGAAGACATTCAGCAAATCATCTGGGCGGGAATCGATCTCATTTGTCCTGCTGTTCAGCTGTAAATATGACTGAATCTTCAGTATTATCTCCAAAACAGTGAATTGTCCAATGGGAAATACTGTCCCGTGCACTTCACATAATTCCATTCTTGAAGGTGAACACAACTCGTAAAGAGGGCGGTCATATTGTTCTGGCTGATGTTGCGGGTCAGGACGCAGTAAAAAGACAGGTGTGTGATACATGTGGATGTGTTTAACCGTAATCTGTGGCTCAATGCGATTAGCACTGAGCCAAAGGGCGACTACAAGGGCTTAGCAGTAAGTCATCCTGCACAGGAACGGCTCAGGGACGCGCCGCGCTCCTCTGCTCCTGGAGTAATCAAATCAAATCAAATCAATTTATTGTCCCCAAAACCCCATCAGGGCCTTTAAGTGTGAGGAGATCCGTCTAACTCTGTCACTGCTGTCATCAGGACCAAAGGGGAAAAGGCGCTTGTTGTTGCTTTTGTCATTTTGCCATTAAAACAAGAATCTGAACACAATTATTTTACTTTTTACTTATTTTAATTGTGTACTTTAGTGCTTTTACTTTTACTTTTTCTTACTACAACTCTGTAGTTTGAATTATGTAACAGAATTGAGTAGCAGTAATAGCAGTAGCAGCATGAATAGTAGTAAATACAATAAAATACAAATTTAAAATGTTGATAATCTATGCAGTACATGTCTGGTTTTATGTTTGCATAAACCCAAACCTAATGCTACTCCAACATTAACTACTAGGCTAAAACATTGGCTGATTTTCCACCAGTGCGTCTTCTGTGCCTTTGGGAAATGCCAGGTTTGAATTTTTAGAAATGTAATTAAAGTTGTCGGATACAGACTGTTAATGTCATCATTTGCTAAATCCCCTGTGCCAGACACGGACAATACCGGTATTCACACTTCTTTTTTCTCTTATGGGTGTCATTTGATATTTGATAAGATTATAGTGATAGTGCTGCAGTAGTTTTTCAAACCAAAGACTGCCAAGAAAAAAATAAAAGGTTTCAAATCATTGGTATCTCGTGGTAGAAAGAGGTATGAAATTGTCTTTGCGATTAAAAACAGGACTTATACAGGACTTTAAGCAGTTTGAAGATGCCATTTGTATTTATCAATTAGATTCTATATGTCCTATTCATTCCTTTGTGTGCTTTCTCTAATGTTTTCCTTTTTTGTCCTCCTCTTTGCTGCTCCTCCAGACGAACAGGGATGTGACAAAGGTGGGTCCAGACACATCTGAGAACATTGACACACAAAAACCGCACTGCAGCGCCCTCTAGCTCTGGATGAGTGTACTGCGTGTGCGTGTGTGGAGAACTTACATTTGTGCCAGTGGAGTTGACATTTGGGATTTTGGCTCTTCCAGCGTGATGCCTGCCTCCTGCTGCTGCGTGGGGGGGAAACGCAGGCAGAAAGAACTCCCTGGAGAGCACAGAGCAGCATAGCAACACTGGATAGCAATAGATCACGGTTCCACGGGCCGATACATGTTCTTTAGTTCTACATTGTCTTTCAAATGTATTTTGCCCTTATTGTGAATTCTTTGTAGCATTTTCAATTCGAATTTTAACCTTTATTAGACACAGTAAAACAGAGGAGAATGGGTCAGTCTATCACGATTTGTGACACTAACAAACAAACTAAGCAGAAAATGTACTGTTCTAGGAAAGATGAAGAAAAAGTCAAGCTTGGAAACATTTTCAAAGCAGAAAATAAGTATCTCATTTATAAAGCTTGCCCTTTGCACCATATGTGGGATTTATTAAACTTGTACAAGGCACAGGACTTTGCTTATCTCTGCACCAGCCGGGACGAGTGCAGAAGTGAAGAACATTTGACAGTGTAATTGCCTTCCGGTTTCAGCATTTGTTTAGTTCACTCAATATTCCTGACAAAACATGGGAGATGCATTGCCCAGAATATTCCTTTCATTATTTTGTAAGAGACAGTTGTGACCCAGCGCGGGTAGGATCCGCTGAATCTGTGAATGGATTTATGATTTGGAGGCGTGGCTAGGACGTGACATTGAGACACAGAGTTTAAGTGTCCACTCCACCTGTCCAGCTGTATTCAAGCAATTCAAAAAGAACCACAAAGCAACAAACGCAGAAGATCGCGATGCCTAATGATGACTCGGATGAGGAAATCTACTCTGGACACTTGGCATTTAACAGTCACATTGGCTAAGCGGTCTTCACAAGGAACATGGAAAAACACCAAAACAGTGTGATTTTTAGTCCAGAACATTTGACAAAGTTTTAGATTTTTGGTCATTGCTGTTTGGTTGGTGTGTGTTGTGTTGAGAGTACATCGAGTCTCATGGTCATGTTTCTTCTGAGTTGGAGCCAGATCTTTCCGTGATACAAAATCTCTTGGAGTGTTAACAGTAGATCTCTGGCTGCTCCTCCCACTGCCTGCTGCCCGGGCCCAGACTCCACCCTTTCCCCTTTTCTAACCCCGCCCCTTCAACTATAGCGCTGACCCCGTCTTTCCCCCGCTTGCTCCTTACAGAAGACTGTGATTGTGAGAGCTATTTCAATGGACAGTACATAGGTGAGAGCGTGCGCCTCTTCTCTCTTTGCCTGCTGCAGCCTGGCTCTGTTCTGCTGCCCATGCTGCCCCTGCTGCCCATGCTGCCCATGCTGCCCCTGCTTTCCGTGCTGCCCCGTGCTGCCCGTGCCGCCCCGTGCTGCCCGTGCCGCCCCGTGCTGCCCGTGCCGCCCCGTGAAGCCCGTGCTGCCCGTGCTGCCCCGTGAAGCCCCTGCTGCCCGTGCTGCCCCCATGCTTCCTGTACGGCCCCTGCTGCCCCGTGCTGCCCCCTTGCTTCCTGTACTGCCCGTGCTGCCCCGTGCTGCCCGTGCTGCCCCGTGCTACCCTTGCTGCCGCTTCACTCCCCCATGGCTCTGTAGTGGTCGCCCCGCCCCGCCCTGGCCTGGCTGTGGTCGTCGAGTCATCTATCTGCCCTGGCCCGGGTGAGGGTAAGAGGAAGGTGTTGTGGGGTAAAAGACACAGCCATGAGAGACAGGAGAGAGGGTGAGGTCAGCTACAACACAGATGGATAGAACAGACGGTTGGGGCAAGACAGTAATGCAAAATGATCTGTTTGCAGAAAAGCCACGTGCCACTTGAAAATTATTATGTATTTATAATGTAATAATTTATAATGTAATAATTTCTTATATAATAATTTATTTATTAATTATTATTTTTTATTTATTTATGTATTTATGACAGAATTCAAACTAGCTCGTGGGGAAAAGGGTTAGGGCTAGTTAAAGCAACTCAGAGAAGCACAATTTCGTTCAAAAGTATTACCCAACTCTACATCACTATAAGATCGCCTCGCCCGACATATTACAGCCTAAGCTTACGGTATGCAATCGAGATGGTGGTAAAATGTCTACTACAAATATGCCGATTGCGTGGTGTGGCTGGGTAAATATTGTGGCACAAGATCCTAAATCTTTCTGGATACATTTGTGTCGTGTGGGAGCGCGGGGACCCGGGGCCGGGACGTGAACACTTTCAGTTTGAGAAGAACGTAAAATCAGAGTCAAGAGTAGTCGTGGACCGCTTCCCGCCTTCCTCTTACCTGCTGTGTCGTGCACCTTTGTGGCTGACCCCTCCCACCCTCCCACCCACCACACCCCTCAGTCTGTGATCTGCTGCTGTCAAACCACACCCACTGAATGAAGCCCCCCCCCCCCCCCCCCCCACAGACCCCACTGCACCTTCTGCTACTGTCTCTTAGCTTAAAAACCTCCGGCCCCTCCCTCTGCACTCCCTCCTCTGAGCTCCCCCCCTGCTCGCGGCCCTCTCCCTCCCCCCCGGACTCACGCCCCTGCCCCCCCCCCCCCCCTGGCACGCCGTTGTGTTGCTCGCCTGGTGGGTTGTGTCATGCTCTAACGCCACTTACAGTCTCTCCGAAGTGTAAAGCAGTGGCGCCCTCCTGTGGCCAGGTCTTTTCATGGGAGTTTTACTCAGGTACAGTGCCTCGGCTCACTCCGCGGGTTCACTGCACCGACATACACAGATACTGCCCCGGGACCCTTCAAAACCCCTGGGACTGGGGCCTGTCTGTGGATCCTGCCTCATCGCTGTAAACACGTAGCATGAGAGATATACAATAATGCACAATAACAAGGAGATATTACACTATTGCGGTATCTTCTTCTTCTTCTTTCACCTCGAGACGCATGACAGACAGTTTATAGTTTTAAGTTCTCAATTTGAACTGTCAGCGGAGGTGGAATGTACTTGTTTTCACCCGCTCTGCTTCGTTTATCCGGTTGCTAAGCGTTTTTTGATTTTGCAAAAACACTTTATTGTTCCTGGGAAAAAAAAGTGTAATTCAGTGCGCAATTTTTTCAAAGCCCCAAATCATCATTGGTCAAACAAAAACAAGTGATATTGTGAAATGATATTCTTCCACCTCTGACAGTCTGAGGACAGTTTAATGCATGAGTCTCAGCTCTGTTTGGATAAATAACTGACTGCATTATGTCTGCATCATGTCATTTAACTAACTCTGTTCAAGTGTTCTGGCCTGAGCACCAAGGAATTCATGTCTTCTCTCTCTCTCTCTCTCTCTCTCTCTCTCTCTCTCTCTCTCTCTCTCTCTCTCTCTCTCTCTCTCTCTCTCTCTCTCTCTCTCTCTCTCTCTCTCTCTCTCTCTCTCTCTCTCTCTCTCTCTCTCTCTCTCTCTCTCTCTCTCTCTCTCTCTCTCTCTCTCTCTCTGTCACTCGTTCCTTCTCTTTCACTATCCCTCACCCTGCTTTCTTTCTCCCCTCTCTCTCTTCCCCTGCCTCTTTCCCTCTCTCCTCTTATTTTCACTCCATCTCCCCTCCTCTGTTTTCACTCTATCCCTCCCTCTCTTCATACTTCTTCCCTCCCTCCCCTCTCTCTCTCCTCTCTCTCTCCCCCTCTCCCTCCCTCCCCTCTCTCTCTCCCCCTCTCCCTCCCTCCCCTCTCTCTCCTCTCTCTCCTCCCTCTCTCCATCTCCTCCTCTCTCTCTTCCCTCTCTCCTTCTCCCTCTCCTCCCTCTCTCTCTCCTCTCTCTCTCCCCCCCTCCCCTCTCTCTCTCCTCTCTCTCTCCCCCTCTCCCTCCCTCCCCTCTCTCTCTCTCCCCCTCTCCCTCCCTCCCCTCTCTCTCCCTCTCTCTCTGTCACTCGTTCCTTCTCTTTCACTATCCCTCACCCTGCTTTCTTTCTCCCCTCTCTCTCTTCCCCTGCCTCTTTCCCTCTCTCCTCTTATTTTCACTCCATCTCCCCTCCTCTGTTTTCACTCTATCCCTCCCTCTCTTCATACTTCTTCCCTCCCTCCCTCCCCTCTCTCTCTCCTCTCTCTCTCCCCCTCTCCCTCCCTCCCCTCCCTCTCCTCTCTCTCTCCATCTCCTCCTCTCTCTCTTCCCTCTCTCCTTCTCCCTCTCCTCCCTCTCTCTCTCCTCTCTCTCTCCCCCTCTCCCTCCCTCCCCTCTCTCTCTCCTCTCTCTCTCCCCCTCTCCCTCCCTCCCCTCTCTCTCTCTCCCCCTCTCCCTCCCTCCCCTCTCTCTCCCTCTCTCTCTCACTGCACAGCCGGTTTGCGGAGGAGTTTCCGCCTCAGCCGTAAGGACAGACAGGGCTCGTCGGGTGAGGGCTCAGACTTGGGCGACCCGGACTTCCTGACGTACGAGGAGGTGACGCGGTATCAGCAGAGGCCCAACGAGAGGCCGCGGCTGGTCGTGCTCATCGGTAAGACTCTGACACCTAGAGGAGCCCACTGGGGTCGACGCGGTCACAGACGTGGAAGTACCACCGAGAGTACAAGTAGTAGTCATAGTAATTCTTCTCTCCACTTTATTTATCCCTCCAGGGGCGATTCATTTGTGCAGCATCAGACAATAAAAACAGTTCAACAAAGAAATCACATAAACACACAAGAAGCACAGTGCAAAGAGTTTAGCAGTTTAATAGCTGTGGAATTGAAAATCACTGTCAATTTATCGAAGATTTAAATCAATATTCGCATGTGTTATACAAGGTCAAACGCCGTCAGCATTTGCACAGCTATACAAGCTTTAAACAAGCACAACGGGCCTGACTTTTTACTCGATGTGTGCAGGTTCTCTCGGCGCACGGATCAATGAGCTCAAACAGCGGGTGATCGCTGAAAACCCTCATCGATACGCGGTGGCTGTGCCTCGTGAGTCCAACACAACACAACGCTCCATTGTACACAAATGAAACGGGGGAAAGAACCTTATTTTAACTTTGTACATACTAAGAAACGAAGGTGCATAAAGTTTGTGTTAATACTTCACACTTTTTTTGTATATCACAGCACTAAATATACCGTATTTTCCGGACTATAAGTCGCACGCACCTTTTTTCATAGTTTTGGCCGGGGTGCAACTTATACTTACATTTATACTTATATACTTATACTCCGGAGTGACTTAGATGTGATATTATTACCGTATTTTCTGGACTATAAGTTGCACCTTTTTTCATAGTTTTGACCGGGGTGCAACTTATACTTACATTTATACTATATACTTATACTCCGGAGCGACTTATATGTGATATTATTTGTTATTTTCACACTTGCAACCTCATTTCATACTCCATTGCAACTTATATATGTTTTTTTCTTCTCTATTATGCTTTATTTTTTGGCTGGTGCGACATATAGTCCGGAAAATACGGTATTCTTATGCTTCCAGGAAAACACTAATCATTTTCTTTATTTAATATCAACCCACACTAGACTTTAGCCTGCATTATATTACACATTTATTTCATTTTCAGATACGACAAGACCCAAAAAGCCCCACGAGAAGGAAGGAGTCGAATACCACTTTGTCACCAAGCAGCAGTTCGACGTAGATGTCATCAACAACAAGTAGGACCGCGTCATTTTGAACTCAGAACTGTGACATATACTGTGGTTTGAGGTGTTTGCCGTGGGACTGAAACACTTTTTTAACTTGTGCAGGTTCATCGAGCACGGCGAATATAAGGAGAACCAGTATGGCACGAGCATAGAGGCCGTCCGCTCGGTCCAGGCCAAGAACAAGATGTGCATCGTGGACGTACAACCCGAGGTACTTGTCACTGGACTCTTGCATAATCCAGGAAAAAACACAAATCAACAATGAAACTGCGGTGTAGACAAATCCCCCGTAACGTTGTGCCCAGGCTCTGCGGCGCCTGCGGACCGCCGAGTTCAAGCCCTACGTGATATTCGTGAAGCCGCGCGTCCCCGAGAGCAGACGGAGGCGCAGCGCCGCAACGTCGCCAGGAGGGGGCGATCACGGGCGCATCACGGTGAGTGTCCGAGGATCAGGTTCAGTCAGTTAGGGTTTATATTTACTAAGGAAAAGGCCGGATACTTTATGCCACAATGGCAATTTAAAAAAAAAAAAGAAAATGTAATAGTAAGCTTTTTTAAATTTTTATTTTCAGTAATTTTAAGCTTTTTTCCCAAGTTTTTTTGGGCATCAAAACTCCTGATATGGACACGATTAACGGATACCTTTGAAACGTGCTTGTGGCAGCAGGAAAAAAGGCCATTAAGAAGAAATTAACGACTGGACTGACATAATAGTTATGACAGTATTGCACATCATTATGACAGTATTGCACATGAGAATGACAGTATTGGACATCATTATGACAGTATTGCACATGAGAATAACAGTATTGCACATAAGTATGACAGTATTGCACATGAGAATGACAGTATTGCACATCATTATGACAGTATTGCACATGAGAATGACAGTATTGCACATCATTATGACAGTATTGCACATGAGAATAACAGTATTGCACATAATTATGACAGTATTGCACATGAGAATGACAGTATTGCACATCATTATGACAGTATTGCACATGAGAATGACAGTATTGCACATAAGTATGACAGTATTGCACATGAGAATGACAGTACTGCACATACTTATGACAGTATTGCACAGGCAAATGGAAAAAAAATGACATTCTGACTTCATTTGGAAATGGACAAATTCGACAGACTTCTGGACCAAATGGGACTTTTATTTTTATTTAAATGTTCCGTGATTTTATTTGTATTTATGTTCAGTTGATGTCTATTTGCGTTATTATTTAGACTCGCTGGTAATTTTGTGTTGTGCTCTGTATTTATTTGTTTATAAAAAAATTAAAATTAAATAAATATGAATAATTTATTTTAAAAAGTCAAGGAAAAGTCAACATTTCTTTTTTTTTCCAATTAATACTTGTTCAAATGACTATAGTTTCTATGCTCGTTTTAGTATTGATTAGTTTCGGTGTATTGATCATTTTGACAAACTAATCAGCAATAATGTTTGTTGTAAGTTTATGAGGTTCAAAAACTCTTTAGTGGATAAATAAACTTTGATGATTTGGTGATTTGGACCTAGCACAATTGAGACACAATCAACACAGTAAGATTATTGATTATAGCGTTTTCAGGGGAAATATGAATCAGACTTCACGGCTTTGGATAAGTCTTTCACGTTAAGTTATCACGTTGAATGTATTAACAAAAAACATGTAGAGAAATTCCCTTGTGCCCTGTGCCTGTTTCTGCAAAGAACTCAAACGAACATTCTAGTGTATTTAATTATTGAAATGTGTTTTTATTATAGTCAGTGCTTGTTCTGTCATGTATGAAGACGATAATCCCTTCATTTCTTCATCCTCTTTCCCTGTATCCTGCCAAAGTAGTTGAGTAAAATGTGTTTCGCTCCAGGGCAGATGTATCGTAAAGCAGCTCTCAAGTTCAAAATAGGACCGCTGTGTGTCGTCTGCATCTAATCATAAAGAGTTTGGGAAGCACGGCTCGCGTCTAGCCTCTGAAAGTTGTGAAACGCGCTCATAAACTCATGCTGTGAATAATTTGGAAGCCATGAATGTGTTAGGAAAGTGTGGAACGACTTTGTACCCCTGTGAACAGCGCACAAAACAAACTAGCGCTGTGTTTTTTTATGTTTTTAAGACAGTTTGGTTTACAGCGTATTCAAATCCTCACAAATATTGACCTCTATGACGCAGTGAGGAGAGTGGCGGGTTGTTTTCTCGTGTCAGTCGGCGTTATCGACAGCCGAGAAACCAAGAAGAACCTTTTTTTTTTTACATCCGCACAAGATCAGATACGCTTTATTTGTCCCACAATGGGGAAATTCCAGTGTTGCAACACAGATTAGGTACAGAAATAAATAATAAAAAACAGATAACTGATTAAAAACACTCTTGTAGAAAAACCTCTTATACACTTAATAAAATTAACAATGATAACACTCTTATTTACAGCTGTTATATGGACATAGAATATTGCACCAGGATGATTTACATTATATCACAGTATTGCACATGAGTATGGCAGTATTGCACATGAGTATGACAGTATTGCACATACGTATGACAGTATTGCACATACGTATGACAGTATTGCACATGAGTATGACAGTATTGCACATGATTATGACAGTATTGCACATGATTATGACAGTATTGTGATTATGACAGTATTGCACATGATTATGACAGTATTGCACATGAGTATGACAGTATTGTACATGAGTATGACAGTATTGCACATGATTATGACAATATTGCATATTATTATGAAAGTATTGTACATGAGTATGACAGTATTGCACATGATCATGACAATATTACATATTATTATGAAAGTATTGCACATGAGTATGACAGTATTGCACATGATCATGACAATATTGCATATTATTTTGAAAGTATTGCACATGAGTGTGACAGTATTGCACATGAGCATGACAGTATTGCACATGAGTATGACCGTATTGCACATGATCATGACAATATTGCATATTATTTTGAAAGTATTGCACATGAGTGTGACAGTATTGCACATGAGCATGACAGTATTGCACATGAGTATGACCGTATTGCACATGATCATGACAATATTGCATATTATTTTGAAAGTATTGCACATGAGTATGACAGTATTACACATGATTATGAAAGTATTGCACATGAGCATGACAGTATTGCACATGAGCATGACAGTATTGCACATGAGCATGACAGTATTGCACATGAGTATGACAGTATTGCACATGAGTATGACAGTATTGCACATGATTATGACAGTTATTTTGAAGATGAATGGCACAACTAAATTCTTTGCGTTTGGCGGCAGGACGATGACCTCCAGGAGATGCGTCAGTCGGCCGCGCAGATCGAGCAGCAGTACGGGCACGTGGTGGATCGCGTTCTCATCAAGGAGGACTCAGCCAGCGCCTGCGCGGAGCTGCGGGGCGTCCTGGAGCGGCTGGAGAGGGAGGCCTTTTGGGTGCCCCTCGGCTGGGTGCGCCCGTGACCCCGCCCGCCTGCTCCCTCCGAAAGAGACAGTCCCGCACCAGGAACCAAAGGGGGACCATGATGTCAAAACAAACGGTCCTACAGTATGTCCTCTTTATTTCTCATGAATTCAGGTAACATTTAAAGGGCCCATGTTATGCTTTTTACGTTTTTTAGATAAATTACGGAAGCTTTTTCACCGCTGTTTTGCGCTTAAAAGAAAAAGGATGTTTGCGCTGTTACTCTTCACGTCACACGGCACGGTTGGATTAAGTGCTCATCACCCCCTGCTGGCAAACCGACACGGCGTTAGCGACACAAACGGGTGTTTTTGTCGTAAACGTTCAGAATTTCTCGTTTTGATGAAGGACGTCGCAGTCGGGGCGCGGACGGAAGCTCAAAAAGTCGATTTAGCGTAAGATGGAGCCTTTTTTCACTTCCTCACTGTAGCTATCGCCGACAACCGGACACTCGCAGCTTTATTTTGACTCCCGTGGGACACCGTAGCATGGACTTTTTTTAATCTGTTTTTTTCCTTTACTGAATGCTTCCCGAGCACTTCTCCTATACCACAGCAAGCAGCGACACTAAGCAGCAGCAGCAGCAGCAGCCATCCACGCAGCCGTAGCCATGACAACGAACTGACCTTCTGTGAATGCTGTTTGAAACCAACGTTGTTTGTTTATCAGTTGATATCAGGAATGTGATATTTTTTACGAGCATGACTTAACGTAATCTTAAAATGTGTAAATACTGTAAATGTTTCTCGCGTGCCAACGACAACACTCGTAGCACTTCAATGCAACCTGTTTACCTTTGACCCCAAACAACCGGAATGACTTTTGTAGAGCTACTTTTGGTGTATCTGAATGTCGTGAATGGAAGGTGGCACATTAGCATATTCAGGGTTTAGACTACCGTATTTTCCAGACTATACGTTTTTCATAGTTTTGGCCGGGGTGCGACTTATACTTATATTTATACTTATATACTTATACTCCGGAGCGACTTATATGTGATATTATTTGTTATTTTCACACTTGGAGCCGCATTTCATACTCCAGTGCAACTTATATATGTTTTTTTCTTCTCTATTATGCATTTTTTGGCTGGTGCGACTTATACTCCGGTGCGACTTATAGTCCGGAAAATACGGTAACTAATATTCGTGTTCTGTTTTGTTTAGCGCTTATTCAAAAACATTCAAACTGACGTCTTAATTAAGTGAAATTGAAATGTGATTGCAAATATTGGGCGAATCAGTGGCGAAAACGGTTACAGAGAAAAAATGTATTCTGTCCACGAGCGAAAGGAACATTTTCACAACAAATAATGAGTTCAATTAAGCTCCAAATGGAAACATATTGATTGTTATAATGCCTCGTTACAAAGTCAATATGTGTGTGTTCTTGTCGAAACGTCTAATTGTGCTTCGAAACATAAATAATTGACTGGAACGAGGCGACCCGTGGACGGGCCGTGCGAATGGGGCGACGTCCGTGACTCTGTTTGTATTCGTTGTATTTTTAAATGCTGTTTGAACATTTGAATGTGGAGTTTGTGACTTGTACAAAGTGCCATAATAAAGTTGATTCAATGGCTCAAAAGCGGCTTGTTTCCATGATTTTACGCTATAATTACAGGTTGTTATTAAAAACTGGCATTTAAATGGCAGTGCTTAATTCTTTTAAATAAACCACTTCCTCTTCAACTTTAGGAACACACAAATATTTTTAAGTTTTATGTACCTCTGTCTTAGTTAATATTTATTTTACCTATTTCTGCACAAACATAATTTTAATTAATAGAATTTACTGGGTCTACGGTAGGGCGCATATTGTCACAGATTTAACTTTTGGACTAATTGCTAGAGGCAAAGCAGTATCTTGCAAATGTTTAAGTTTGTTTTGAATGGATTTGAGCTCTACAAATGTGAAAATTGTACAAACAATTCATGTCTTGCAGATCAAAGGCAGCATTATGTTTGTATTATAACAAAAAACTGCAAATGTTTGTCTTCTTGTGCACCGCTGGTTACACTGAACCATACATAAGTTATATAGTAAATGTATTTATCCTCATTATGTTGCAGTAATACACTGTGTTCCAACCAATGGTACGGGACGGGGCAAGCGTTTTTTCTAATATCTGGAATGTTTTTTAAAAGAACATGAAATTCCATGTTATCCAAATAAAAACGTATTTGTAGAGAAAAAGTTTATCTTTTTGTCTGAGTTTTGAAATATCATTCAAACAAGAACACTGAATAGCAGTAACAATTGCCAATATACAACTTGTAAACCCATTTATTTCCCTCAAACTCAAAGGCTGCAAACCGCTGCCGTTATTTCATTCATTTATAATATTTCTATTGCTCTGTCGGTTTCATTAGATACAATAATAGAGTAAAGTGCAAACTGGGTTGAGGAAAAACAACAATACAATACAAGCCCTGAACCCCACAGACTATTAGGATTTTTACAAATTATCTGTCGGCAACTCATTGTTAATTTACGTGCAGAGAACCACCCCGGCGTGAACCCTTCTGTTTTCCCCCGGCAGTAAACACCATCACAGCAAATTTTTTCCCACCCGCATCCCTTTGTGTAATTGGAAAAGATAGGAAGGCCATTACCGCTTGTGCTTTAGGTTTAGTTGAAGTGTTTCTGTCCCTGATGCCATTACCGCCGCCGCAAAGAGACTGCACCGGCAAAAGTAATTCAAACACGTCAACAACAACATATTTTTTAGCTTTAAATGCTATTCCTTTGCCATGATAGGGGATATTTTCGATTTTATTTCCATTAGTGGTGCAAAAAATAGTGTACACAGTATTACTCATTGAGGAAATACCATTTACCGACGATAAATACTGTTTTATTCTAATGTTTGTAGCTTGTGTTTATTCAAAATGTGCTTTATTTAGAAAAGGGATGAAGTTGTGATCTAGGATTGTTAAGTAGTTTCAGCATTATCGTGATGTTTTATTTTGAAATGTATTGTTTGTTATAATATAAGACAGCAAATTCTGTGTATGAAGCTGAATTTAACCAATTCTTTGCATATTATTATGTGCAAACGATAGAGCAAGCGACAGATTCAGCAGATTCTGTACGTTTAAACCACTCACACAGACTCGTGGCAGCACATTTTGTTGTTTTACATAATGTACTTACTCGAGTAGATGTACTTTTTGTGCTTGAGTACAATTTGACCCGGTGCACAGTGGTCTCACTGCTGTCGCTGCTTCTTTCCAAACCTACAAACGCACCAAACAGCACTGCGTCGCCCGCTCTGAGAATGCACGTGCTTTAAAACCGCTTATTAGTCTATTTTAGTGTCAAATATTGATACAAAGTCTTTGACGACTCACTGAACTAAAATGCAGTAAATATATTTTGAATTTTGCAAAAAAAAATTACAAAGCATATTTTTTAGGTTTACAGTTTCACTTCCTGTCCTAACTGACGACATCACAGTTGGAAATTATCCAGCAAACACTGGGAAAAAAACATCGATCTATTATATGATAAAAAAAATGTTTTGACAAATAAGAATATATGAAAGCAACATTATTTTGTTGAATTCATGTTTAGAGAGTCCAAAAAGTTGTTTCTTTGTGTAAATTCTGCATAAACCCTAGAGCGATGTCACTTCCTGTCATTTTCTACAGATTTTTCAAGGTTTTCTCCACAAATACCAGGTACAAATACACCAAATAAAGTAAAAAATAAAAAAAATACAATTTCCGCCACTGCATGCGTATCAGTACTCATACACCGTGAGTTTGATTTTACTTTTTGAGTAAATCTAAACGTGACTAAAGCTTTATGTTGACAGAATGATGATTGGTGTTTCTTGTGGTTTCCCACCTTTTCCCCTTCCAAATTCATCATGTTCAGTTATACCCACAGTTACTTGAGAATAACATATTTCTCACTCTATTGCTTCGTACTCCTACTTGATCAATCTTATTTCTAAGTACGTTTTGGCTGCAGTCCACTTCCCGAGACACTTTTTGGGGCAGTTTACAACGACTCTTCCTCTGCAGGACGTTCTGTACCTGATGCACGCTTCTCTGGACACTTTAATTTAGATGTGGCACTCCCTGATTCCTCTCCTGAAAGCTGAAGGTCAGTCGGCTCGTTTAATAATAATAATAATAATAACTTTTATTTATATAGCGCTTTTCAGTGACCCAAAGACGCTGAACATAATAAAAAAGGGGGGGTATTTACAGACAGGGGGGGACAACACGTACAGAACACATTAATATACAGATAAAATGAACAAGACAGAAGAAGTAGAGAGAAAAAGATGGGGATGTAACAGGGGGTAGAAGTGTAGGCAATGGGGTAGAGGAGGCTAGGGGTAGGGGAGGTCATAGGCTTGGGTGAAGAGGTATGTTTTTAGGCGGGATTTGAATGTTGTGAGTGAGGGAGAGTGGCGGACAGGTTGGGGGAGGGAGTTCCAGAGTCGGGGTGCTGTTCGGGAGAATGCTCTGTCGCCAAAAGTTTTGAGTCGGGATGTTGGTGCAGTCAGGGTGAGAGAGGAGGAGGATCGGAGAGCTCGGGTGGGGCGGTGGGGGATGAGGAGGTCAGACAGGTAGGGGGGGGCAAGGTGGTGAAGAGCTTTGAAGGTGAGGAGGAGTATTTTAAAGTTTATGCGCTGCTTGATGGGGAGCCAGTGGAGAGAGCGGAGAACGGGAGTGATGTGATCACGGGACCGGGTGTGGGTGAGGAGGCGGCCAGCGGAGTTTTGGACCATTTGGAGTCTATGGAGGGAATGGGAGGAGATGCCAGTGAGGAGGGAGTTGCAGTAGTCGAGGCGGGAGGAGATGAAGGCATGGATGAGGGATTCAGCAGCGGGGAGGGTGAGGCAGTGTCGGATTTTGGCGATGCGGCGGAGGTGGAAGTATGAGGTCTTGACAATGTGGCTGACATGGGGAGTGAAGGAGAGGGTGGGGTCCATGATGACACCGAGATTGCGTACCAGGGTAGAGGGGGTGATGGTCGAGGTGTCGATGCTGAGTGAAAAGGGACCAGTTTTATTGAGAGTGGATTTGGTGCCAATGAGGAGGAGCTCTGTTTTGTCACTGTTCAGTTTGAGGAAGTTGAGAGTGAGCCATGATTTTATTGTAGAGATGCAGGTTTCAATGTGGCTGAGGGGAGGGTTTTGGGTGGATTTGGTGGTGAGGTATATCTGGGTGTCGTCAGCGTAGCAGTGAAAGTCCAGGTTGAGTTGGCGGAGGATGTGACCAAGGGGGAAGATGTAGCAGATGAAGAGGAGGGGGCCGAGGACTGAGCCCTGGGGGACCCCCTGCGTTACTGGGGAGAGGGTGGATGAGTGACCGGAGAGGGAAATGAACTCTTGCCTGTTGGTGAGGTAGGATGTGAGCCAGTCAAGTGCAGAGCCCTCAACACCCAGTTGGCGCAGCCTTTGTAGGAGGATGGAATGGTTTATAGTGTCAAAGGCTGCGCTGAGGTCTAGTAGTAACAGGATGTTGAGGGCCCCGGAGTCTGCAGAGGTGAGGAGATCGTTGAGTACTTTGACCAGGGCTGTTTCAGTGCTGTGAAGTGGGCGGAAGCCAGATTGGAGGGGTTCATAGAGGTTGTTTGACTGGAGGTGGGTGTGAAGTTGGGCGGCGACGATGCGTTCCAGCGTTTTTGAGAGGAACGGCAGGTTGGAGATGGGGCGGTAGTTGGAGAGGTTGGCGGAGTCTAGGGTGGGTTTTTTGAGGATGGGGGTGATGGAGGCCAGTTTGTAGATGGAAGGAACATGGCCGAGGGATAAAGACTGGTTGAAGAGGGTGGTGAGATGGGGGATGAGAGCAGGGAGGCAGGCCTTGGTTAGAGTCGTTGGGAGGGGGTCGAGAGAGCAGGTGGTGGTTTTGGAAGCGGTGATGAGGTCTATGATATGAGAGGAGTTAACAGAGGAGAAGGTGGTGAGGGGAGGGAAGGGTGGGTGGTCAGGGAGAGGGGGGGGCAGGGGTGGGGGTGGTGATGGAGTTAATGGAGACGGCAGTCATGGAGCTGTTGATTTTGGAAATTTTGTCATTGAAGGCAAGGAGGAAAGAGTTGCAGAGGTCAGGGGAGGAGGGTGGAGTGATGTCCGGTGGCTGGAGCAGCTTGTTGACGGTGGAGAACAGGGTGCGAGGGCTCCGGTGGGAGCTGTTGATGAGGGTGGAGAGGTGGGCAGATTTGGCGGCTTGGAGAGCGTCACGGTAGGAGGAGATGTGTAATTTGAAAGCTTCGGCGTGGACGGTGAGGCGGGTTCTTTTGAGGAGTCGTTCAAGTTGGCGGCCAGTCTGCTTCATGGTGCGGAGTTCAGGGGTGTACCAGGGGGCGGGGTTGATGTATGAGACGGAGGAGGTTTTCCAGGGGGCTAGGGAGTCAAGGGAGTCGGAGAGGGTGGTGTTGAGCATGACAGCATAGTCGTCGGGGGAAGAGGGGGGGAGTCAGGGGGGAAAGCAGAGGATATGAGCTGGGAGAGCGTGAGGGGGTTGACTGACTTGATATTGCGGTAGGTGATGGTGCGTTTTTTGGGGTTGTGGGGCGAGGGTAGGGGGGCGGAGAAAAGGATGCAGAGATGATCAGAGAGTGGGAAGGGGAGGGGGTGGGGCTTAGATATGGGTAGGAGAGAGGAACAGACTAAGTCCAGAGTGTGGCCTTTGGTATGGGTGGGGAAGTCAATATGTTGGGTGAGATGGAAGCAGTCCAGGAGAGAGAGGAAGTCGGATGTCAGTGGGGCGTTGGGGCAGTCAATGTGGATGTTGAAGTCACCAGTGAGTAGGAGGCGGGCAGAGAGAGAGGATGCGATGGTGAGGAGTTCAGACAATTCAGTGAGGAAAGAGGGGTGGGGCTTTGGGGGACGATAGATCAGGATAGCGGTGATAGAGTTGGGGAGGGAGAAGGCGAGGTATTCAAATGATGAGATGGATGGAAGGTTGAGGTTCAGTTCAGTGATGGATGTAGATTTTTTATGAATAACAGCAAGACCTCCCCCACGCCCGGAGAGGCGGGGTTTGGCAGTGTAAGTGTAGTTGGAGGGAGTGGCTTGGTTGAGAGCATAGAAGTCCAGGGGCTGTTGCCATGTTTCACAGAGGAGAAGCAGATCCATGTTATTGTCCAGTAGCAGTTCAGATATAACAGGTGATTTGTTGGCGAGGGAGCGGCAGTTCAGCAGTGCAAGGGAGATGGATGGGGGCGCAGGGGTGGGGGGGCGGAGGTTGCTGAGGTTGGCAGTGCGGCAGGTGGGGGTGACAGGGGGGCGAAAACTAGTCCAGAGTGAGGGGATAGGTGAGCCGTCGTTGGAGTGTTGGTTATGGGAGAGACCAGAGCCCCTGTGGATGTAGCGGGGCCGGCGAAGGATCCCAGCTGAGCTAGCTGCAGAGGCAGCAGCAGCTGGGAGACGGTGGTTATGGTTGAGGAGGTGAAGGTCAGCAGCGGTGTAGGTGAGTAGGCGAGAAGTTGGTGGAGCGGTGGCCTGGAGGCGTGGGAGTGATAGTCCGAGGAGGAGATGGAACGTAGCAGCAGATGAGAGTAATCCAGTTAGAATGTTGGCGGTGGCTAGAGGCTGGTTAACTAGAAGCTGGTGGGCAGAGAGTTGTGAAAAAGCAGCAGTGGACCGGGTGTTGAAGCTGGTGGAGTGAGTGGCGTTGGTTGCCCCAGACCTTGTCTGCACGGCAGGGAGGCCCCGCGATACCATGACGGACCTCCGCAGGTGTTAAGCCAGCTGTTAGCTGGCGGCTAGGGCAGTAGATAGTCCAGGAGTGAGGGAGGAGATGAGCGATGGACGGTGCAGTAATGTCCGATGAAGTTAAGGAACAGGGATGTAGACAGAAGACAACACAGAGACGCGGGAACAAAACAAAACAGTGGAAACGACTAACAAAACAAAGACGTTGGGACAGAAGCGGCAGTCCACATACCAGACGCCGGCGTTGCTCTAGCCCAATCAAGACGCATTTGAGTCCAGTTTTGTGACCAGATCGCCCCCGTCTGTGGAGCGGGGAAAGCAGAGAAACGGGGCTGTACCTTGGTTGTATGGGGCTGCTTTTCTCCGGGTGGAGCCGGTGCCCCGCTCTCCGTGTCTGCTCCTGTGGCAGGCTGGGGCCACACCTTCGCCCAGGTACAGACCTCCGGGGCGGCGGGTGCGGGAGCGCGGAGCCGGTGTTCGGGCGTGGAAACGCCGGTGCAGCGGAGGAGAAGCGGCGCCGCGTGCGCTCGTGGTGCGTGCGGCTCGTTTGTCTCGGGCTAAAACTCCGGCAGCTTGACGGGACCGGCCCGACTACAGCGTGCCATCATTCCTGCCTTCTAAACTCGACTTAACCCCTGTCGTTATGACCTCGTCCGGGGTTGAAAGAGTTGAGAGAATCAAATAGAACTCAAATCACGTTATTCATTTGACTGACTATACAGGGTCCTGAAGCAAAGCCCTTTGGGCGAAGGGCGAATTAGTCGGTCATAAGTTAAAAAGAACCATAATTATGCGTCATTTCCGTACATTGACTTGCAAAACGTGTTCTTTCATCGTGTGCCTATAAAAGCTGTGATTTTCGTCTACCGTGAGTTCAATAAAGTTCAATCTTCTCCTAATAGTTATAGACTGTACTTGTGCTGAATAGTTGATGCATTTTCTCTCCGTACATTCGTTATCTGGGTCAGGGCAACTGTTCTATCAACAGAAACCAACATTTTTCCATTGCACTTAATCAAACCAACATTTTTCCATTGCACTTAATCAAATACGTGGTGGATGGCCTTGTCTTGATGATTTTCCCTTCGTAAAATGTTGCAAAATAACGTGAATCTATCTATATATCTGTCTGTGAGTAGCATTGTTGTGATTATTTGCATGATTTAGTTGGACTTTCGTGAAATAGATGCAAGAACAAGAAATAACCCAGCACCTTTCATCATCAGAGGAGTTATAAAAGGAGTTTTAAATGAATATTCAGATAATGAGAGGCATTTGACCACACGACTGTATTATTGGTAGTGATAGAAACTGACCGGTGTGATCACAATGTTTTGGATTTGCCCCGAATCTGCCTTAGTCTCGCCGGTCGAATACATCGCTCGCAGGTTGTGCCGGAGCAATTTTCGATGCAAAATGTAGTCATTTTAGAGTAAACCTTTATGAGTTTGCGTGACAAATCCTCAAATCCAAAGCCAGTTCTGTTTGTACCTTTAATCTGAGCGTGAAAGAGAGAAAGCCGTGTGTTTTTGGGGTCATTTTTCAGACCCCAAGGCCAATTAATCCTAACCCTTTTTTACAGTAACGCATCAACTTAAAGGAGAAAAAGTTCAGACGCCTCCACATCACACCAACATCTTTTTTCACCTGGAGGTCATTCACAAATTGCCAAACGGTCGCAATCTTTCATAGTCTTATTTATGCTATTTATTTTTACTGATTCCCATTAACAAGCTTCCTAAACGTTGTAACCAAGTTTATGAAGACATTTACGGCCCTATAAAGTTGTACTATTTCTGTCCACCAGAGGGCAGAATCTCAACGCCACAGATTCTTTTAGCACTCCTCCAGCACTTTCTATCCAGTTGAATACAAAATCAGATAATGATGATGGATGAGCGGATTGGGACAAAAGTCACACATTTAATCTGAGGCGAGCGTGCGGTGGTGATAGTGTTGTTTTGCTGAGGGAGTTCATCTAAATCCGCGCAGACTCTGGTGGAGGCCACACTCATCTCCTGAACGACGCTCTTCATAATGGGAGCTGTTGCAGTATTCCTCTCTCTGATGGATGGCGGCGACGGTGTTCCTCTCACAGCCCGAGTCTTTGTCATTTTGAGATTTTTATGACTTTTTTCTGCGCTTGGGGGAAATAAATAATCGTTTAGAGGATTTAGGCGGGTGAAGACGTGTGGAAATTAAAGGTGGGAAATAAATTCTGGCTATGGGTGTAAATAAAGTTACCTGGATCTGGGAAATAGGGCCTGTATCTGACTTGAAATTATATTGTGAATGTTGTTTTGAAGATTAAGTACTTTGTTGAATAAAAATTCCACAAAAGAGCCGAAAAAGTTTAAAAAAGCGTGATATTTCTGCACTTTTTTACCCACATTTCACATTTTTCTGATGATTAAACCTCACTCAAACCTCACCACTTGTACGTTTAAAGACATTTTTTAACACGTTTCTCTAGGATTGACACAATATTGTTTGGAAATTGCTTTATGGGATTAAAACATCGTCAATTTAAATGTTACTTAGCCGCAACTATCACTAAAACTACCATTCATTAATACAACTGCTCATGCTTTTACTATTACATGCAATGATTATAGCACCGTATGTACTGCAGCACTTTACCATTAAAAAATTAAGAAAAATAATGCATTTTAAATCCATTTCGATAAACTATTAGTGATCATTTGAGTGAATTTTGAGATTATAGTGAACCATGCTCTGCTCAGTCCTGTTTACATGTCGTAAAATATGTGCTTTTTCATAGTTTTTTATCTAATATTTGTGTGTTTTCCTGTGTTGTCTTGTTTTTGGATCTTAAATGTCACCATCAGCCTTTTTATAGAGACAGCAGATGGAAATGAGTCCACGTGGCTCTGTTTTACACTGACATGTCTCTAATTCTAGTGATCGCGCTGCATGTTTCCCCCAGTTACAAAACATGTTTATCCGACTGTCGATCTTAGACGGTGTCGAAACCCTCTTCTTCTCTTGTTCACGCGTCAGGCAACGAAAAGCCGCTGGAAAAAGGGGCCAAAGCTTCTGAGACTGAATGTGAAGTTCCCCGCGGCAACTGGAACAAGAAGGAGATGAGAGCCCCCCGTAGTGACTGAAGCAGGGTCTGCAACAGGCGTCACAACACAAAGCGTCCACAACAGGCACAAAGCCAGTACAAGACAGCCAGGAAGTGGGCTCGCTACAGGGATTGAACACTATAAAGCGGCTGTACCGTCTCTTTTTAACGCAACTGCAGTCAAAAATACAGATATAGTCCTGCCTCAAAACAGAGATGTTGTAAAAGCAGCTCTTGGGGTCAATGTGAGACCGCAGTGGGCTGTCTGTGCTTAATGTGGCGAAGATGAACTAAAGCTATTTTTTAAGGCAGTAAAAATCAGGTAGTCTACAGTGTCTGAGCCTTTAAGAAGCTCAAACAACCTAATCTTATCCAAAAAGCAGACAGAAGACAGTGACAGAACAAATAAGAACTTATATTACACTATTCTAACACTAGATATTGATATTAAAGCTTGGCATATTTTAAAGTTTGGGAGACAAACCGGACTTGTTTTTAAATATAAGAACAAAGAACATTGCACAGCCTGAAAAATTAGGTGAAGGACAGTGAAATATGTCTAAACGTTGTTTTAGTGTCAGTTTGTAAATGTTTTATGATGTTTGGGCCAAGGTCACCCATGAAAAAGAGGTTTCGGGCAAATTGGACCGACTATGCACCAAATGGGACTTTTATACAAATGAAATTGTGCCATGATTATGTTTTTATTAGGTTTTTTTTTTTCTTTTGTTGAGTTGATGTCTATTTGTATTTTTATGTTGGAGTTTGCTCTCTGGTCGTGTTCTGTTTATTGTGTTTAATCTGTAAAAAAAAGAAAGATGTTTTGACACTAACCTTGTCGAATAAAGGTTAATAAATAAATAAAACAAATAAATGACTAAAAGAAAAGGAGTTCACACAGAATCCGGGCGCTACCTCGCGACATCGCTGGTTAAACAGATCATTTTGAACGTTTGAGAAGGACATTTCCCACATTTCCCACATACCTGAGCAGAATTTGTTCAAAAACAGTGAAAAAACAGATTCAGCCTTTACGTTTCCGTGTTACTCGACACAAGAACTACACCACAGTTCTTGACTTCCTCCAGGCCGTTGCAGATGCCCTTTTTAAACCCAGATTCTCTCCTTGAACGGCATGAGAGGAGACAGACAGACCTCCTCTATTCACATGGGTCTACTACAGTCCACTACTCATCACAGACCTTCATCTCCACAGAAAAGTACGAGAGCCACCGTCCTCCTGGATAATTCAAGCACTACTTCACGCTGGCCTGGAAAGATGTGAAAGTGCCATTATACATTTTGAGCCGCGAGCGGTTTTCTAGACGACTACAACGAGTGTATAACGTAACGATCTGCTGTGTACAAGTAGGACAAACTAAAGTTATGAGTTGTTTTACTAGTTGGCTCGATAAAGTCCACCATTCTGACTGTAAAATCTGACTGCAGGACATTATGTGTTGATGGCCAGTTTTTCATTTAAATCTGTAGCGCTAAAGGAAGTCAGCCAGTTGGACTTTAGATGCAAAAACATGCTCCGTTGGTGCCGTTTTCCTCCAATCTGATCCAAACAATGTCATACATTAATTTAGTTAAATATTTGGCATTATAAATTTGGCCATTTTGGTGTTTATGGCACTCGTAGAAGCAATTTGGATTAGCCCAGGGAATTAGTCTTGCTTTTCTTTCTTTTCCTTTTTTAAACATACAGCAACAGAAACGTACATAAAACAAATTTACCTATGTAAAGAAAATCTATATAAAAATAATAATAAATATAGCCGCAAGCGGCAATGATCGGCCCTCGCCACGCCGCCGCCACGCCGCAAGAGGAGGGGGCGCTAACGCGCCCCAATTGTCCTTTTATTACGCCTACTGCTGAATCTGTGACGCTGTCACATCTTCTCCCCTTTGTTTTACCATCAAAAAGCAATTTTATTTTGAATTCTTGGCCACACAGACACCGTGACTCTTAGAATAAAAATGTGGATAACTTTTGATGGTCCACCCCTGAAGTCTCACCAAATTTCAGGTTATTAGGGCTAACGCCCTGGGAGGAGTTCGTGAAAGTCTAAAGTGTAAACATGTTCTGGCGATTTCCCCATTGGAATAACATGGAAGGTTTCGGTCATCACTACGGCAACGACGTAACAATTATGACATGGGTCTCATTGACTTTTTTGATGGGAATGCCAAAATTGAGTTTTTTGTCAAATTTCGGAAAACTAAACATTTAACCTCCATATAAAATCTGTAGGAGGCGCTGTGGCGCCAAATAAATTTCTTTCACTTCAAGTAGGTTTAGGGCAAAGAGTTTAACAACTGATTCTAATTTGACGCAATTCGGACTTTATCTGCGCAAACGGCAGAAATTTTAAATTTGGGAGATTTCTGAAATTCTAGCTACAGTTTGCGGCTTCGCCGCAAAGAGACCGTGAGAGGTATCATTGTAATTTGAATAACTTTTGATGTCCCACTCCTCAGTAGCATTTTCACCAAATTTCAGCTTTTTAGGGCCAACGCCCTGGGAGGAGTTCTTAAAAGTACGACGTTTGGAAAAACACCGAGTCATGTTAATCCATTTTTGAAGCAATATGGCCGACATTTGGTTGGGCGGACGGCGTTGCCGTAATAATATTTTTTACTTCTCTTGTCACCATCTACCTCTGCGCCAAATTTCATGATTCTACGATCAGATTTTTTTTGGGTCATTTCCCATCTTTCAATGCATTTTTGAAAATGCATTTTTTATTTTAGAAAAGGGAAATAGCCAGAATGTAGAGAGGCACGATTTTTAGAGGTGTGCAAATTTTTGTGACTTTTCGTCAATGTTCACTCGGTGAAAAATAGGGGGGTTGGTCCCGAGAATAATAAGAAGAAGAATATTCCGATGCGAAAACAATGTTTCCCATTTTTCAAATATCATAAACTATACATTTTTGGAAAGCGCTCGCGCTTTCCTACCTCATGGTGTGGGTCCCTGGTCACTGACGGGTACTTTCGATAATTTTGAGTGGGCTCCGCCCACTTTGTGTTTTTGGCCCTCTATACAGTAATAATGTTCAATTTTTGCATTACATGCTTATATGCACGGAACATGCAAGAGATGGGGAACGTATTCGTGAGCTACTTAGCGCAAATGAGTGCTTTATATGGGGATGACGACCGCTTCGCGGTCGTCATCCCAATGTAAAGTGCTCGTTTAGTGCGAACTTTTGCACGGGCTTCGCCCGTTTACAACGGTAATGTTCCATTTTCCTACAACTAATTAGTATGCACGGGGCGTGCATGAGTGGAGGAGTGCGTTAGTGAGTGTTTGGAAGTGGGCGAGCGCTTCGCGCTCGATTTCGTGCGCACTACGTGCGCACTTTCGCAGCCGTGCTTCGCACGGCCTTACGAGACTAATAGGCCTCTCGCCAGCTTGTGGCGCTCGGGCCTAATAACAATAATAATAATAACACAAAAATACAAATAAAACAAAAAAACAAAAAATACATTTAAAAAAAAGTCTTGTTCATTTTCATAACTCATTAAACAACATTTCTGATTGGACAAGAGTAATTAGAGTAACTGTCTGAATGTAACATCTGATTTATATTATTTTTTATTTGATGTTAATGTAATTGGAAGTACAAAACATTAAATAATGCATACAATCTTTTTATTTAATTTAATTTTTTTAAATAAAAAAAATATATTTTTAAAAATTTGTTTTAAGTTATAACAACACAAAAAATAGAAAAAGACCAGAAGGAGCCCAGGAAATAAAACTAAAACATAAAGCTTTTGTCACTTAGACTTAGTTGGAAGAAGAACCTTTGCTTAAGAGTTACATCGACAAATGTATGTCTTAATGTATGGAAACGACTCCAAAAAGTACATTGTCATCAAGCCTACCACCTACACCCACCCTCTGCATATAAACCTTTGACATGCCACACCTTTATCGTTCCCTCGCTGCATCTCACGGCTAAAGTCTTACAGTTTGAATGTTACGGTTATCTACACGCGTGGCGCTCTCCTGACGACCCTCTATTAATTATGGCTTCACAAGTGTGCGGGTAATTAGCCGGGTTAGCTGCACCAAATGTCACTAATTTCCCTGGAGCTCATGGAAAATGCACATAAAGAGCTCAGAGTGTCGGTGGCGAGATTCATAATTAAACACAAGGTTAAAGCAGCGATAGGTTTAATAAATAATTCAACTTTAGTCCATGGGTTTTAATGTTGTATTAACTAGCGACTGTGTATATTCCACAAGTGATGTGTGATTACAGCTTATCACTTAGCTTTGGGGGCTAAAGCTGCACTATGTAACTTTCCAGGTACCGGCTTGTCTCGCTCTGTTCTCTCTCTTTTCCCCTCTCCTTTCTTTATTTACGGTAAAACATACTTTGAAGATGTACAACTACAGTAGGTGTACAGTAAATGCACCTTTACAGTCAGCCATTAAATGTAACACAACAACAACAACAACAACAACCTGCTTGTTTCCATGGAGATGTTATTGCTTTGATAGGGATATTCTGCACAGTGACATTAAAGTACATAACCTATCTTTTATTTATTCAATCAGGTGTGTTGTTGCTCAAATATACCTTAAAAATGCATCCTCACTCCACAGATATGACCCGTAACTCAGTCTGGAGGTGTAATCTGCTTGTCTCCATGGAGATAGAGACACATTAGAGTTACATTATGCAGCTTTAAAGCAGAACTAAGAGAACAGACCCGATAATCACATGCAAAAACATGTAACATGGCCAAATATAGAAAAGAGCCAGGGTTTCCCAGGAGAGTTGTTTTGTTTTCCACCCCGAGACAGCAGGGGGAGACAAACACAGCTAAATAAATGTTTAACCATCACAGGGACTTACAAAGACATTCAATCAAATCAAAATGTTACGTAGCTCTCCTTTGAGTAAGTAAGATAATAGTTCAACAAAGGACGAGTTGTTTCTTGAACATTCAGAGCAATAAAGCTTAAAGGAACACAGTCGAACACAGTCTTTCTCTGTCGTCATTGTGTACTGTTCACTGAAGGACCTCGCTAAACACACACCGGCATCTCAACCACACATGTGCAGCCGGGGAAACGTGCTGCTCTCTTGGGGATGAGCCAGAACGAGGCTGCAGGTGTGCAGTAGGTGCGTCCTATGATTGACATGTGAATGAACTCATCGACTGTCCACGCCACGAGGAAATGAGACTCAGATTTGGCGCCAAAAAAATCCTCCATCATTTCTTTAAATCCTCATCCCCAGAGGTTATCCTGAGTTACATTTACTTGAATACACATTTTTAAGTGATTGTACTTGTTGGAGTAGTTTGTGGACAGCACACTTTTTAATCCTACTTCAGTAACCTTTTGTCTGAAGTACTCTTACTCTTTCAGGGGCGGCAGTGGCTCAGTGGTAGAGTGCTTGTTCTCTGATCTGAAGGTTGGCAGCTGTCTCCTTGGGCACTTAACCCTCCTTGAGCCCAGTGTCTGCGTACACCGTGTGTGAATGAGTGAGAGGAAATCTATAAGTGACAAAGCTTTATGTTGACGATATGAATTGATTCTGTCACCGCTCCTTCAGACAGTTACTCCAAGTTGTTTTCCCAAGTACTGTTTTGCTCTTACTTGAGTCATTTCTCAGACCACTACACTGTACTTTTACTTGAGTAATATTTATTTCAAGTAAAGTTACTCGAGTAGAGCTAGTCTCCCTACCTCTGCTTGTCCCACATCTTGTCTTTGTCGGTTTGATGGCGTCCTACGTTCCTATCAAAACGTCCAAATCCAAGTTTCAAGTTGTGAAAGTAGTGCAGTGGTGAAATTACTCCATTTTCCATTTGTGCTTGAGTAAAAGTACAGATACACGGCCAAAAAAAAAACAGATTTAGATGACGATTGTGCTGATCAACAGTCGCAATTCAAATCTAATTCTTATTTCTATGCACATATTGTTGTTTGCTCAAAGCTCTAAACCTTAACGCAGGATGTCACCATGGACGTGGTATAATAATCCCTCTAACCATACTTTTCAGTTCAGTTAAACAATGCAATGGAGTTGAAAGTAAAGTGAAAGTATCCACTGTAAAACTACTTCAGTAAGTACAAATAGCTCAAATCTCTACTCAAGTACTTCTGTTCATACCGAGGAGTAGCAGATCCAGCTCAGTTAAATCACTTCCTGTTCCTCCCATTCACTTCCTGTTTCACTTTCTTTCAGCCTAAAAGATCACATGTATTCCTCGTTAACACCAGGTTTAAACCAACATTCTTACAACCAGATCACACATTTAAAGAGTTTAGTGCCTCGTCGGTCGACTGTGCAGAAGTGCGTGCGGCCAAAAGTGAAAAGTACAAAAGTCTTGATATTAAAAGTTTCCAAAAAGTCCTTCCCGTCTCTAGTTGAGTGATCTGAACGCCGTGGCTTGTCGATGCAGCGGCTGACAGCGGTGTTCCCCTTGTGCGACGCCGAGTTGTCACGGCGCCACTGTGTCTTTGTTCCGATTCCAATTATCTCTCGTATCCCTTTAATCCACACAAACTGCTTTTCTGTGGCGGACGGAAATAAAGGGAGACAACTGTGATGCCTGATTAAGGAGAAGTGCTAAGAAGAAGATTACATCGCCTTGGCTTCAAAACACGGGTGTCTCTTCAGCAACAATGTGAGCAGAGATTCCGATTGTTCTTTTGTTCTGCCAATGTCAAAACTGTTTTAGCAGTTGAAGGCACAACGCGCCAAGGAATCCTTTGGGTCGGACGAGTTAATTTTACTGCAGGTAAAATGGAGTCGGATGCTGTTTAAAACGTGTGTGTGAAGTGTGTTGCCTAAGGACACGACGGCTGCTTACACTTTGGCCCCAAATGTTCATCGTGAACGTCAGGAAAAATAGCAACAGGTCGATGATAAACCAAAAAAAGGCCATCTTAAACAACTTATCGTGTTAATAATGTTGAAAATAAGTAGTATTTATCTTGTTTTTTGTCATATAAGATTGGCAATGTAAATAGCCGGAAATATCTTGTTTTTTCTCAGCACAGACGTGTGCAGTTTGCAGATAGCGCGCTGATATGGGAAAGAATCAATCTAAAAGTGATGTGTTCATCTCGGAGACACCTGTCATGCTGGGAATGTCAAATAAATATGGGAAAGAGTGTCTGGAATGCTATGTATGTGGTCTGTAATCTCGTTGTGATTTTAATGCATTTTTCCTGTTGTGTGAAGCACTTTGAATTGCCTTGTGTATGAAATGTGCTCTACAAATAAACTTGCCTTGCCTATCTCATAATAAGACAAATAAAAGCATTTTCTAACTCAAAATCAGAATATAAATTGCTGCAGCACTTGAAATAACAATTAAAAGTCAAAATATGCACAAAAATCATGATAAATACGTCTTAATTCAATGGTAGAACGAGTTTCAAAGGGAGTCATATGGACACGTTTTTCAATGTCAAGACTCGTTGATTTCCATCTGAAAGAAAGATTGTGACGTTTTCAAGGTAAACAACCCAAAAAAGGTTCTTATTAAGCATGAAGATGTAATTTCTTTGCCCGACATCCAAAGAATGGCATCAAACATATTTATCAAGTCATTATTCAATGTTTTAACAAGCAAATTACACTGTTAAAAATACATTATTGTGTTGCCTCTCCACAGATTCAACCTGTAACTTGACCTGTTGGCGTCTCGTGCTTTTTAAAAATCAAAATAGGTGAGTTCAGATGGATTCATTTGTTGGACGTTTCATATATACTCTTTCTATAAGTGGACGAGCGACGGAGAAACCAATCCCAATGCTCACGCCAGACTTCAATCTAGCTCCACGAAAACTTCAAAAACATACATTTCCCGGCGCTCACATAATCACCCAATCGTAACGGACAAACTTGCAAACTGAGCTCCGACTTTTTTTTCCCTTCCCCCCGCCGACTTCAAACGAGTTAATAACGTGGGCGCAGAGTGGGCCCGGCAGACCTGTGCGGATGTCGGGGCGCTCGGATTAAAAACGCCGCTTTCCCTTTGAGGTAAACGGTAACAGCTGCTTCCTGTAATACCACTAACACAAACAAACAAACAAACGGCACAGGGCTTCACTCGTCTCGTCTACTGCACATCGCCGATAGCAGAGGAGCCTGGCTTGTTTCTATAGCGCTGGATAGGATCGTGTGTCTGTGCACTATAGGGCTGACTCGTGCTGCCTCCAGGATGTTTTCTTTTATTGGCAGAGGCTTTATATTTCTTTGCAGCAAAACTCAAAATGTCAGTGATGTCAGGAAAAGGTCACACACGGTTTTTCCCCCCCTTCTTGAGAGAGAAAGCAACACCCCTCGAAAAGAAGCAAAATGTAGCTCAGTAACACATGCCCGTAACGAGAATGGTGAATATTTGCTTTAGATAGATTATGTATTATGCCATTATCATGTTATCTCAGTATTTTCTTCACAGTTAAACTCATCACTGACCTGGCTTGTCCATGCATCCATCTTCTGCCGCTTTATCCGGGGCCGGGTCGCGGGGGCAGCAGTCTGAGCAGGGACTCCCAGACTGGCCTCTCCCCAGACACTTCCTCCAGCTCCTCCGGGGGGGATCCTGAGGCGTTCCCAGGCCAGTCGAGAGATATAGTCCCTCCAGCATGTCCTGGGTCTTGCCTGGGGCTTCTTCCCGTTGGGACGTGCCCGAAGCACCTCCCCAGGGAGACGCCCAGGAGGCATCCGGAACAGATGCCCGAGCCACCTCAGCTGGAGGAGCAGTGACTCTACTTCGAGCTCCTCCCGTGTGACCTTATCTCTAAGGGAGCCACCATTCATTTCGACCGCTTGAATCCATGATCTTGTCCTTTCGGTCATTACCCAAAGCTCATGATCACAGGTGAGGGCAGGAACGTAGATTAAATCGAGAGCTTTGTATTTCGATGATCTGGCTTGTGTGAACCAAATTCTTTTTAGTATTTTTCAGCACAGGCTTTTTTCAGCACAAGCTCTCAACACAAATCAATAGCATTTTGGTTATTCACATTGACTGGTCTGAAAGAATAATGCGATCACAAACAAAGGCAAACTTTCAAAACTTTTGTCAGGAAATAAAGAGAGTAAATGAAAAAATATAAACAAACATCTCCATGGAGACAAGCAGGGGGTGGAGCCTCTAGAGCGCTTTAAACCCGCTGCTGTCAGAACCTCAGAGAGAAAGTGGTTTAGGGTCAGAGACACCATTTCAAATCAATACTGAACAATATAATACTTTTGTTAATGTTCGGGTCCAATTGTTCTGAGTGATCCGTGGATGTACATATTTATTTTCAGTAAAATCAGTTATTTAAGTGTTTTTATATTTAAGCCTGGATTTATAATGATGTAAATTGTCTCTGGTAGTGTGTCCCTAACCCTTGACTCCCACAAACTGGACTCATAACACAGACGCACTGTACAGGAAGAGCCAGAGTCGGCTCTACCTCCTGAGGAGACTCAGGTCTTTTGGAGTGACAGGGCCACTCCTGAAGACCTTCTACGACTCTGTGGTGGCATCAGCCCTCCTGTACGGTGTGGCCTGTTGGAGCAGCAGCATCACAGAGAGGGAGAGGAAGAGGCTGGACAGAGTCATCAAGAAGTCCAGCTCCGTCCTGGGCTGTGCTCTGGACTCGGTGCAGGAGGTGGGGGACAGGAGGGTCCTGGCTAGATTCACATCTATGCTGGACCATGATTGTCACCCCCTGCAGGACACTCTCTCCGCTCTGGAGAGCAGCTTCAGTGAGAGACTGATCCACCCTCGATGTGGGAAGGAAAGGTTCCGTAGGTCTTTCCTTCCTGCTGCTGTCAGACTTTATAACAAAAACTGTTAGTACTGAACACTCGCAATACTGACCTAACCTAATACTGATGTGCAATTCTGTCATAATATGACGGAATTGCAATTATGTGCAATTACTGTTGGAATTCATGTGAAATTCATGTGCAATCTATGTGAAATCCATGTGCCGTCGTGACACATATTCATGTGCAATTACTGTCGTGATCACATGCAATGGTATTTATGTATTTATGTATTTATTTATTTGTCTATGGGAGTTTTTATTTATTTATAGGAGATCTTCTACTGAAAGTGTTTTTCAAACTTCCTATAAGTGATCTGTTCTTCTGTATCTACCGCTGTATCTTCCTGCGTTACAACAATGCAATTTCCCCATGTGGGACAATAAAGGAATATCTTATCTTATCTTATTTTAAGTGAAAGGCAGAATTTTAGTTCAATGTCTATTTTTATGTCTACTTTTAAACCACAAAATGTATGGTATTGCGGTCACATCCCTGATAAGCTTCTACATTCGTGGACTTTCCATTTGTGTATTTCTTTCAAAAACAGTGACTCACCCGTGTATTTATAAACCCCTGAAAGTACAACCTCAAATCCTTAAAGAACGTGGTCGAGTGCAGCACTTTCTACGCGTCTTTGGACGGACGGTTAAAGCCGGAGAACAGGAAACGTCATGCGAAACATTTTAAAACAGATGTCACGGTCCAGGCTTTTGCATTTGACCACGTGACGGCTTTTCAACGCGACCGTTAGACCCGTCGACCCGGCCCCTGCGCCGGCTGTGACGTTTTACCTGATGATTCACTTGAGTTTCTCGCTTCTAAATAGTGCATAGTGTTAGAAAATTGAACTGGCACTTACCTCAGAAGCTGAAATTGCAAAAGATGGCAGGTCTGGCTGTTGCACTTTGGACAATTACAGGGTCTGAAAAGGTTTTTAGTGTAGGAGGGCCGCAGGACTAAAGTGAAGTTATTTTATAGGAAATAGTGGACAAAATAATAAGGAATGAACCACTTCTCTATTCAGATGTTTAAAAAAATAAGAAAGAATCCCTAAAGAAAAATAAAATAAATTAAGCTTATCTGAAAGCTGTTTTTGCACTTTCTGAGATGCAAATAAATGTTATCTTCAGACAGTTGGAATTAGCGTCTGATTTATAGAAGAGGAATATTGTTATCGCTTTGATTAGTGTGCTTTGATTGTGAAACTTTTAAGTTATAATTCAAGCCGCAGTGTATTAGTCATCAACAAACGTTCATTTAATACATTTTTCAGTGAGCCGTCCCCCCTAAAAAAAATAAAAGCATAATTAATACAATATTCATTTTTTTCTGTACTTTTGGCACCCATTTATTAGCATTTATTTGCTTTTTATACAGTATATTGTCATTTGTGTGCTACTGTGTCCAAGTCATTTCCCTTGTGTCCACTCTTTTAGCATAACCTCTTCTTCTACATCTGCGCATGGAAAAATAACAGTATAAATACTATTATGACGGCTTCAAATCTTAAACCGTAAACTGTACATCTGTCATTTTCCGTAGTGCTTTGGATACAGTTATTTTGTTATCGTCATGTGCTCTTCAAACTACCCTGGATTAGTCTCACTTTATAGAGTATTTCCAAATCATTTATTCTTAATTAAAGGTTTATTTTTAAAGATCTGGGCGAGGTCTTGCCAATCACATGGTCTTGTCTTTCAGCCGCTCTGCCCTCACTCCTCTTTGGAGCAACGACAGACCTCGTGCCACAGATTCTCTTCCCTGGTTCGAATCCAGTCTGAAAACTCACCTATTTTTAAGTGTAATTGCCTTGTTGAACTGCTTTAATTTGTTCTGTAAAGTGGCCTTGAGAGCTTCCAACAGTGCCTGAAACTAAAATGTGTTATTATCATTATCTGAGGTGGACCTTGGTGCCAATTAAACCGTCGTGAGCCAGGTTAGTTTTGTCCGACTGATGACATGTTTTTGCAAAAGTAAGTCTCCAATTAAAACAACTGGGCCTGGGATATATTTCTGCATACCACTGCACACAAATCTAAAATATTACACTACTATTTGTCGAATGTGCCATGTATTATGCAAAGGCTGTTTGTGAAATAGAAATGGCACATAAATAAATTAAACACTTGCACAACAGGGAGCCACCGCTGCAAAAAACAACTTTTATCTTTTAATTGACTCACATTAAAAACACAAAGTAAGCTGCGTCACAGATTGGGAAACTGCAGTCCGGCACTGACATCAGAAGCTGAAGAAAAGGCGGCCATTTTTGCTCTGTCCGACGAGGTGTTTTTTTTTTTTTGAAGGATGAGAGCGAAAGAGACACGCGCAGACAGAAGCCACAGATGGAAATCATAATCCAAAATATCAATGACACTTGAACTCATTCCTACCTGTGATGTGTTTGTCATGACAAAGCTGGAGATTGTCGACAGAGAAACAAAATTATGTTTCATTTGATATTTTTCCACACACATGACTTTTCGATCCACAACGTTTACAGAGAAATGCCCAAGTCGATTTTGAGGGCAACCAATTACACCGTTACAGTCTCGCGGAAACTTCTCCGATAACAGTCATTTTGGAATTTGACATTTTGTCCACTCCAATTTAGTGCTTCTGGTGAACTGACAACACGTTTTAAAAGTACGTTTTAAAAAATGTGTTGGTTTTGCTTGGCACCTTGCTGCTTGTAAAATGACAGAGATATGGACCAATAAAGCACATTATCTCTGGTAGCTGGATCTTCATTAAAATATACTACAATATTACAGTGTTTTACTATAGACCCTTCCAGGACACACAGCCTGGTACTGATATAAACCTTCTATCCCTTTTATTTTGATGAGGCAGCCAAAAAAAACATATTTCTTGACATTTGAAGGGTGCGCAGATAAATTTTATACGTTCATTACATTTGGCAACGAGTAATACAAGCCAATATCTAACTTCCAGCTCCAGGTGCTCGGTCCAAAACAAAAACGTCTTCATCAAACTGTTGTGGCTCGCTATATTGTTGGTGCATTATGGTCCAGCACAATGTTAGACAATAATAAACACAAAACTAATCTAAATACTTGTACAAATGTGTTCTAACGAGGCTTTGGTGTTACTCGCGTGTTGTCGAGTGGTTTTCAGTCCCAAATGCAGTCATAATTTGTGATGTTTTGGTGGCCAACGCTAAGTCAATGCCGCCATTTTGTTTAAATGCACTGGAAGGGTCTATAAAAAAATGGCACTAGTTTTGGCACATTTTAAGGGCTAAAAATAGGAAACTTAATCAAACCAGAGTGTGAATTGGGCCCAAACCCAAGTTTTCATTTTTTCTGACTAAACATTACAAATATTTTTTATGTTCTTAATCATTGTAACCCCTAAGTTCTAAATTGGGAAGAGTAAAACGTCCCTTTTTAAAAAACCTGTATGAGTGCTGTGCAAATTATTATTATTTATTTTGCCTTTTTAGTGTATCTGAACCCTCCTTAGGTAAAATTATTAAAGCAATAAAAACGTTTCAATTTGAACAACACAAAAAAATAATAAAAAAAAAATAAACAAACCTAAATTGACATCAGTATTCGTCAAATGGGAACTATGATATAATTTCCTGTCTCTGTACATTCGCAGCAGGATTTCTCAGCGGGGCCTATCCCTCGTCCTGCAGGTAGGGGGCGACGACGTATGGCACAGAAAGCGACACTGCGGTCCGACGTATGCATCAGCAGCGACGAGAGATCAATACATGCTCTTTGAAACCTATCGTACAGACAGTTTATTTGGCAGTGAGCAACTTATCCACGTGTCCATTTTATAGAAACATGTTGCATCGTGGGAAGCCGAGTCCCCCGCGCAAAGTCCGTAAAGTGTGCGCTTTTTTGGAGTTTATTTAGCACGTCCGCTTTATCTCCGGTAGCTTTTTTTGGGGTGACAGAGCTGTCCTTTTCATAAGCCCCTGTCCCGTCCCAGGATGCTCTGTGTGTGGTAGTCCTCCTGCAGGCTAGGGGGCGCTGCTGTTCCAGAGTACGGGGCTCCTCGGGTGGGACAGGACAGGGGAGGATCAGCAGGCGATCTCCTCCAAAGTTCCGAGCGCGGTCTGCAGCGGGACGGCGACCGTGTGACTGATAGGCTCCGAGTGGTTGGCCACAGGGTCACAAGAGCTCTGAGAAGTGAGAAAACAGGGTCATTTCACGTTTTTTTGTCATTTTTTCCATGTATTTTTCTATATAATTATTATGACATGACATTTTAATGGTGCACCATGTAATTCTTTGGAGGTTCGATGTCATCCCTCATTCGTCCAGGTAAAGTCCTTCGCTGGAAAGGTTTTGAAGGTAGTCATCTGGACTTCGATTTCAAAAACACTGTCTAGAACTTTTCGAGCTTTTTTTGGTGGACGTTTCACCGCATGCTTGTCGCCGCGGAGATTTTAGTACTGTGTCTGGAATGTTCCACAGTACGTCACGCTAGAACGCCTAGTTAATACTCCAAATGGGGCAGATATGGCGTGTTTTGAGTGGGTTATTTGCAAAACTGCCTGTTAATGATGTACTGCTGTGCGTATCTGACTGGTTTAAATGGGTTTACGTGACAAAGTACTGAACAAATCGCCTGAAAACTGCTCCAGACCGCTCCAAACCGCTGCTTCTTGTGGATTCTTTCCCACCCCGGACTCGCAGTAGAATATGACGCATTGAGTGGTGTGACATTGTCGACTCCCATTTGTTTTAAACCTGGCGTAGGAATATGTATTTTCCAGGGTCAAGGTACACCGCCTGTCCAAAAAAAAGTCGCCACCCAAAAATAAGTCACATGCCCTAATATTTCGTTCCACCACCAATAGCTTTAATGACAGCAAACATTTGTTTTGCTGTTGTTTCCGTAAACTATTCCACTTTTCATTCATTTTTCACCCGTTGATCTTGTGTTGATGACGTGAGAGAGTGACCACTGCACAAAGCCTCCTCCAGCTCGTCCCAAACACTCTCTGGGGTTCAGATCTGTAGTAGATTAGTTTATGCTTCCCCTTAGATCAGGAGTGTCCAAACTATGGCCTGGGGGCAAAATGCTGCCCTCAAACCAATTTTTGTTGGCCCTCAGTCTTGACCTAAACAACAAAAAATAGTACTTTTTACAGTACAATTGGAAAAATTCAAACAATTTGATGTTATACCAACCTAATATTTATGTTCCAAGTCTTATTAAAGGTGTGGAGGCTCAAATGCAAAATGTCGAATGATTCACTTCATTGTCGGGTTGTTTGTGGCCCTCTGCTCCGTAAAAGTTTCAAAATGCTCAGGGAAAACAGTTTGGACACCCCGGCTTCTAGATGTTTTCTCTGCTCGTTGCCAATTATTTGACCCTTCTCAAACACACTGACGTCTCCTCCATGACCACGGGATTTGTCTTTCCACATGTTTGTTTCAGAAATGAGAAGCCCCTCGCCGCATCAGTCGAGTTTAAATACTGTGTTGCAGCTGAATGATCATGACACCTGCAGCAGTTCTCCAGCAGGGGGCTCACATCTACTGTATTTGCTTACTTTAATCCAGGTGACAGCTTTTTATACATCTGCGCAATGAATGAATGGGTTTAATGTCGTATTGTGGAACAGTACAACAACAAAAACAACAACAACAACAACAACAACAACAGCAACAACAACAAAAAATACGTAGTGCACCTTTAAACAGAAGAGACTATGGAACAAACTGGGCACTTTAGACGTGATTGAGGAAAGACGTCAACAATGAAAGGAGAGGCTCTCAACACTAATGGTGGTGAAGAGGAGGAGATGGAAAGGCTGAGGTGTCTGGTGGTTCTGCTGCTGAGGAGGAGATGAAGACAGAGTTATGGAACAGGAAAAGGAGGACAAAAATGATACTGCACAGAGCACAGAATGAGTAAATTATGAAAAGTGGTTGACAACGACATAACGGTGCAAATGAGAGATGAGAAAAGTAAAATAATGTAATTTTAGTTGATTTTGGTGTTTGTATACAGCTTATTTTACATGATAATTATGCATAACAAGAGTGAATGGAGTTTCAGGACAAAATGCACACTAAGATCTGTAAGAAATGCTTTTAAATGTTAATGAATATGAATAGGGCCAGTTCAAAAATTTATAAATTCATTAGAAAAAAAAAAAAAAAATCCAACCTGAAAAAGTGCTAAAACATAATTTATGCTGGCAAATAATTGTGAGAAAATGTGGGGAAATGTCACAATGTAAATTCCAGTTTCACTCACTGACTATTTGTGTGTGCACTGAATTAAATGCCACATCATTTACAGTAATTAAAGGGTTTTTAATTTAGCCAGTGACAATTATTCTGTAGCAACTGACACTGAATCTCCTCTAGGAATAATGATGGATTTAAATGGCACAGTTTAACTCCGACTGTTTATAAAATATAGAATCATTTTAAACTGTAGAAATTTGTCCCAAACCATTTCAATATTTATTTTGGCAGATGTGTTTTACTAATAGAGTTGTTTTGTAACGTTGCAATATGGCACAGGAGCTCGATCTACACTTTAGAGTAGAAGATTTAGAAAAGATTAAATGGATTTTTTGGGTTTAAATCTGTTTGTAGGTTTTATTTTCTGTCATTGATGAGAGAAGTGTTTTTGTACAGGTAATATGCATAACAGTGTGGGGGGAAAAACTGAATATCTGCATTAAAATGTATCTATTTGAAGCCTGTTTCGACATGGTCCAATCAGAGCACTGTGTTCATACCGAGTTGGGCTATATTATAGTGTGAAAACTATAGTGTCAAAACACAACACTGGATTAAAACAGGTTTATATTTGTTGCATCATTTGTTTTATTATCACTGATTAAGAGGTTTAAGTGGTTTGGTAGTTGTTCCTGGCCAAGAAGAAGGGTCCAAGGACAGTGGAGCTTTGGACACGGGACGCTGGGACATTGCCAAGTCCATTTAACGTATGAACATTGTTTAATTTGTTTTTCAATGTCGCGCTTCAAGGCAAACGCTGTCGTGATTTTGGACGTTTCAAAAATACACTGAATTGAATTGAATATAATAGCGTAGAAAAGGATAATTGTTCATAACCTCACCACAATAGTGATGTTTTCTATTTTTCTGGCCTGAATGACATGAGCAAATACCACTATGTATCCATTTAATTTGAGTAGATTAACTGTATAACCACCAAATGAAAGAAAAAACTTATTAGTATTGAATATGTTTTTTGGTTGCATGTACTATTTAGTTCAGGCCTATTCAACTTAAGGCCTGGGGGCCGGATCAAGCCATCCAAACGATCAAATCCGGCCCGCCACAATAACATATTTTCTCTTGTTTAATGAGTTAATTCAAGTTAAGTTTTTGTACAAGTTCAGACTTTTTTGGTCCTTTAGTCCTCATTTAATTGTGCTTTGGACCTGGTTTGATCCTGGTTTGGACCTGGCTTGATTCTGGTTAGTCCTGGTTCAGACCTGGTTGGTATCTATGCCTCGTTTTGTAATGCAAGTTTGGTAAAGCAGTTTGTATTTTATTTTCCCTCAAAATACTAATATGGCAAAAGTTATAGCCATCCAAGACATCTGGCCCTCGGAAAACTTCAGCTGAACAGCCCTGATTCATCGACCCCTCTACTAAAGATATATCATAGCTGTAATGGAAGTGCAGTGGTAATTATAGTAGCAGTAGATTATGATCAAATATGTTTGCAAGTAGATTTTCCTCACTTTCCCAGTTTGAAGTAGCATTTTCAGTTTCCTTTCCACCTTTGCCAATTTGAATAGGTACTTCTCACTTTGGGCTTTAGTAGTGAAGGCCTGGATAATTACGATCAAATCCAATAAAAGCTCCTTCTCACAAATGTTATCTGTGATTATGCTAAATTAGCGAAACCACCCTTGTAACGCGATTTCTTCGTCTGTTGCCAAATCTAAACCAGGATCAATACTGAATAAACACTCGAGCGCCGCATAGCTCACGTTCAAGTGCAACAGGTGCAGAGTTCTTACATTCAAATTCAACTCATTCCCACCGGCATTTTGCTACTTTTTTGGAACTTCTCGAAGTAATCTGTATGGATAGAAGCTCGAGCGCAGAGTGTTAGCGTCCGTTAAGCTTTTGCGCGCCGGCTGGTTTTAAAGCCCAAAGATCGATGCAGCGAAAATCCTCAGCTTTGGCGTCGACGCTGTTTTTGATATGCATGATCAGAAAGGCTCATTCCGAACGCCACCGGCGGCAAAGAGAAAGGCAGCACTCACCACCTCTTCAGCGTGGCTCTCCTCCTCTTCCTCTCTGCTCAGTAAATCCAGCAGTCGCTCTTTCACCACCTGCACAGCACAAAACCAAGAGAAGAACTGAGAAGAACGGTCTTTAAAGAGCGTCTGATGTTCTAATTTTGACGTTATTTGGTGTGTTTGTACCTGCTGTACATATAAATTACAGTTTTACACCAATCGGGCAGGTGTTTTTGGAGAAAAGTTAAAAAATCTGTAGACAATTACAGGAAGTGATATCACACTAGGGATACAAAGTGCATAATTCATACAGAAGAAACAACTTTTTGACACTCTAAATGTAATGCAACAAAACAAAAACAAAACAAAGATGCTCACATATATTTTGATTTGTCTTGCTGGGTAATTTCCTAGTGTGATGTCATCAATTACAATCAGGAAGTGAAATTATAAACCTAAAATAAGATAAGATGAGATAAGATAGCCTTTATTTGTCCACACAATACAGAAGTAGGAGAACAGATAACTTATAGGAAGCTCTGAAAAATGTGCAATCTATGTGCTGTCGTGACACATATTCATGTGCAATTACTGTCGGGATCACATGCAATGGTATTTATGTATTTATTTGTCTATGGGAGTTTTTATTTATTTATAGGAGATCTTCAACTGAAAGTGTTTTTCAGACTTCCTATAAGTGATCTGTTCTTCTGTATCTACCTCTGTATCTACCTGCGTTGCACCAATGAAATTTCCCCATGTGGGACAATAAAGGATTATCTTATCTTATCTTAAAAAACACTCTTAATAGAAAAACTCTTATAAACAAAACTCCTATGGACAGAACCTCTCATAATCTTACTAAGGAATAGAGGGGAGAAAAATAATAAAAAGAATTCGATGACATAAGACAAATAATAAAAATCACAATAATAGTAACAGTGGCAAAGTAAACACTCTTATTTACAGCAGTTACATGCACATGAATATGACATTATTGCGTATGAGTATGACAGTAATTGCACATCTTCTGTAACCATGGCACCTCCTGTGATTTGCTGAACCGCAGGGAGCGCCAACCATTATTACCTGCTGTCAGAAGTACGAGATAAATGCATATGCAGCCTGGAAAGTTCCTAAAGCACAGCAAAGGTAATGAAATGCAGATGATTATTATTGTTATCAGCAGTAGGAGTACAGTGGCTTGCAACAGTCTTCAGACCCCTGGAAGCTTTCACATTTTGTCCCGTCACGACCGCAAACTTAAATAAATTGCACTGGCATTTTTCGTAAAAGAGGTTTTTAAAGGTTAAATAAAAAAGAATAAAAGTGCATGGCTTCTGCTAAACTGCAAACAGGACTTCTCATGGCTCAACAATGTCTTCTTCTTCTTCTTCTTCTTCTTCTTCTTCTTCTTCTTCTTCTTCTTCTTCTTCTTCTTCTTCTTCTTCTTCTTCTTCTTCTTCTTCTTCTTCTTCTTCTTCTTCTTCTTCTTCTTCTTCTTCTTCTTCTTCTTCTTCTTCTTCTTCTTCTTCTTCTTCTTCTTCTTCTTCTTCTTCTTCTTCTTCTTCTTCTTCTTCTTCTTCTTCTTCTTCTTCTTCTTCTTCTTCTTCTTCTTCTTCTTCTTCTTCTTCTTCTTCTTCTTCTTCTTCTTCTTCTTCTTCTTCTTCTTCTTCTTCTTCTTCTTCTTCTTCTTCTTCTTCTTCTTCTTCTTCTTCTTCTTCTTCTTCTTCTTCTTCTTCTTCTTCTTATTCTTATTCTTCTTATTCTTATTCTTCTTATTCTTATTCTTCATCATCATCATCATCATCCTCCAGAGTGACCACAGACCTCCTGGCTTCATCTCTGATCGGCGTTCTCCTTCTTCAGATGTTTGTTTTGGTGGACGGCCGTGTCTCGGCAGGTTTGCAGTTGTGCCGTACTCTTTCCATGGATTGGGCAGCGCTCCGTGAGATGTTCAAAGATTGGGTCAGGCCCTGACCCTGGCGGTGTGTTCCTCGGACTTCATGATGCCATTTGCTCTCTTAACACACTGGTTTTACTTGTAGGATCTGACACCCCCAAAAGTGCAAAGTTAGGTTTCTGGAGGTGTTGCCACAGCTTGTTTCCACTGAGATGTCAGAGCTTTACCTGGAATATTCCACTGTATGACAATTATGTGTTTATTTCCATGGAGTCAAGTTTTTTTTGTTGTTTTTTTGCAATACTTTGGGACATTTTAAGCAAAACAATAACTGCAAATGGTGGAACCCTTTGGACTAAATGGGACTTCTATCTTTTTTGGATGTCTTTTGTTTTTCGATGTGTCCTTTGCTCCCTCTCTGTCGAGCTCTGTGATCTTTTTTTGTTTTGAAAAAATTAAAATTAATACATTATTTTAATAAACACAAAAAATAAAAATAAATAACTTATATTTATTCTTATATACTTACACTTAGACTCCGGAGCGACTTATTTGTGAAATTATTTGTTATATTCACACCTGCAACCACATTTCATACTCCAGTGCGACTTATATATGTTTTTTTCTTCTCTATTATGCATTTTTTGGCTGGTGCGACTTATACTCCGGTGCAACTTAGTTGTCCGGAAACTACGGTAAACCATGTTTGTCAATCAATATCAGAATTGTTATCTGTGAATTCAATATTTTATTCAAGTTTACTTCACAGTTGAGGACACTGGTGGCTTACAATGTTGAAATAGTGCATTTAACTCCTACATTTACAACCTGGAATTGATAGTTGTATAAGAGTGAATCAGATCCGTAGACTGACCTCATAAGCGTAGTCAAACAGCTCCAGAATGGTGAGGATACTCGCTCCAATGAAGAGGCCCATCTGACCGCCAATGTCTCCTGCAGATTCAACACAGAGACACAAGACAAATCATTACATCACACACATGTTCTATGGAAAACAGGCCTCGGCAACAGCAATCGTGAAAAAAGGAGAGAAGGAGAAATGTGTGGGAAAAAAGTATGATCGTGACTTTTTAACATTTGTGGAATCCGGTCCACTTCTAACCCCGCCTTTGCAAACTCCTGCTATCTTGTTGCCGTGGAGCTGTTATCACTGTATATGCCTCATCTCATATGTGGGAAGATATGGTTTAGAAAGATACAAAGTTTTACAGGATCCTAACTCAATGACAGGCAAACGGAAAGTTACACTGCATCGATACATGGATTTTAAGTGAAAAGTTTGCTCTCTGCTTAGAATACGTTTTTATTGTAGCTAGTTCTTCAAAGTTGTACATATTTTAATTTATTCAGGCTTAGCACGGGCACTAACAGGTTAAACTTGTCACATGGTGCACTTTGAATTGCCTTTTTGTACAAATTGTGCACTACAAATAAAATGTTATTGATTGGTTTAGTTTTAGTTGTATTTTTTGGACTATAGATTGAAATTGAAAGTAGGGCTGAACGAATATGGGAAAAATATCTTCCATAAACATTTTCAGACATGTATTACCATTAGATTTATGTCTAATTCTAGGATTCTGTTCAAAGTTCACGTTTAAATGCAAATTGACAAGCTGAAATAGCAGAAATAGGCTTATGAACTGGAATCAGACGTATTTCAGAAGCTGTACAGATCGTAGCACTTTTTATGCCAAATCATTTTTGTTGTGTTTATTTGTTTGTTTGTTTGGAAATTTTGGCACTTCAAAAATTGCAGATGTTGCAATTTGCCAATTTCATCCATTCATATTATGATTCTGGTTTGATTGCAATGAAGGTTGCATTTTTGATGATAAGACTTAAACTTTGTTATTACGGTTATATTGACCTGAATAATTAAAATGGTAAATATAATCTTAGTATGCATCGATATACAAATAAATTGATTAATTGGTGACATTTTATCAAAGTAATAACATCTCCATGGAGACATAAAAGAGACAGTCTCTCCTTTGTGGGGACCGACACGTCTTGATGGAAAACAGTTGTTCATCTGAAATCTCCTGAGCCTTGTCCAGATCTGACCCAGACTGTGGACTGAGGCCAAGTCCATGATTTATGTTAGTTATTACTGACCGGCCCTGACTCCAGGGTCAGCTCGATGTGATGAGGCTCCCACTGGACATTGTGACTGGAGAGAGGAGAAGACTGGAGAGAGGAGAAGACTGGAGAGAGGAGGAGACTGGAGAGAGGAAAAGACTGGAGAGAGGAGAAGACTGGAGAGAGGAGAAGACTGGAGAGAGGAGGAGAAGACTGGAGAGAGGAGGAGAAGACTAGAGAGAGGAGAAGACTGGAGAGAGGAGAAGACTGGAGAGAGGAGGAGAAGACTGGAGAGAGGAGGAGAAGACTGGAGAGAGGAGAAGACTGGAGAGAGGAGGAGACTGGAGAGAGGAGAAGACTGGCGAGAGGAGAAGAAGACTGGAGAGAGGAGGAGAAGACTGGAGAGAGGAGAAGAATGAAGAGAGGAGAAGACTGGAGAGAGGAGAAGACTGGAGAGAGGAGGAGAAGACTGGAGAAAGGAGAAGACTGGAGAGAGGAGAAGACTGGAGACTGGAGAGAGGAGAAGACTGGAGAGAGGAGGAGACTGGAGAGAGGAGAAGACTGGAGAGAGGAGAAGACTGGAGAGAGGACTGGAGAGAGGGGAATACTGGAGAGAGGAGAAGACTGGAGAGAGGAGGAGACTGGAGAGAGGAGGAGAAGACTGGAGAGAGGAGAAGACTGGAGAGAGGAGAAGACTGGAGAGAGGAGGAGAAGACTGGAGAGAGGAGGAGAAGACTGGAGAGAGGAGAAGACTGGAGAGAGGAGAAGACTGGAGAGAGGAGAAGACTAGAGAGAGGAGAAGACTGGAGAGAGGAGAAGACTGGAGAGAGGAGAAGACTAGAGAGAGGAGAAGACTAGAGAGAGGAGAAGACTGGAGAGAGGAGGAGAAGACTGGAGAGAGGAGAAGACTAGAGAGAGGAGAAGACTGGAGAGAGGAGAAGACTGGAGAGAGGAGGAGAAGACTGGAGAGAGGAGAAGACTGGAGAGAGGAGAAGACTAGAGAGAGGAGAAGACTGGAGAGAGGAGAAGACTGGAGAGAGGAGAAGACTAGAGAGAGGAGAAGACTAGAGAGAGGAGAAGACTGGAGAGAGGAGGAGAAGACTGGAGAGAGGAGAAGACTAGAGAGAGGAGAAGACTGGAGAGAGGAGAAGACTGGAGAGAGGAGGAGAAGACTGGAGAGAGGAGAAGACTAGAGAGAGGAGAAGACTGGAGAGAGGAGAAGACTGGAGAGAGGAGGAGAAGACTGGAGAGAGGAGAAGACTAGAGATAGGAGAAGACTGGAGAGAGGAGAAGACTGGAGAGAGAGGAGAAGACTGGAGAGAGGAGAAGACTGGAGAGAGGAGGAGAAGACTGGAGAGAGGAGAAGACTAGAGAGAGGAGAAGACTGGAGAGAGGAGAAGACTGGAGAGAGGAGGAGAAGACTGGAGAGAGGAGAAGACTGGAGAGAGGAGAAGACTGGAGAGAGGAGAAGACTGGAGAGAGGAGAAGACTGGAGAGAGGAGGAGAAGACTGGAGAGAGGAGAAGACTGGAGAGAGGAGGAGACTGGAGAGAGGAGGAGAAGACTGGAGAGAGGAGAAGACTAGAGAGAGGAGAAGACTGGAGAGAGGAGAAGAGTAAAACCTGCTGTGGCCTTAACATGAGGCTGGAAGCTCAGTATAATTACCTCCTACATAAGGTTTTATAAGAGCCACATTATATTAAAGTATATTTGATGTAAAAGTTACTATACAATTTTAGAATTATTTCTAGCAATTTTCAAGAAAATTACAGCAATTTGCTCTTGTCTTGTACTATATATATTTCCTATGCAGTAAATACGATAGTTATGGCATAAAAGCATGCGTTTCTCTTTTGATAAAATATTGACACAAGTCACACAAACAAACTCATTACTGTGTTTATGTTTTGTCTTGTATTTTATTTATTCCAAACTTCTATGTTTTATGGACAAAATTAGTTAAATTCATATTTTTTCAGAAGAGAGTAATTGAATCGTAACATTTTCACTAAGAGGGAAAATGTGTTGTCACCAAACTGAGCGTCTGTTGCCACGCGCACAGTCTTGAAGCACATGTTGAACAATTAATTAAGAAATTAAAACGTCTTTTACGTAAGAAACGACCTTTTTCTCTTTTAATCCATAAAATAAACTTGTTGCAGCAGCGTTTTGCCCATCTTGGATCACGGCGACCTTATTTATATGAATGCCCCAGCCAAAGTACTAAACCTGCTGGACACTGCGATTTATCACACACTACCACTCGCAGACAAACTGTTACACGTGACCGATTCAGTAAGAACTGGCCCCTTTAAATTAAATTATTTATGCTTTTTAATGATTGTAAAGCACTGGTTAAGGACTACCCACAGTGCACTTGTTTTATATCATTTTATATCATATTGTATGTGTAAATGTGTTTTTATGTATTGGTTAATTTTATTGAATGTTTTATTTGTGTTTTTTTTTGTATATCCTGTGTGTGTTTTCTCATTGGCTTTTCCCTGTATAAATACATAAAGTGGTGATCTTTAATAAAGCTGTCATAATGCTGAGTCCAGGTTATTGTCTTAAATCAAACCATCAACTTTCTAATGTAGAAGATGCACTGTGCAACAGTGTGACATCAAAACTAAACTATTTCCATGGAGACAAGCAGGTGATGCCACCAGGCAATGTTACAGGTCAGATCTGTGGAGGAGGGAGCCCGCTCACAGTGAGATTGCACATTTTCCATAGTATTGGATTACATGCATGTAATGGATTACATGTAAACAGAGTTTAATATAAGTTTATTTCCACACTGTGGAACATTTAAGACCACACAATAACATGGTGCACCTTTAAATATCAGACAGATTGTAATCATACAAACCCTCAACATCAAATTTGAGTTGGGAATCAAACCGTCACTTTTTCATTGCTAAGTGACTTTACACAATGCCACAGTCATTCCCAGTGTAAATGAGCTGCCGACAGCAGGAGTCGGGAGGATATGAGGCAGTAAACATACCGAGCAGACCTGCAACTTCGTAGGCTTTCTTCTGCTCGATGGTCTCGTAGTTTAGAGCCTCGAAGAACACATCCAGCACCAGGATGTTGTCCCTGCGAGAGAAGAACGACACGTAATGAATGGCATTGTTCACTGTGTGTCCCAGACGTGTGTGGAGTGAGAAGAGTGTGTCCCAGACGTGTGTGGAGTGAGAAGAGCGTGTCCCAGACGTGTGTGGAGTGAGAAGAGTGTGTCCCAGACGTGTGTGGAGTGAGAAGAGCGTGTCCCAGACGTGTGTGGAGTGAGAAGAGCGTGTCCCAGACGTGTGTGGAGTGAGAAGAGCGTGTCCCAGACGTGTGTGGAGTGAGAAGAGCGTGTCCCAGACGTGTGTGGAGTGAGAAGAGCGTGTCCCAGACGTGTGTGGAGTGAGAAGAGCGTGTCCCAGACGTGTGTGGAGTGAGAAGAGCGTGTCCCAGACGTGTGTGGAGTGAGAAGAGCGTGTCCCAGACGTGTGTGGAGTGAGAAGAGCGTGTCCCAGACGTGTGTGGAGTGAGAAGAGCGTGTCCCAGACGTGTGTGGAGTGAGAAGAGCGTGTCCCAGACGTGTGTGGAGTGAGAAGAGCGTGTCCCAGACGTGTGTGGAGTGAGAAGAGCGTGTCCCAGACGTGTGTGGAGTGAGAAGAGCGTGTCCCAGACGTGTGTGGAGTGAGAAGAGCGTGTCCCAGACGTGTGTGGAGTGAGAAGAGCGTGTCCCAGACGTGTGTGGAGTGAGAAGAGCGTGTCCCAGACGTGTGTGGAGTGAGAAGAGCGTGTCCCAGACGTGTGTGGAGTGAGAAGAGCGTGTCCCAGACGTGTGTGGAGTGAGAAGAGCGTGTCCCAGACGTGTGTGGAGTGAGAAGAGCGTGTCCCAGACGTGTGTGGAGTGAGAAGAGCGTGTCCCAGACGTGTGTGGAGTGAGAAGAGCGTGTCCCAGACGTGTGTGGAGTGAGAAGAGCGTGTCCCAGACGTGTGTGGAGTGAGAAGAGCGTGTCCCAGACGTGTGTGGAGTGAGAAGAGCGTGTCCCAGACGTGTGTGGAGTGAGAAGAGCGTGTCCCAGACGTGTGTGGAGTGAGAAGAGCGTGTCCCAGACGTGTGTGGAGTGAGAAGAGCGTGTCCCAGACGTGTGTGGAGTGAGAAGAGCGTGTCCCAGACGTGTGTGGAGTGAGAAGAGCGTGTCCCAGACGTGTGTGGAGTGAGAAGAGCGTGTCCCAGACGTGTGTGGAGTGAGAAGAGCGTGTCCCAGACGTGTGTGGAGTGAGAAGAGCGTGTCCCAGACGTGTGTGGAGTGAGAAGAGCGTGTCCCAGACGTGTGTGGAGTGAGAAGAGCGTGTCCCAGACGTGTGTGGAGTGAGAAGAGCGTGTCCCAGACGTGTGTGGAGTGAGAAGAGCGTGTCCCAGACGTGTGTGGAGTGAGAAGAGCGTGTCCCAGACGTGTGTGGAGTGAGAAGAGCGTGTCCCAGACGTGTGTGGAGTGAGAAGAGCGTGTCCCAGACGTGTGTGGAGTGAGAAGAGCGTGTCCCAGACGTGTGTGGAGTGAGAAGAATGTGTCCCAGACGTGTGTGGAGTGAGAAGAGCGTGTCCCAGACGTGTGTGGAGTGAGAAGAGCGTGTCCCAGACGTGTGTGGAGTGAGAAGAGCGTGTCCCAGACGTGTGTGGAGTGAGAAGAGCGTGTCCCAGACGTGTGTGGAGTGAGAAGAGCGTGTCCCAGACGTGTGTGGAGTGAGAAGAATGTGTCCCAGACGTGTGTGGAGTGAGAAGAGCGTGTCCCAGACGTGTGTGGAGTGAGAAGAGCGTGTCCCAGACGTGTGTGGAGTGAGAAGAGCGTGTCCCAGACGTGTGTGGAGTGAGAAGAATGTGTCCCAGACGTGTGTGGAGTGAGAAGAGCGTGTCCCAGACGTGTGTGGAGTGAGAAGAGCGTGTCCCAGACGTGTGTGGAGTGAGAAGAGCGTGTCCCAGACGTGTGTGGAGTGAGAAGAGTGTGTCCCAGACGTGTGTGGAGTGAGAATAGTGTGTCCCAGACGTGTGTGGAGTGAGAAGAATGTGTCCCAGACGTGTGTGGAGTGAGAAGAGCGTGTCCCAGACGTGTGTGGAGTGAGAAGAGCGTGTCCCAGACGTGTGTGGAGTGAGAAGAGCGTGTCCCAGACGTGTGTGGAGTGAGAAGAGCGTGTCCCAGACGTGTGTGGAGTGAGAAGAGCGTGTCCCAGACGTGTGTGGAGTGAGAAGAGCGTGTCCCAGACGTGTGTGGAGTGAGAATAGTGTGTCCCAGACGTGTGTGGAGTGAGAAGAGCGTGTCCCAGACGTGTGTGGAGTGAGAAGAATGTGTCCCAGACGTGTGTGGAGTGAGAAGAGCGTGTCCCAGACGTGTGTGGAGTGAGAAGAGCGTGTCCCAGACGTGTGTGGAGTGAGAATAGTGTGTCCCAGACGTGTGTGGAGTGAGAAGAGCGTGTCCCAGACGTGTGTGGAGTGAGAAGAGCGTGTCCCAGACGTGTGTGGAGTGAGAAGAGTGTGTCCCAGACGTGTGTGGAGTGAGAAGAGCGTGTCCCAGACGTGTGTGGAGTGAGAAGAGTGTGTCCCAGACGTGTGTGGAGTGAGAAGAGCGTGTCCCAGACGTGTGTGGAGTGAGAAGAGCGTGTCCCAGACGTGTGTGGAGTGAGAAGAGCGTGTCCCAGACGTGTGTGGAGTGAGAAGAGCGTGTCCCAGACGTGTGTGGGACGATCGGCAGCATCAATGAGGCGTTCACAAGTCGCACCGCAGTTTGGAACACAAATCTGACACTTTTACAACACACGGACGATAGAAAGAGAGGGATAGATAGACGAATGTAAAAATATACACCAATCAATCAATCAATCAATCAATCAAACTACACTACTCCTACTGTTACTTATTATAACTACTGAAACGTCTACTACTACTGCTACTTACGCCATTACTACTACTATTTACTTCCCCTACTACTTACGTTACTTACTCACTTCCACGTACTTCCACTTCTACAACTACTTCCACTATGATTTCATTACACTACTACTACTACTTACTCCGACTACTTACTTCCGCTTCTACTTACTGTACTTACACTACTAGTATTTAAGCTACTATTTATCCCTCCACTACTACTAATACTAATACTACTACTACTACTACTACTACTACTACTACTACTACTGCTACTACTAATACTACTACTACTACTGCTACTACTAATACTACTACTACTACTGCTACTACTACTACTACTGCTACTGCTACTACTACTACTACTACTACTACTACTGCTACTGCTACTACTACTACTACTGCTACTACTACTACTACTGCTACTACTATTACTGCTACTACTACTACTACTGCTACTACTACTACTGCTACTACTACTACTGCTACTACTATTACTGCTACTACTACTTCTACTACTATGACCTGCATTGTCCATTTAAATTTAGAAATATTTATTTTGCACATAATTTTTTTGAGTTTTTTATTTTGAGTCAAGCAAAGTTCCTAAAATATTATTGAATACTACCTTTTACATAGAAAAGAGTTTCACTTGTATTGCTGATAAATGAGTGTAATATTTGACACAAAGACACACAAAATAAGAGCACATAGTACTGTCAGCTTCATAATTAAAGCTACACACAACTTTACCAATTTAATTGTAAATAAAGCTAATTGATTTTCTAAGACGCCTGTAGTTAGTAACTGATCTCGTAAAGTGACTAAGACGTCTGCATATATTCTGACAACAGGCTTAGTTAATTAAAAACTTAATTAAAAAGCTAATTAAATGTAGCTTTAAGAGCTGTTAAAGACAATTTAAACACTGTTTTTTTTTTTTTTTTTACTGAGATAAATAATGAAGGAATGAAGAGATGAATTAGTTTAATTTATGTATTCTATTGGTGGCTGTTTTAGTCTCATATGGGTATTGCAGTGGCCTGAAGGACTATTCATGTTATATTTCAAGTCTTAGTGAATATAGAAATTGCAGCTATAGAAGAATACTTACTTATCTACGTGATAATTAGATTGTCAGTGGGTGTTAAACTGCAGTACAGGTCATTACATTATATATAAAAAGGGGCTAATGGCTACAACTGGGCACTCTTGAGGGTGTTTTTCCTTTTTTTGTTCGGTTTAAAGCCTTTGAGTGTAACACAGCTCAGGCAGAGAAAGCCCATTGTCCAAAAGTGGAATGTGGAGTCATTCAGAGAGACTTTTCTTGTTTTGTGCCATGATATATAACTCAACATCTTTGAAGTCCAATCTTCAACTGTATAACTTTTCTGATGGAGGGTCTGGCACTCCCACAAACTTTTATTTTTTTTTAAATCAATGAAAACCACCTGTGAATTAATAAATGTGAGATTAACTGCCAAACAGTGGAACATTCAAAGCAACATCATCTCCATAGAGACAAGCAGGTGGGTGACCCCCTCCAGAAGCATTGCATTTCTGTTTGTTCTAGTTTAATCCTTCTATTATTTACAACTTAATACATTTCAGCCATATTTTACTACAAGTTCAAGGGTATTGGAAAGTCATTTTGTTTGATTCTTTGATTCTTTGTGTGCAAAAAAATACAATAAGAAGCTGTAAATATAGCCGAAAGCGGCAATGATCGGCCCTCGCCACGCCGCCGCCACGCCGCAAGAGGAGGGGGCGCTAACGCGCCCCAATTGTCCTTTTATTACGCCTACTGCTGAATCTGTGACGCTGTCACATCTTCTCCCCTTTGTTTTACCATCAAAAAGCAATTTTATTTTGAATTCTTGGCAAAATGTGCCGCACAGACACCGTGACTCTTTGAATAAAAATGTGGATAACTTTTGATGGTTCACCCCTGAAGATGAGTCTCACCAAATTTCAGGTTAATAGGGCTGACGCCCTAAGAGGAGTTTGTGAAAGTCTAAAGTGTAAACATGTTCTGGCGATTTCCCCATTGGAATAACATGGGAGGTTTTGGTCATCGCTACGGCAAAACCATAACAATTATGACATGGGTCTCATTGACTTTTTTGATGGGGATGCCAAAATTGAGTTGTGTGTCAAATTTCATAAAATTTCGCAAAACTAAACATTTAACCTCCATATAAAATCTGTAGGAGGCGCTGTGGCGCCAAATTAATTTCTTTCACTTCAAGTAGGTTTAGGGCAAAGAGTTTAACAACTGATTCTAATTTGACGAAATTCGGACTTTATCTGCGCAAACGGCAGAAATGTTAAATTTGGGAGATTTCTGAAATTCTAGCTACAGTTTGCGGCTTCGCCGCAAAGAGACCGTGAGAGGTATCATTGTAATTTGAATAACTTTTGATGTCCCACTCCTCAGTAGCATTTTCACCAAATTTCAGCTTTTTAGGGCCAACGCCCTGGGAGGAGTACTTAAAAGTACGACGTTTGGAAAAACACCGAGTCATGTTAATCCATTTTTGAAGCAATATGGCCGACATTTGGTTGGGCGGACGGCGTTGCCGTAATAATATTTTTTACTTCTCTTGTCACCATCTACCTCTGCGCCAAATTTCATGATTCTACGATCAGATTTTTTTTTGGGTCATTTCCTATCTCTCAATGCATTTTTGGTACATTTGGGGGCGCTGACGCGCCAATGTTTTTTATTTTAGAAAAGGGAAATAGCCAGAATGTAAGGAGGCACGATTTTTAGAGGTGTGCAAATTTTTGTGACTTTTCGTCAATGTTCATTGGGTGTCACGCTGTCGTCATCCCAATGTAAAGTGCTCGTTTAGTGCGCACTTTTGCACGGGCTTCGCCCGTTTACAACGGTAATGTTCCATTTTCCTACTACTAATTAGTATGCACGGGGCGTGCATGAGTGGAGGAGTGCGTTAGTGAGTGTTTGGAAGTGGGCGAGCGCTTCGCGCTCGATTTCGTGCGCACTTTCGCAGCAGTGCTTTGCACGGCCTTACGAGACTAATAGGCCTCTCGCCAGCTTGTGGCGCTCGGGCCTAATAATATTCCGATACGAATAACAATGTTTCCCATTTTTCAAATACCATAAACTATACATTTTCGGAAAGCGCTAGCGCTTTCCTACCTCATGGTGTGGGTCCCTGGTCACTGACGCGTACTTTCGTTAATTTTGAGTGGGCTCCGCCCACTTTGTGTTTTTGGCCCTCTAAACAGCAATAATGTTCAATTTTTGCATTACATGCTTATATGCACGGAACATGCAAGAGATGGGGAACGTATTCGTGAGCTACTTAGCGCAAATGAGTGCTTTGTCGTCATCCCAATGTAAAGTGCTCGTTTAGTGCGCACTTTTGCACGGGCTTCGCCCGTTTACAACGGTAATGTTCCATTTTCCTACTACTAATTAGTATGCACGGGGCGTGCGCGAGTGAAGGAGTGCGTTAGTGAGTGTTTGGAAGTGGGCGAGCGCTTTGCGCTCGATTTCGTGCGCACTGCGTGCGCACTTTCGCAGCCGTGCTTCGCACAGCCTTACGAGATTAATAGGCCTCTCGCCAGCTTGTGGCGCTCGGGCCTAATAACTGACAAACTGAGGTTGTTGAAGCAAAATAATCGTTGTCATCCACCCTGCTGCATTAGTTCATCCATTTATAACATCAAAAGGGTGTAGAATGTGTAACATATGTGTGAACAGCGGCACAGTAATTATGCCGTCACATTATGTATGACCCCTAGTGGCTGCTGGGACACAATGCAAACTCTCCTACACTGAACAGCGGTTGCGGTGCATAACTCGGGACTGGACTCACGTGATGTACTTCTCAGACTTGTTGAACTTCTTCTGCAGGTAGCGGGCGGAGGTCTTGCTGGGGATCTTGACCATGGACAGCTCCTTGTTGTAGCGCGTCATGTTGCAGGGCGTGCGGCACATGCAGCTGCTGCCCTCCACCGCCGACAGCTTGGCTTCAGGCGGAGCCGCGGGGAGTCCAAATGTGACGGGAACGAGCGAGGGTCGACGCACGGGCGGGGGAGGACGAGTGGAGGTATTTATGGGGGGAGGAGGGAACGAGAAACAGAGAGATTGTGAGTGTTTTTGCAAAAGTCGAAGGCCCTAGTACTGTACATGGTTGTTTCATGCCGTGAAGTAAAATGGGGTTTGCTCTCTGCACTGTGTGGTGTGAAAGCAGCTCTAATGGTCAAAATGAGACTGCTGTGCACAATAGGCATCTGATGTTATGATAAATTACAAACACTGAGGCAAGTTGTTGTTAGTGGCATGGTTTGTTCTTATGTTTTTAACGCTCTATTTGACCACAGGTTTTAATTACATCACATCTTAGAGCATATTTTAATAATGTCAGGCCTGTATTCCTTCTTCTAAGTTCTATTATGTATTTCTCATAATGGACAAGCACCTCACTATTATATTTGGGTTGTATAATTCTTTACAGCTTTCAAAACAGATACAATTCCAGGGCTTTCATGTGCTGCTTGTCAACTTTGAGAAGAAAATGGTAAGGCACCATCTGAATACATTATGTTACTCATTACCCAATAACAACTGTTGTGATTACTACTACTATTAAAAGTACTACTAAATATACAGATGTATCACAATAAATAAGTAATTCTTCAATTTTTTTTGGTTAGCCATCAAAGTGCTCCATTTCTTCAAAATGGAAATGTTCTGATTGCAGAACTCCCGCTGCTGTAAATGTGAAGACATGTCATTAAAAGCTAAATGTCACTTTGGATCAGGGACAGGGACAACAATTACTGGCTCTAATCTAAAAGGCCTTGAAGACTACCAAGAGACTCTTTTGAAAAGTGCCATCTTCTCTTTCTGGAAAAGCTCACTTTTCAAAACAAACTTAATCAAAGACTCCACATCACTCACGCAAACTTTTCAACTCAGGAAAGTTGTAATTTTGACAAACTTTCCTGCTTGATTCTGAACTTTCAGATGGACGTTTGGGCTCCATCTTTGAACAGCAGGTTCCACAGTGGGGCAACAGTGGCTCCAGTGCAAACTGTTGCTGTGTCTTTACAGAGTGTGGAGGTTTAGTGGTGGTCAGAGGAGCCAATCATCTCTCAGCAGTCTGCCCCAGGGCAGCAGTGGCTGCACAAGTGTCTTACCACCACCAGGCATGGTGTGAATGAATATTGCACTATAAAGCAGGTCCAACAAAGTGCTGTATAAATCAAAACTCTCCATATTCTACATTACAACTATCACCACAACAACTCTGCTTGTACCTAAAACTACTATTCAATTAAATGCAAGGTTTTATTGTCATTGTAATAGAAAACAACATTTTGTTTAGAGCATCAAACATTGCATAGTTTTTATGTAAAGTGCAATACAAGTGCAATATCCCATACAACAAACCCGAATAACAGTAACAGAACACAGTAAAGACTTGTTATGGACAGTAACAGTCTGAGCAGCAGCACAAAGGGCATAAAGGGCATAACAAGAGCATTAAGTCAGATATGTTTTTAATGTAATTCTGCAACAATGCCCAGTCCGGTTCATTGTTACTGTAATGGTGAATGTGGTTATTGTCCGGGGGAGGGGGGCAGAGAGGGGAGAGGGGGACACAGGCTGTTGGTCAGTCTGGTTGTTCTGGACTGAAGTGACCTGTGCCTTCAACCTGAGGGCAGCAGATGGAGAACATGATGAGCTGGGCGGCGTTCAGTCACGGAGGATGTAATGCATTCTCTTCAAGCTGATTCCAAGACCTAATCCTGCTGGTGCTACTATTTACACGACTTCAAATGCTGCTACAACTCCACCTTTGGCTCCAAATACAAAGGGACGGAGAAGTTAATGCAATCAGCGTTAGTCCTGCTGCCCCGTATTAGCTGCGTGTCCCCCGCGGCGCTGTAATAGCCAAACGGGCCAAACTGTCACGTAATTGATACAGGAAATCCAATATGGCCCCTCAGTGCTCTCTTATTTTTATTCAAATGAGAGGTTGCTGGATACACAGGAGCGCTGCCCGGTGCATGCCAATGAGCCATTCCTCCCTTCAAGCGCCTTACTTTTGTCGGCTGTTGATATTTCACTCCAAACGTGAAAATTACAGACCCTATAAGAGAAGTTTTGCTCGAAGAGATGAGTCATTTCCTTTTAATTTACATCACATCACGCTTTTTAGACTACAAAAAGTACTATTTGTAAGGTAATTTACTTAACATTTCCGTCAGATTCAACATTTTAATTTGAGTTTTGTCAAACACATGAACGTAAGGAGTGTCAAACATCCACCTGTAAAAGTGAATTTATGGAAGTATTAAAAGGGGTCAGTCATTCAGAGCAAGTTAAATGTCTAAAGTGACAGACAAATAAGACGATGTTGTGTCTAGCTAGCCAAACACTAAGCTACACACAATTAAAAACCTGAAGTCTCTGCATATTGTCTATTTCTTTCACCAGTTAATGAGTCTGCGCCCAATTGTTTCCCGTGTACTACAGATAAGTTGTAAAAGCAGCTGTTGTGGGGCAAAATGAGACCGCTGTGCGCTGTTTGCGTCTAATCACAGCGCTGTTTATCCTCCAAAAACCAGGAAGTGCGCTGCTAGCATGCTAGTTGTCGATAGCTTTACGATCTGGCCTCATCATGATTGTGAGGAAGGGAGGAAAATCTTTACGCCACAAAAAATATGACTAAATTGCTCCTCACGATAAAAGTAATATTTCCCAAGTCAATAGTGGACAAGACATCTTTTATGCTTTGGACAAACTGCTGGATATCAAACGTTTGCTTTCATCGACGGGCTGCAACTTCCACTCCCACTCCAAAAATGTAATGAAATAGCCTTTCTCTAACCATAAAGTAACAATTACAGATCTGGTATGGGTGTTGAGACTAGACAAAACTCTACGTCTACGCTTAAACTGTGTGTGACGTGTTTTATTCGTGATTAATCCTCATATGGAGTGAGTAAATATCTTGAAACAGGAAGAAACGTGCCACCAAACCGCATCTGTGACAGCTTTGGCAGATTTGCACATTACGTTTTAGAAATAGAATAGTATAATTGCGTTTTCTGTTTGCGTGTGTCATTAAAAGGCTGCTTTATTCCCTCAAAAGCAAACCGAAGTGAAAAACGAGCCGCGCGCTGACAACAGATGCAGCTGTCGGCGTAAAGTACACTCCCCCCGAAAGTTTGAGCGTTTATGAAAGGGAACTCATTTTAAAAGATACGATTAAACTTTGCGGTGTGTGAAATCGGATCTTGTGGCTACAGAAAGTCATCAAATAACGTTCATCGGTGAGTCCAGTGTGTGTTGGGATCATTAAACTATAGCTGCTTCCACAAAAAGGTATGTTAGCCGAGCATATGAGTGCGCTTAGATGTATTATCAATGCGCTGCCCCCAGTGGTAAAAGATTTCCGTTTTGAGTTCATGTGTTTTTGTCTGCTCAGAGCTTCCGTAGTTTCTTCATTGACTTTTCTACAGTCACATGCTATATTGTTTGAGCCTCTAAACTGTCATTTGGCCCTTCGAAATATCTGTCTGTAAGTATTGTACTGTTAGGAGTAGACTTATTGGCTGTATATCATCTAAAAGTTGTGAATATTGTTGAAATTTGCGATAAAATACATGAAGCGATTAGCATTAGCATGTCTATGGCATTTTCAATACATGTTAGCATCAAGCTAAGCGCTAATTTGACACACGTTTTTATTGGGGTATTTTAGCCAATGTTGTTCTTTTCTACATCATATTTACCTAAAATGTATATCTTTATCTAGCTGTGCATGTGTTGTGTTCATTAAAATGTTGTAACATGATTGTAATATGCTGCTATTTTTGTATGTTACAGTTTTACAGTCAAAGCTTCAGTAAATAACCAAAACGGCAAGAGGCTTCCTGGTGTTTATTGGAGCAACTGTTAACTATCTGTAAAGCTAGTTCCTAAACACTAGTGGAGACAGAATAATCAATTTGTCTGTCTATCAACTGTTCACTTTTTAAATGTAGCGTTTTAATGTTTCTGATTACAGGCTGGTCAGATTGTGCTTCGCTCTGGTTGTTGCCACTGGTCCGCTGCTGTGTGACGTTCAGTCCTACTGTCTGTCGCATGGATGTGCACTAAAAGCCCCTTCTTCACGTTCAGACAAAGCACATGTTCGGAAATGTCATCATCAAAAGCAATAAAAGCTGGGACCTACATACAGAAGCACATTTCTACTTTGATCAGTGTAATGTACAGTATTCTTTCATCAGCTTTCACAGCTTTTTATTACGCATGTAAGAGCTTTTCTGAAGTTATCTCTATACAGGTAGGACACACCCACTTATATATTTCGATTCATCTACATTTATTTCAAGAGAATGCTGGATGTTCTTGTGTTATTTTACTCTTTGAACACCATAGGCCTGGTGTATTCTTTAGTGCAGCCTAGAAGAAGGAAAGATGGATTTGGAGAGGGAGACAAGAGTAAACAGGCAGGACTATAACAATACGTGAATGACGCAAAAGACAAGTTTTTTGAAAGGATAGGCCCCTTAATGTTTTGTTTGTCTATTGTATTTTGAAGGAGGGACACAGCCGAATAGGAAAAAATCTTACATTTAAAGATATCAATTTACTCACATGAATGTAAGAAATGTTTTTCATCTTGCCATGTTTTCATATACAAATAGGTCTTTTGTGCACAGGAAATTGCACATAGTCGGGACATTTAAATCTGAAAAATGAACAGAGCCAGGTTCAAATGTCTTGGTTCATTTTGTTGGCATATTAGATACAAATATTTGATAAAATACAGAGGGGATTTTGGATATCTTTATTTTGTTTTTGAGTAAATTCAATCCAACTAAAATTGTATGTAAACATTTACATTTTGCCTCATGTTTTTTGTGTTTCAAAACAGTACCGTATTTTCCGGATTATAAGTTGTCTGTGCGTCATGTAGCTGAAGGTGTTACGTTAGCATACATAAACCTATTCATCATGTTCTCTATTTGTTATTATTTTAAATTGCATAATACATTTCCCCTTTTAAAAATGCGACTTATACTCCAGTGAGACTTATATGTGTTTTTTTCTTCTATATTATGCATTTTTTGGCTGGTGCGACTTATACTCCAGAGCGATTTATATTCAGGAAAATACGGCAAATATCGGGTAGGCCTACAGCCCCTTTAAATGCCGATCTCTCTTTATAGGATGAAAACGCATTGCAAACTGAGAAAAAACAAAGCACATGAAAATCACGAGTTTTGCCTAAAGTGTCTGAAGTAACTTTCTCTTTAATAAAAGAAGCACAATGTAACTTTTCTAGGGAGAGTCGGCCACTTAATTATTTCCATGAATATTTTTTGTGACTACTGCATTCCACTGGCCAGACCACCTGAATCTGGGGTTTCTGACTTTCACACCACAAAACCGAAAGTAGGTTTTTAAATCAAACTCGTTCGTAGCTCTCTCAAAGGCTTTGGCACAAAAGCACATCGATAATATTCCCAAGCACTCGTTTTCAGGCTCAGACACGGCTTTAAAACTGCTTTTTTCAGACGGCAAAGTCAAACTTGAGAGCTTTTGGCTCTTACTTCTGGGTTGAGAGACATGAAATACTGTGTAAAATACTGTGTTTTTGTTAAAAAGCTGCTTTCACATCTTATTCTTTGGCAGAAAACATGAAATGTACTAAACTGCAAAAACTCGGGTAAGTCTGTGAAATGTTTTTGTTTGATTTAATGATTTGTGTTGGAATTTTATTGTTGATTAAAATGGGTTTTATTCTAGAATTTAACTTTTTTTGTTGTTGCACTTTTACAGATCAATGATGCAACATTTCGCTCAACGCGCACATTGTTTTTAATGTATATCTTAAGTGACAATGAAGTATTTATCTAATATGTTGTCTGGAAGGCTCAGCAGTATGGCATTTCACATATCCGTTTCCATGGAGACTAACAGGTCACCAGGCCGAGTTACGGGTCAGAACTGTGGCGATGTATTTATTTTTAATTGTTTTTAATGCAACTAAACACCTATAACTGATATATAAATAAAAACAAGATATGTTTAATGCCATACTGCGGATTATTCCAGGCAAAGCAGTTACGTCTCCACGGGAACAAGCTGAAAAGTTACGGACTGAACTTTGAAGAAATAGACCTACAGTTTATATAAGAATACGCCATAAAAACATACCAACACTCCATTAAAAACACATTTACATAAACATACTACCTCGTCCAGCGCCTGTATACTAAATCCTACTTTTAAATGTATTTTTACTGCTGCAGAAAGTTGATAGAAATCCCACTCTAAAATAAATATGGCCGACTCAAGGTGATAAAAACAGCTGTTGGTTGAAATGTGACGTGAATCTTCTTAAATCCTGTTACACCATGTTTAATTCACTCCGAGCCGAGAATACAGGCCTATTATCTGTTTGCACATCCATCCAGTAAATTGAAGTCTAACGCTGTGTCTGTGCCGGTTACATACCTGATGAGCTCTTAGCACTCGGGGGGGAAACAGGAAGACGGCCCCTTTCCTTTTAATAAATTATCTCCACACACGACTTTGCACTCCACAAACATAAGTGTCGTGACCTCATTCTCAGGACAAAAGCAGGACCACTCTCACTGCTAGAGCTGTCATATAAACGGGTCAATTTCCTGTTCAAACTGAGCGGAAAAGATGGCAGATAAACTGTTATGGAGGACATTTTTTTCATTATTTTTTATTCATGCCTCATTTCTTTTTTCCCCTTTAATATGTATTTTGCTATTATATTGTTGTGTCATGTTGCACCTTATCACAGAAGAAAGAATTTCACAGGATGGCGCTCTAGGCTCTAAGCGACGCAGAAGAAGAATCTGCACTTCCTCTACCTCTGGAGTTTGTGGAGTTGTTTAGAAGTGACACAGAGGAAGAAGAATTCAATGGATTTAGTGGTTTGGGGTAAAACTGATGCTTTGTTAGCATGTTCTTTATGCTATAGTTATCTGAATAACTGTTAATATGTTACGTTAACATACCAGACACTGTTTACGCGTCATGTAGCTGAAGGTGCTAAGTTAGCATACGTACACCTTTTCACCATGTTCTCTACCAGTAATCTGTTATTATTATACATTGTATTTCAAGATGAAATGTTTGTTCTTGGTCTCGGATTTTATCAAGCAATTTCCCCCCAAAATTGTGACTTATAGTCCAAAAATATAGTATATGTTTTTTAATCCTTTTCTTCAAATTACTGATGTTAAGATCATTAAATATAGTGGTATCCAATGATGAAGATGCGAGTTAGAAATAACTAAAAGCACAAAACAACCACTTTGAAGTAAACTGATCATATATGCGGTTTTTATAAGATATGCAGGTTATAGAACTGGCAAGGATAGCAATATCAAAATTAGCCTCAGTCATAGAAGAAATAAACTCGTATCGGGTGGTTTAGCGAGATCAGTTTTGAAGTCCTTGAGTTGTGTTCAGTGTTTCAAACATTCAAAGAGAAGATGATGAAAAATAAGTCACTTCGTCCATCATACAATAAAACAAAATAACACATTTTGAGGCCAAACATGAAACACAATAATATTGACCACATTATGCCACTAAAGCCGGCTGTGCACTAGACCATTCTGGACACAAAGTTGACTGACCACAGACACAAGGACATTTTACAACTGCTGTGTGTCTTGTTTCTCCTCCCTGAACTCGTGGAGAGGCAAATCAGGCTCAAAACTGGGCAAAATCATTTTTAAATTGCTGTACATAAAACATGACCTGACTAACATGAATATATAAATAAATAGATAAATAGCACAAAACCATCTATATCTTTATCAACCTTATATCACTCACCTGTTAATGTAAATATAAAACAATTACTCACTTGTGCAATCTAAGGTACATTCAATATTAGGGCCACATTTTCTTTATTTTTGACAGAAAAATAGAATCAGATACTTAAAAATTCAAACTATTTAAAGGTGGTATGGACAATTTTTTTCAGCAATTTTTTTATCATATTTCCTCGTGGCGTGGATAAATCATTTGTCCTGCCACGTATCAATCATAAAACGCACCTACCGCTCACCTGCAGCCGCGTCAGGCTCGTCCCCACGTTTCCGCGTGCCTAAGCGCATGGATCTATCATAATATAGTTCCCTCAGTGTACCGGGCAAAATGAAGACGGAGAAAGACAGTTCGAGCTGACGCAGAAGTGGACAGAAATCTACGGGAGACGAGAGATGTGATGCGCTCCGTTGCGCTAATAAACAAACGCACGTGTGTGTTGTATCAGTCCACACGGGGGAGTGCGCATGCGCACTTCCGCCTGCGTTCTCAAATCGCCGAAAAATCGTCCATACCACCTTTAAGTTTCTAAGCACTGGATAATGGTATTTTTAATAGATAATACCACAGTTACATGTACAGTAATCTTAATAACATCCTTGATATGATTATGTGCACTATACCTTTCATGTAAATAAGACCTGCTTGATAACCCGCTTTAATTTTTTTAAAAGTAAATCCTCTTGAATCGCACGTTCGTCTGCGTCTGCGCTCCTCTTTTTAAGGCGGGTTTAACACCATAAGCTTTATCCCGACAGGAAAAATAATCCTCATTTGGCTGAGAGCGAACCGTGACTGACAAACACGAGGGAGAGGCGGGACTTACCGAGGGCTGGCTCTGCACAGTCCTTGTACTGCTCCGGCGTGCAATACGATGCGTCACCTGCACACAGTTCGGAGACGCACGGTTAACAACGCCCGCCCGTCATAATAATTCCAGGAACCATTTAGACTCTGGAACCAAAAGTGCAAACGGGATGCTTCTGTGGCCCTGCTGCTGCCAGAGCCATAATCCTTGGGTTTTTCAAATCACAGCACTTAATCCATTATTGATTGGTCGTATCAATATGACGTCTCGCTACTGCATTTAATCTCCCATAATGCTGAGTATTTATGAGCGCTGTACTTGAATGCTCCGTGATGATGCGGTTTAACACTCAAATTTAGCCTTGAGGCTGAAAACGTGGAATTGAGTTTGTTCCCATGTCTTTGAATTGATAATCCTCTCTCTTTACTTCTACTGCCATTGTCAAATTGTGAAATATTTGCTGAATTTCGAGCTCATTCAATCCACATTTTTGCCATCTTTTTGGACAGTCCTTTGTGTAGTCCCATTGAAATAGAAAATTGGAAACCGTCAACTGGAGAAAAGTCTCAAGAGTGGCCTCTTCGGATCGTCTGACAGAGAGCTGGTGAGCAGGGTAGCCAGATTTTCAGAGAGGACCAAAAACGACCTTGCTTTTGAAAAGAAGCTCAAAACAAGCTGCACAGAAATGAAAACAAATAAAATAAGAGATTTGTTAAACGTTACATATCGCCGCAAAAACCAGACGCAAAGGATATTTCACATCAATCACGGCTTTATTACATTAATTCACTGTTGGCAGATGGTAATTCTGTCATTACTGGGTGTTTTGTCATGAAAGAGACCTGGAAAAAATATGAACTTTTTTACCAAATAAAAAAATTTAAAATACGAGAAAAAAATAAAAACATTAAAATTGTTACCAAAGAAAACTTCACTATCGACTTTCAAAATTTGCCACCGATTTTCCAAAACAAGGAACCCCAGGTCAATAAAGAAAGAAGCTACACCTGTCATTTTAGTCAGATTTAGCACGATTGTTCACGCCCCAAACTCCTATTACCGTAGTCTGATTAACCCTATTGTTTCTCTTGCGTTGGTTTAGGCCTAAGGATGACAGTGTATTAGACCTGTTATAGTCCCATCACGCACCGGGTTTAGATCTGGCGCCGGTGCGAAGGCGTCGTGCTCTTCTCAGGTGGCGCTCGGAGTGAACATTCTGACAACTTCAAGCAGTCGTACACACAAATCAAGACTCACCGGGCATGTGCACCATGCGGCAGTTGCAATTCTCGACGATGTAGCGCGTCTCGCAGTCGATCCTGCAGGCCGTCACGCTGTAGACCTGGAAGAAGCCCGACTCCAGCGCTCTCCATTCGCACTCTCCCCACGGCGGCGGGAGGTAGGTCAGCTGCAACGCAAGCACAGCAAATGCACTCGAAAAACTGCTGGATTGGCAGGACTCACACAATAACAAGGCAATTTCCACTGTCGAGTGTGGAAATACAGCAACCTCGGTACTTCGGGGCAGCATCAATAATCTTACTTTTAGCTACTTTTGGCCTTATTTGGACGGGGCAACACACTTTGAGATGTGTGGCGAGCAGGCTGAAGTAATTGGACGGCACACGGACTGGACTAAACCGAGGTAAAAGCCAAAAATGTCGAGGGATTAAAATGTACGCTTTGTCAAGCAGTGTTTTCGGAAGCCAAAATATATTTCAACGCAATTAAAAATATAATTCCAAATTCCCTAAACTCTACCTTTATGAATATGACGTGTAGATAGTAACATGAATGAAACAAACAAACAAACTAGATTCTGGGACACATTTTCTGTTTTTTGTACATAAACTCTTCATTTTTATTCTATGTTTTTATTGTGTTAAACAGTTGACTTTATTTTACTACGAGAGGCAGTTTGGAAATTGCTTTTGTGACAGGGTTATACAAAATAATTAAAAACAATCTGGAAGAACTGACTTGCAAAATGAATGTTGTTAATGGGGAGATACAAGATCTTTAATTTGACACAAACAACACTCTCCGTCCCAAACATGTTCACTCTTTAATCGGCAGTAGACTTGACTTTAGGAAAATCAACACACAACAAATACAAGAAAACAAGAAAATAAGGACCAATCAGCTGAGGTCCTTATCAGCGCACTGTCTGTCAAAGAGACTCGTTATTGGAAAACCGCTTCTTTTACTACAAGAGAGAGTCCATCACGGTCCACTGTCAAATCAAGTCTGAGAGCACTTTTAACTCTGGCCTTTTTTTCCAGGACAATATAACGTAATCTTACCCTTTTATATTATTATTTTTTATGTTTTATGTTATTATTTTTTATGTCCCAGAGTGTACCTAGGATTACTCAAACCAGTAATTGACCAGTGACCAAGAGTCACTGGTCACAGAGTGATGATAATCGTTATTTTCAGGTCAAGATATAATATAATGTAAATATAATTTCTTAATAACCAAATAATAACAGATTAATAACAAATCGTGACAGTTTTAGGAGCAAAATGAATTATATTTAGGTCAATTTATGGTACAAAAAATAGACCTAAATGTAAATAACTTTTTTTCATCTGGCTGTTTTTTGTCATATTTGTCATACTTTATTTTGTCTTTCAGAAAGTTCTATTTGGTACAGCTTGAGACTAACTTGAGAATCTGTAACATGTTAGACGACGGGTTTGAAGGAAAATGACAGATTTCACTGTTTGTTTTAGTCACAGTCTCAATCGTGATTAATCGTTAAATCGTGACATTTCTTCTAACAATAATCGTAACACTAAAATGTTATATTGTGACATCCCTAATCAGGAGGAATCTTTTGCAAATGTATTTATAGTCCTATCAGAGTACTGTATGAATACTGAATAACATTATATTATTAAAACAAAACATGACATAGGATTAAAAAAACAGCTTTATGTTTGTTGCACCATTTGTAATGCAGTAATTTATCACTAATTATAAAAGTACAATCACTACAAGAGCTGTGTTTTCTCACTAATACTTTGCAGTTTGAAGCCTATATTATGTAAGTAAGTATATCCTACACATTTATAGTACACATATTCAATTACTTCCCAACACTGGCCTTGACAAACTCATTACATGATTATTTAAAGTACAAAATTGTGTCTAATTGCAGGATTTTTCAGATTTTGACCTATTGACAGTGCCATTTTACGATCATTTCCAGCGTTGTCACATCCGTACGCCCTTCTGTTGTTCATATTTCCTGGGCCTGAGTGCGACGGATGAAAGGGACACCTGCCACGGGCGCCGCGAAAGTCCCATCTGCCCCTGAATGCCACACCGTGCTCCAGGATCCATCACCAGCCACTCGCCTGCACCTTCCCCTTCCACTCCGCTATCCCGCTATTGTCATCTGCCGCCTCTCCAAATGAGCCCGGATTTACGAGCCAATGCCCCGGCGAGGCGGCGCATCCTGCCAGGTAGAAATTGGCCGCGCCTTTGCTCGTTAGTTGGTGCGCGAAAACCCGGTGGCTTCTGTCAAAGAATGATCTATTTCTGCTTTTAGACATTTCTGGAGGTAGAGAGACTGTGCCAGCACTTCACCCGCAGAGTCCGTCTTTGGATTCGGGGTAGGTCTAAGTATTTTGTCAGATTGAAATGAGGGTAAGAGAGAGGTTTGTTAGGGGAATATCTTCACCACGACCAGACACTTTTGGTGATGAAGCTTATGGTTGGATGCACAAAGATAATTCATACTAATGTGACTGAAAGAGCGCTGAATCGTCTAATCTGGAGTTGTTCAGTCGATGTTCCTGACAATCTCACGTACGCTGACGTTATTCATTTTATTACAGGCCATCTCAGCAACCCTTAACCTTTCCGGTTCCTTCCCTCGTCAGCTAATCTCTACTTTTGGCCTAATTAAAGCCGCCAATCTGATAATTTGCACCTAAGCGGATGTAAAACGTCGCCGCTCAATATCACGTTTAGACACAGCGAGTAGAACAAAGGCCAGTGCCCCCAGAGTGGGAAATGAACTGTTCTGTTTCAGCTTAAGAAGGACTTTATATCTGCAGGAGGCCAAAAAAGAACATTTTAATAAGGTCACTCCCGCAGATCAGTGTTTCCATGGAGATAAGCACATATTCAGAAAACCTTTTGAAACGCTTTACGAATGTTTATTGCTTTTCCTTTTTACATACAGACACAGGCATGTCAGGATTTATCAACAAGCTTTAGTGTTAAATGTTTTGGTATTTAAGTAAGACGCCAAATGGCAAAGGAATAAACTGTTAACACTGTTGTAAATGTTAAAACTTTTTGGATTACTGGCAAAATGTGGTAGATTTTACTTAATGACGAAACCTTATAAATGTCATGTTTATTAGAAAAGTTTGCATTTTACAGTTACACCAACTTTCATTGTGGAGGATCTACCACCTACATCTCACATGGATCTAATGAAATATTGCTAACTTAAAGCCGTCATGAGTTGGACCTGTGGACAGTGTAGTGACCACTGTCCAGAAAGCATTTCTCTGTCCTTCACTTTTCTTTAAAATGGCTTTTTAATCTTCAGTTTTGGCTCTGCTCTGGCAGCTCTCGCTCTGATTGGTCAGAATGGTCACGTGGTACATGAGCCTGACCTCCTCACACTCGCTCCTGTGGGAGAAGAACACGACTGCGAATGATCGGTGGACTGAGAATTACAGGATGTAGCTAGCCATTGAAGACATTGGCTGAAAACGGTTTGACTTGTAACCATGGCGATGTTTGCCTGGAATATTACTATGTATGGCATTACGGTAAACTGAACTATCTTTTCTTTGTTCAAGTGCAGGTATTTCTATTGCCATATAAAGGTAGTTTCAGTTTGTCCATTGAGATCGATAAGTTCAATGCCATATTGTGAAACATTCCAAGCAAAGCAATAGCATCTCCATGGAGACCAACAGGTGGCGAACCCCCCATAAGAAAAGTTACACTGTGAACCCTTCAAACATTGGGACAAACAAAACCAGAACTATAAAACTAAACTGTAAAACTGGACTAGAACTGGACCAAACCAAATCCATATCAGAACTGAAATGTACTCAATGTATGACCAAATAAGGACATGTGTGAACTAAAAGTCACCTAAAACTAACTAACGTTGATCTATGGCATGCTTTAATAAATACCCTATAATTAATGATGTGAGTCCTGGGTGTATTTGTCCTTTTGACATAATCAAACAAGCTGCTTATGCACAATATCCTCTATACGCTGGAAATATTCTAACAACAAAATTGTGTATGTTGTTTTAAGTAGCTATAAAAAAGTCAATAGACTTTGAGAAAGAGAACAGAGGAAATGCTCTCTCTTTGGACTAACATAGACTCCTACAGAAATGTATTTCCCTTTGTCTGCTGTGATTACATTTTAATGCCCCATGCAATGGACGACTTTGAACTGCGCCCGGCATTATAAACCAAAGCAGCTGAATTAAAATCGTTCTCAAAGTCATTTTCACAGTCTTATTAGTGACGCAAGAAATTACTCTTTTTAAAACTCCATGTGGCTCCAGCTTGTTTCGATTTGGCAGAGTTTGAAGGAGTCCCGTGGGCATGAGCAGATAAAGAGGGGCAGACACAGGTGGAGCAGCGCTCAGTGGGAGATGTCTCTGTTAGTTTGGATACAAAGTGCAGCTCTGCATTAATTAGTGTCAGCTAAATGTGCCATATTCCCCGCAGTGTCCACCGAAGGAGGGGGGCGCTGTTTGCTCAGCAGGAGAACAGCAGCGCCTTATCGCAGTCCTGCCACTCACAGACGCACAGAGGAACCCAGGGGCTCATTACCCAGCAGGCCGAGCGGCAGCAGCACCAGTTTCTGCGCGGGGACCGCTCAACTGCTCCAGAGCACAGACTGAATTACAGGCATGTGACTCGCACGGAGCTTTTCTCGTTGGTAACACATGAAACTACAGCAAGTTGTGTAATTGTACCCTTACTTTGAAATGCAGAATATGTGCAGTCTGTACAAGTGAACGCGCAATACATTATATACAGTATGAATAAAATATGAGCTGGATACCGGCATGTTCATTGATAATAATAATTAATTTGTCACGTAATAAATAAGTTAGGAAGGAGTTTTCACATTCCAGCACAAGTTTGATATTCAAGCAAACTTGGAACAAACAAAGTACATAAATAGAAGAGAACTTCACAGCTTTGCACTTTGACTCCAAATACAGCTGTATAAATCTTAGTGTGTTTAAATGTTTCAAGCTCCCTGATTCCTCCAGGAAGACAGCGTTAGTCCTCAACTCATTAGATATCTGCAGTTTAAATGATGATTAGTATTATTTATGATTACTTGATAATTGTTTTTTAGTGTCAAACATGTCAAATATCATATTTGTAATATTTTAGGCTGTGTAAGTGATACAAAATTTTACATATACAACATTTTGAGGACTTTTCCCCATTCAGAACATGTTCTACAGTTTAAAATGGTTAATAGTTATGTTAGATCAGTTATGTGGTAAATCTTTAAGTATGACCACAAGACTAAACTATGCCTTTGGTTTAACTCACAAAAAACACTTGAAGTGTGACATTATTGAAAACTTCAGGCAAGAGGAGTTGAATAACCTTGTGTTCACACACAAGAGCATTTACATCTAAAGCACTGGTCGACTGGGTTGAGTTATGGGCCCTGCTCGATGGAACGCAGCTAAACGGATGAAGGAGCTGAATTAGACTGGAAACCTCCAAAGCATGAAGGTCATTGTGTTGACAGACACAGAGGGAGCCATCGTTTGTCAGACAACAAGCGCCACAAGCGCAGGAGGAGGTAGAATTGTGTCACAAACAGTTCAAGTCTGTCCTGTCAGTCACCTCATAATGATGTCATCAGCCTGTGCCTTTAGGCAACACAATATCCATGAGGCCTTTACAATGAGACAAGCATGTACTCTGAACACAGCATTAGATGTGTTATTTCATACCTGCTGAGAATTCATAGAACATTCGTAACTTTCCATTTGGTCACAGTCAAGAGGCTCTGGTGCAGCTGCTGTAGAGGAACTGTCTGGTTCTAGATTCAAGTTATCTTAAAATGTTGTAAACAACTCTAATAGTGTGCTGCACATACACACATTTCACCAGCGCTTATTTAACAAACTGGCTGCATTTGGCACAAATTAACCTCACTTCCTTTGTTGCCAAAGGCATTTTGTGTCATTGTCTTGATGGTATTAACTTAAAGGTGGTATGGACGATTTTTCGGTGATTTGAGAACGCAGGCGGAAGTGCGCATGCGCACTCCCCCGTGTGGACTGATACAACACACACGTGCGTTTGTTTATTAGCGCACCGGAGCGCATCGCATCTCTCGTCTCCCGTAGATTTCTGTCCACTTCTGAGTCAGCTCGAACTGTCTTTCTCCGTCTTCATTTTGCCCCGTACACTGAGGGAACTATATTATGATAGATCCATGCGCTTAGGCAAGCGGAAACGTGGGGACGAGCCTGACGCGGCTGCAGGTGAGCGGTAGGTGCGTTTTATGATTGATACGTGGCAGGACAAATGATTTATCCACGCCACGAGGAAATATGATAAAAAAAATTGCTGAAAAAAATTGTCCATACCACCTTTAACCTCATCACAAAGAGGCTACTCAAAATCACCGGTGATGCACTGTCCTGTGCACAGCTGACTGGTTAAGAACATACATTTTTTCTGTCCTTTGCCAATTATCTTTACATTCTTTACAATTCTGTTCAGCTTGTTCTCATTAGCCACTGTCAGATGGCCATCATCTGACAGTGGCTCATTTTAAAATTATTCACTAGAGCTAAGTGGTTTGGTCGGTCATAGTCTTAGCTTCCTCCAACAACCAAAATGTAGCCATAAACTGACCATTGCTTTATCTTATAACACTAATCATTTACTTTATAGGTCGAGTAAAGATATAACTGTATTGTATGCGTTTCCCTTTTTATGTCATGGAAGAAGATATTAAATAAAATTCCCACAAACAAGAGGCAAGGCAGCACCACATGGTACTGTTTTCACCTACGTCCCCCTGCGTCCCCCCTGCGTCCCCCCCGCGTCCCCCCGCGTCCCCCCTCATCATCCATTATCTCTGTGAGTGATAGCAGTGTCTGTGAACGGGAGGTGGGAGGGGCCGAGGGGGATGCTTGATAAGAGTAAAAACCATTGGGGGTGAATGAGAGCGGACACACAAACTCACCCTCTGCTCCTGAGTGGCCACGAAGGTCTGGAAACCCGGGGCCACGCCAAAGCCCAGCTCGTGGACGAAGGGCGGCTCGGCCTGACTGTGGATCTGCACGCGCACACCCGCCTCGAACGCTGTGTCCTCTGGGGAGAGAAAGCACTGCTGATTAGAATCTGATCGTGGTTAAAAATGAAATGATACGAGGGAAAGGAGGGGAAGACTGGTGAGGGGGCTAGTGAGGAGGCTGGTGAGGAGGCTAGTGAGGAGGCTATAGTGAGGAGGTTAGTGAGGAGGCTGGTGAGGAGGCTGGTGAGGAGGCTATAGTGAGGAGGTTAGTGAGGAGGCTGGTGAGGAGGCTATAGTGAGGAGGTTAGTGAGGAGGCTGGTGAGGAGGCTGGTGAGGAGGCTATAGTGAGGAGGTTAGTGAGGAGGCTGGTGAGGAGGCTATAGTGAGGAGGTTAGTGAGGAGGCTGGTGAGGAGGCTGGTGAGGAGGCTATAGTGAGGAGGTTAGTGAGGAGGCTATAGTGAGGAGGCTAGTGAGGAGGCTATAGTGAGGAGGTTAGTGAGGAGGCTGGTGAGGAGGCTGGTGAGGAGGCTATAGTGAGGAGGTTAGTGAGGAGGCTGGTGAGGAGGCTATAGTGAGGAGGTTAGTGAGGAGGCTGGTGAGGAGGCTGGTGAGGAGGCTATAGTGAGGAGGTTAGTGAGGAGGCTATAGTGAGGAGGTTAGTGAGGAGGCTAGTGAGGAGGCTGGTAAGGAGGCTGGTGGGGAGGCTGGTGAGGAGGCTGGTGAGGAGGCTAGTGAGGAGGCTGGTGAGGACGCTGGTGAGGAGGCTAGTGAGGAGGAGGCTAGTGAGGGGGCTGGTGAGGAGGCTAGTGAGGAGGCTGGTGGGGAGGCTGGTGAGGACGACGGTGAGGAGGCTAGTGAGGAGGAGGCTAGTGAGGAGGCAAGTGAGGGGGCTGGTGAGGAGGCTAGTGAGGAGGCTGCTGAGGGGGCTGGTGAGGAGGCTGGTGAGGAGGCTGGTGGGGAGGCTGGTGAGGACGCCAGTGAGGAGGCTAGTGAGGAGGGGGCTGGTGAGGAGGCAAGTGAGGAGACTGGTGAGGAGGCTAGTGAGGAGGTTAGTGAGGAGGTTAGTGAGGAGGCTAGTGAGGAGGTTAGTGAGGAGGTTAGTGAGGAGGCTAGTGAGGAGGTTAGTGAGGAGGATAGTGAGGAGGTTAGTGAGGAGGCTAGTGAGGAGGTTAGTGAGGAGGATAGTGAGGAGGTTAGTGAGAGGCTAGTGAGGAGGTTAGTGAGAGGCTAGTGAGGAGGTTAGTGAGGAGGATAGTGAGGAGGCTTTTCATAACTATTAAAGAGTGAAATGTAGTCATCTTAATAGAGAATTGTCTTTTTTTAGTCAGTCAATTCCTCAATGTTTCTAGACTTTTTGTCTGTAAATCCAAGACTTGAACTCAAAACCTTCAGGCAAACTGTCATGGCTTAGTCCAGGAGTGTCCAAATGTGGCCTGCTGACCAATTATTCTTGGCCCTCGTGCTTCCTGGTTAATTCACCCACAATATCCTAAAAAGCAAGTTTTAAATCCTTCTTATTGTTATTACCTTAATATCTAACATTTTGATTTTATCATTTTATCATTATTAAGATTCTGAGACTGAATAAATGTGTGGATGATGCACATAAAATCAACATTTTTATTGTTTCTATTTTTTATTGACATTATTGACCACTGATGTTCATGTTCATGTGAAAATAACTGCATCCCTTTCAAATCCAACCTTTGTGAAAGCTGTTTCCTGTCAACCGCTCAACGGGAGAATTCTTTCTGGGTTCAGCTGCTGTAAACATGGAGTGACCATGAAACAAACTCGCTTCAGTGCAAAACGCCACAGGACTTATCCAGTTCCTCTAGATCAGGGGAGGGCAATTATTTTCCTCCGAAGGCCATATTCCAATCCATGCAAGTAGCGGAGGGCTATATATATATATATATATATATATATATATATATATATATATATATATATATATATATATATATATATATATATATATATATATATATATATATATATATCAAATAAAATATCACTTTTCTGTCAAATAGGCTATTGAATCTTATTTCATTCATTTCATGTCATCTTCATTAAGGATACAAGTGCAGACAGATGTTACAGACAGAGTTAAAAAATGTAAACTAAAATCGTTCTAGGGGCCAGATTAAAACATGCTGAGGGCCACATCTTGCCCCAGGGGCCAGTTCTGGCTTAAGGGCAAGATCTGATCTAGATCCTGATCCTCCAAGAGTTTTATGGTTCTATATATTCTGGTATCTTCTAAACACAAAGTATATAGATATATCTTACACATGAGACAGTATATTATGCTTTAATAATCTTCTTTCCAAGTCTCTACCAACAGAAAATGGTCAACAGTACACTCTGAAGAGAAATGTATAATGAGGTAATAATAACATTTTACACTGGATGCCCTTCCAATTATACATAGCACAAAGTCTTTTCTTAGGCTTCAAAATGCAAAATATTTTTTTTGGCTGGATTAAATGAGGCTGAGAAATGTGTGCAGCAATTAAACGGTCAAACTGGCTCCAAAAATGATCATTTATCAAAAGTTGTAAGTCACGGTGTCATTTCACATTTATACAAAGGGCAGTAAATCAAACTTTGAGGAAACCTTTATTGCTGAATTCAAAGCTCTGAGACACACACATACGCTCGGGGAGAGCAAACACAGCCACAAACATTTATGTGCACGAAGAGAGGAAGGTGCGCAACTCAATAATGTGCTTTGTCCTCAGTCAATAGTGAGAGGACCCAGACGTTTCAATCATGTTGCCAGGCTTCAGCGCGACGGATCACATCACCACCATCCATCCCAGACGGCTATAGAGCAAGATGAATCCCAAACTTCTTACTAGTCCGTGTTTGTACGATTTTAGCGAGCCCTTTTTGGTTTTGAAATGTGTAGCAAAATGTGTGAAATATTTGAAATAAATACATCTACAGTCCTTATCCTTTTTATTCGAGTGACATTACCGTATTTACCAGCCAAAAAGTGCATAATAGAGAAGAGAAAAACATATAAGACGCACTTTTGGGGAAATGCATTTGATAAAACCCAAGACCAAGAACAGACATTTCCTCTTGAAATGTAATTTAAAATAATAACAGATTAGAGAACATGGTGAATAGGTGTACGTATGCTAACGCTAACACCTTCAGCTACATGAACCACAGACAGAACTGTGGTAAGTGTCTGGTATGTTAACGTAACATATTAACAGTTATTCAGATAACTATACAACAACAAGTTTACCAAAGCATCAGTATTACCCCGAATCACTAAATCCATTGAATTCTTCGTCCTTGTGTCACTTCTAAACAGCTCCGTGAAATGCCGTTGCCCGTGTGAAAATAACGAACAAAAGTATATAACAACGTGTTACTGTATTTTCCGGACTATAAGTCGCACCAGCCAAAAAATGCATAATAGAGAATAAAAAAACATATATAAGTTTCTCTGGAGTATAAGTATAAGTGGTACCCCGGCTAAAACTATGAAAAAAAGGTATAGTCCGGAAATAACTGTAATAATATCACACATAAGTCGCACCCCGGCCAGACTATAAAAAAAAGGTGCTACTTATAGTCCGGAAAACACGATTTGTAGTATTCTGTTTAAAGAAATCACAATATGGATTTTTCGCATGTTTCGCAGAGAAGGCTGTATATCATTGTATATCTATGTGTATATGTTTGTGTAATACTGTACGCCTATGTCTAAAAATACCGTAGATCCATCACATTTGGGAGCACAAACGTTAATATTAAGCCAAACTCTTATTGAACATGTATTTTTTGAGTCAGACTGTAGAACCTGCTTTTATGGCTTTATTAAACGCTTAAATTACTTTTTAACCCCATTGTCCTCACTCCAATATTAGCTCAACTATACATACAAAATAAAGTTGGAGGTATAGAAGGCTTAGGGAAAAAATACAATAAATAATAAAATACTATTTGTATAATAATGCAATCAAATGCCATGACTCCATGATAAAATCCAATAGATATTATTTTCATTGATAATATCTGTGGAAGATGGTAAGAATAAGAAAAATGCATTTTGCACTGAGCGTAAGCCAATCATTTTCCCGCGTGTGCCATAATCAGATAAACCGATAATTAAATCTGATCATCGGGGTCTGTTTACATGCACAAAATAAATCTGATTATCCGAAAACACCTGGCGACGCGTGTCAGTTAATCATTGTATTTCCTGTAGCTGTCGTATTTGGACAAAAGCAAAATACAATTCATTTAAATTGTCTTTTTACACATTAGTTTGCTCTTTTTGTGCATATTCTTACATCATTTCAATAATCTAATAACTCCAGAAATCCGCCCGTGATCAGATTGTGTGTTACATGTAAACAAAGAATGATTATGACAGTATTACGTTCATCGTGTACACTGGAGCAGAAGAGCGCCGCGGCGATAACATCACACTCTTTGTATTAAAGGTCTCGCTTTCTTTATCTTGACAACTTGGCCTTTGTTCACCTCGACGAGAAACTTTTATTTATTTACAGACTCGGATGGCGCGATGTGCACGACAAAACAGCCAGACACTTGATGATAACTCGTAATTAAATGTGAAAGCGTTGAGACAAGACAGAGATGATAATTCATAGCCTCAGGGCAACACACATCAATATCAAGAGTTGGAGAAGTCACACACACGGAAACACAGGTCTTATAAGTACTAGATACAAGACGTGGACTGCCTTTGCCAAAAAGGTCTATGTTTTTGTTATGGTTAATTTGTTGATTTGTTTATTAGGCTGCAAAATCAAAAATCTTTCAATACATTGGTGCAATCCCTCATTTGTCCAGCAGGGGTTTATGGTAGCGAAGGGTTCAAAAGTTGCCATCTGAACAACGTTTTTGAAATTGAGACGATTCAAATGCCATCCAAAGGTCATTTTCAATCTAGGGCGAGATCATTCCTGCCATAGGAGAGAAGTTATAACCTGAAACTGCATTTATACGTTCAGGGAGACGAGGTAGAAGAAGCAGAGGACAGAAGGGTTAGAACGACCCATAATGAAGCGATTGAGACCTCTTTTTCAAGTGTGAGCGAGGGCAAAGGGTAAATATATCAGCACACATTAAAAAAAAACATTTAGACATTTAAGAGATCTACATTTAAAAGCACATACATTTTTTGAAAGATTCTCTCCCTTTGTTTTTTAGAATCAAACAAAAAACCCTAATTGAGACCATTTCACGCAAACTCAACTCAAACTGAAGGGAGTTCCAAGCTGCAGGAGCAGCATAGGAAAATGCTCGCTTCCCCCAGTCAGTCCTCACACGCGGGGCTGACAAACCAAACATATCATGTGAGCACAGGGCATTATAACTCTTCCCTTAGGGCAGGACTAAGCTAATTAGGTGGCAGAATACATCTTCTCAGACCTTTAGATTGAAAATGAATTTCGGATGGCAATCAAAATGTTTTGATTTCATAAACCTTTTCTACAAATCTTTGATATATGAAGCCTGCGCAAGTTCACCTGGAAGACCTAACTTAATCTGCGTCGGCCTCCATGGCAGGACACCTCTCCCCAGCTCCATCAACGCACTCAAGAGGGCGTCACCTGTCCCTCTGTGAGAGTTAGATCCCTCACTTTACCATGGACTCCTCCAGGTTTCTAAATTTTCCCAAGGAGGTTTTTGTAGTTTTTCCTGGCCAAGAAGGAGGGTGTAAGGACAGGGGACGCCTGCGTCATCGCCCCTCGCACCTGTCCCCCATCTGCAATCAATGCTCTCAAGTCACTCCTCCCCCGCTCCCAATCAGCGCTCAGGCGGTCGTATTTAAGCCCTCAGGCAGATGGCTCGGCCGCTTCAGACCGTACTGCGACCCACCACCTCCCCTCCTCCTCCTCTGCATCCCTCTCATCCTAATCATCCTCTCTACCTTCTCTCCACATCTACCACCACCAGTCTCCAGGCCCTGGGGGAGACATCTAATTCAATTAGATTATGGAGTGCCCATAATCGCTATGTCTTCCGCCGGGGTCTGAGCGCCAAATAACCTTCGCAATAAAGTTTGCTAAACTATTGGTCCCGTTTTCTGTGTCTGAGTCTCTCCAGGGTGAAATTTACATAAATGAAGCAAATAAAAAAGAACTGTGCCATTTATGGCAGCAAAGGACAGTTCTTTTGTGCTAAAACATTTGTACAATCAGAGACTTTTACAGACATGATGATGAAGTGACCATCTAGGGATGAGCCCTGGGCGCAGAGCAGCAGTTTAAGACGCTCCTCTGTCGCTGAACTCTCGCCCGTTCTGTTACCTGTGAAGTGTTCAGATTCAAGACAGATAGAAACTGTGTGTGTCCCTCGTGTCCCTCGTACAAATAATGCCAAAAAGTCACATCTCAGAAAAAATATTTCAGGCGTCAGACCAAATAACTTAAGGAAAATAACAATCACAAATGACACAAATATACAAATGAATAAACACGTAAAATGTGGACTGCTAAACATTAGAGCAATTTCCTCCAAATCGCTCTTAGTTAATGAATTAATTAGTGACTATAACATAGATCTTCTAGCTCTAACTGAAACGTGGCTTCAACAAGACGACTACGTCAGACTAAATGAGTCCACCCCACCCCCACCCATGTTAACTTTCAGACTGCCAGGAGCACAGGCCGAGGTGGTGGTGTAGCAGTGATCTCCCACTCAAGCCTACTCATGAGCCCTAAAACTAACAACTAACAACTTATGCTGTCAATCACATGTCCAAATATGAAAAACCAAAAAGGAGTTTTGTTCATAGTTATCTACCGACCTCCTGGTCCCTATTCAGAGTTTATAACAGAGTTTTCTGACTTTATATCAAACTTAGTGTTAGCCTGGGATAAAATAGTTATAGCTGGAGACTTTAATATCCAGTAATGCCTTCAGCGCCTTGTTAGACAGCATTGGTTTCACTCAGAATGTAAATAAAGCGACTCACACTCACAAGAACACTCTGGATCTTGTCCTAACGTATGGAACAGAGATTAGTGACCTCATTGTCCTCCCTCAAAACCCTATATTGTCAGATCATTTCCTAATTACCTTTCAGTTTATTCTTAAAGATCATCCAGTTCCACAAAATAAAGTGATAATGAAAAGGACAATATCTGAAAAATCTATCTCAAAATTCAAAGAAATAATAGAGCCAATACTCAGTGACATGTCATGTGATCCTGCTGAGAATAGTTTTAGTCCCAGTATAAGTGATCAATTTGTCGACTTGACCATGAATTCTCTGAAGTCTGCTCTTGACGTTGTAGCGCCGTTAAAACAGAAGGTCATTAGGCCAAAGCGCGCCTCCCCATGGTACAACCAAGAACTGCGTTCACATAAACAAAGATTTAGAAAGTTAGAGGGATTATTTCGTCGCTCTCACACCGAAGAATCCCTAAAAGCATGGAAAAGTTGCCTGCTGTCCTATAAGCAGGCTCTGCGTAAGGCCCAAACCAGATATTATTCAAATCTAATAGAAGTCAACAAAAGTAACACTAAATTCCTTTTCAGCACTGTAGCTAGGCTAACAAACTGTCACAGTGCAGTAGAGCCCTCAATCCCAGCTACACTCAGCTCTGATGATTTCCTCCTATTTTTTAACAATAAAATAAAAACAATCAGAGATTAATTAGATGAAATTACCTCCGCTATTAGCCCTGAACTAGCCCAAGCTGTAAATCTAACGTCCCATATAAATCCACCTGTAAACTTAGAAAGGTTCACAGCTGTTGATCAAGCAGAGATAACTTCAGCCATTATGTCCTCTAAAAGCTCCACTTGTGTCCTAGACCCCATTCCAAGCAGACTCTTCAAAGACATTCTCCTCCTAATTATAGACCCTATTCTTAATATAATAAATACTTCCCTCGAAAGTGGCTATGTTCCACAGTCCTTCTAACATGCAGTCATTAAACCTCTTCTGAAAAAGCCTAATCTAGATCCCGACCTATTGGTAAACTACAGACCTATTTCAAATCTTCCCTTCGTCTCTAAAATCCTTGAAAAAGTTGTAGTAAAACAGCTTTGTCGCCACCTGCAGGACAATAACTTATTTGAAGTTTTCCAGTCAGGGTTCAGAGCCCACCACAGCACTGAAACTGCACTGGTTAAAGTCACAAATGATTTGTTATTAGCCGCTGACGATGGACTGGTCTCAATCCTGGTTCTGTTGGACCTCAGCGCAGCGTTTGACACCATCGACCACAACATTCTACTGCAGAGGTTAGAATGTGATGTAGGTGTTGGAGGAACAGCCCTCAGCTGGTTTAAATCCTATCTATCTGATAGGTTCCAATTTGTTAATGTAAACCAGAGCTCCTCACCATGCTCTAAAGTAATTTACGGTGTGCCACAGGGTTCGGTACTCGGTCCAATTCTGTTTACTCTTTATATGCTGCCATTAGGCAACATTATCAGAAAGCATGGCATTAACTTCCACTGCTATGCAGATGACACTCAGCTGTATTTATCAAGATCTAACAAGATCAGAGCGATCAAGTAGACAGACTTAGTACTTGTGTGAAGGAGATAAAAACCTGGATGACACTAAACTACCTGCTTCTTAACCCTGAAAAAACCGAGGTCATTGTGCTTGGCCCTAAGCATCTACGAGACAATCTATCTGAGCAGATAGTCACACTGGACAATGTTAGTGTAGCCTCCAGTTCTACTGTAAGAAACCTTGGAGTCTTATTTGACCAGGAGCTCTCATTTAAAGCTCATATAAATCAAGCTTGTAAAACAGCCTATTTCCATTTGCGCAACATAGCCAAAATCAGAAGAATTCTGCCTAAAAGTGATACCGAAAAACTTATCCATGCATTTGTAACGACTAGATTAGACTACTGTAACTCCCTGCTTGCAGCGTGTCCTAAAAGCTCCATAAAAAGCTTTCAACTGGTTCAAAATGCAGCAGCAAGATTACTAACAGGAACAAAAAGAAGAGAGCACATTACGCCGGTGCTGTAGTCTCTTCACTGGCTCCCCGTCAAGTTTAGAATCAAATTTAAAATTCTACTCTTGACCTACAAAGCCATAAATGACATGGCCCCATCCTACCTCAAAGATGCTATAGAACCATATCATCCAAACAGAGCTCTTCGCTCTCAGAATGCTGGCCTCCTGGTGGTCCCAAGAGTCTCTAAAAGTACTGTAGGAGGTAGAGTGTTTAGCTCCCAAGCTCCTGTGTTATGGAATCAGCTCCCGACCCATGTTAAATATGCTGACACAGTCTCTTCATTTAAGTCCAGGCTTAAAACGTTCCTCTTCGAAATCGCTTATGGTCAGACTAGTTAGGAACAGAAACATAAACCCACAGCTTTAGCTACGCTGCCCTAGGAGTAACTATGCTGGGGGAAGTATGACAGCTTGAGCACTATCCTCTTCTTCTGACTACTTATGCTATCAAACAATATTATTTTTTTAATTCCACTTGCAAACTGTTCACCGCCTTCTTTTTCTTTCTCTCACTCCTGAGGACCTGTGGACCCAGATGCCCCTCCCCTGGTGAAGTGGTCCCTGCCCTGTGTGGATGGTCCCTCATCTGCCTGAAGAGTGGGTCCAGCTCGCCTCTGACGGTCCCTCATCTGCCTGAGGAGTGGGTCCAGCTCGCCTCCGACGGTCCCTCATCTGCCTGAGGAGTGGGTCCAGTTCGCCTCCGACGGTCCCTCATCTGCCTTAAGAGTGGGTCCAGCTCGCCTCCGACGGTCCCTCATCTGCCTGAAGAGTGGCTCCAGCTCGCCTCCGACGGTCCCTCATCTGCCTGAAGAGTGGGTCCAGTTCGCCTCAGTCCTCATCTGCTTGAAGAGTGGGTCCAGTTCGCCTCAGTCGGTCCCTCATCTGCTTGAAGAGTGGGTCCAGTTCGCCTCAGTCGGTCCCTCATCTGCTTGAAGAGTGGGTCCAGTTCGCCTCAGTCGGTCCCTCATCTGCCTGAAGAGTGGGTCCAGCTCGACTCAGTCGGTCCCTCATCTGCTTGAAGAGTGGGTCCAGTTCGCCTCAGTCGGTCCCTCATCTGCCTGAAGAGTGGGTCCAGTTCGCCTCAGTCGGTCCCTCATCTGCTTGAAGAGTGGGTCCAGTTCGACTCAGTCCGTCCCTCATCTGCCTGAAGAGTGGGTCCAGCTCCAGTCTCCCTCGTGTCCGTCTGTCCGTCTGTGAGAGTCGGATCTCTCCTTCACTGGAACTCCTCCAGGTTTCTACGCTTTTTTCCCAAAGAGGTTGTTTTTGTAGTTTTTCCTGGCCGAGAAGGAGAGTCTAAGGACAGAGGACCCTGGGACATCGTCCCTCGCCACCACAGACATTGTCTGACTGCCTCGCCACCACAGACATTGTTGATTCATTTCTCCCTGTGGCCCTCAGAGGCAACTGTTGTTGTGATTTTGGGCCTTACAAAAATAAATTGATTTGATTTGATGTTACGGGCTTGATCAGATTGGGGGTAATCACAGCTGAAAGCATTTTGAAGCCTAAGAAACTTGAGTAAACCAAATCATGCAAAAGTGATATCTATTGTGTTGTATCAGTATGAAATATGGAATTATTTGTTTGCAAAGAAGTGTCCTATGTGCGGTTCATAACACAGTAGCTCAGACGGGACACAACATTTCTTTAGCACAATATTCACAGATATTTTCACAGTAGCATGTTGTGTCTCATGTACAGGGTCTATTCTCTAGCAGTGGGTGAAACGTGGCCCGCAAATTGAACATAGGACAACCTGTTGATATTCTAGAAGTTGATCCTTATTTACTCTACACAACATGCCAAATAACAACACTATCTCGGCGTGATACGGAGCGGTTGTACAAATCTTATGCTATAAAAGAAAAGTCCACTATTATAGCTGGAATCGATGGGATGGGAACAGCTGCTGTGTAAGAACGTGTGAGTAATAAATGTGGTACATTTGTGTCGATTTAGTCCACTTAAATCTTCTCTTTTATGTACATTTTATCTTCAATCGTTATTTGTATTATGTGGACATTCCCAGCCTTTTTGTCACAGTTTAAAATCTTGCCAACAGTTTAATTGCACTTGTATTTTACCCAAAGAAAGAGAGAATTGTGACCCAATGTTTTTTGAAGTCACAAAGAGAATCGTCTCATATTTTGTTCATTGAAAACGACACTATTGATCTAAAATGTTGTAATTAACGAGAACAAAGGGCCCAGCATCTTCATAGTGGCATTTTATATTCAGTTGTGGTTCTTCATTTGCGCTGACTGCTTGTAAAAAACAACAGTCACTTACAAGTGCAGTGCAGGAGCGTAATATGAGCTTTTCTCTTTGTCCTTCGCTCACACCGCGAAGGACAAAGCAAAATCCCTGAAACATGCAGTGACCAAAAGATGATGGAAAGTGGTTTAAATTTGCCGAAATCAATTTTATTTATAAAGCACATTTGAAAAAGAAAACTGTTTCCAAAGTGCTGCACAGTCACACAAATAAGGAATAATAAGTGTTCAATTTAATCTCACTGATCCTGAAATCATGTTTTTCAAGTATCTGAGAGCGTTTGTGTTAAGTACACATTGTGAGCAGCACCGTCTCCTGAGCCACACACACCCGTCTGACACTGTTTACAGGGAATAGTCCACGTTCCCACTGTCAAACTGAGCACCTCGTCCACGTTAAATCTCATTACACGTGGGATGTTGTGTTTTATTCTTATTTTATTGTTTTGCACGTCTTAATACCGGTTACAGTTTAACTACAGTTTAATTAACCACTCACTGCACTGTTCACTTTCTGCACTACATCTGGACATTTAACTGTAAATTCGGTATATTCTTTATCTTGTAGTACATTTAAAGAGTTTTTCTTTAATGCATGCCTTATTTGATTTGATACATCTTGCTATAATATTGTTCATTGTTGTATGTTGCACAACCTTTTCTGATTCTGATTCTGATAAAGGCAAGGCAAGGCAAGTTTATTTGTAGAGCACATTTCATACACAAGGCAATTCAAAGTGCTTCACAGCAGGAAAAATGCATTCAAATCACAAAGAAATTACAGAAACAGAAATACAATAAAATTAACTAAATTAAAAATGATCAATCCAACTGATTTTCTAAACTAATAAAATCACAAACAAAAGAGAAGAGTGCAAAGAAAAAATCCTTTCAGTCATATGCGCAGCTAAACAAAACTGTTTTTAGCTTAGATTTGAACATTGTCAGAGTTGAAGCCTGTCTCACATCTTCAGGAAGACTGTTCCAGATTTTAGCTGCATAAAACTGAAACGCAGATTCCCCATGTTTTGTCCTGACTCTGGGCACCAGCAGGAGGCCGGTCCCTGAGGTCCTCAGAGTCCGAGATGGTTCATATGGCACTAACATATCCAAGATGTACTTTGGTGCTAGGCCATGGAGATACTTGTACACAAGCAGAGCTGCTTTAAAGTCTATTCTCTGAGCCACAGGGAGCCAGTGCAGAGACCTGAGAACAGGACTAATGTGATCATACTTCCTGGTTCTAGTCAGGACCCGAGCAGCAGCGTTCTGGATGTACTGCAGCTGTTTTACAACTCGTTTGGAGAGACCAGTGAGCAGGCCGTTACAGTAGTCTAATCTACTGGAGACAAACGCATGGATAAGTCTCTCTAAATCTGGTTTTGACACTATATTTTTGATTTTGGCAATGTTTTTTAGATGGTAAAAAGCTGCTGATGTTATTGATTTGACGTGGCTATTAAAGTTCAAGTCTGAGTCCATTATTACCCCCAGATTTCTAATTTGGTTTGTAGGTTTTAGAGCGAGACTCTGGAGGTGACCGCTAACACTTTCTCTTTGTTTCTGTGGGCCAAAAACGATTATTTCAGTCTTGTCTGAGTTCAGCTGGAGAAAGTTGTTTTGCATCCACAAACTGATCTGTTGGATGCAGTGACAGAGTGAATCTACTGGTCCATAGTCACCTGCCGATAGTGAAACATAGATCTGAGTGTCGTCTGCATAATTGTGATAGGACACATTTTCACTGCGTATCAACTGACCTAACGGCAGCATGTAGAGGTTGAACAGAAGGGGACCCAGGACTGACCCTTGGGGCACTCCACAGGTCAGGGTCATGTGGTCTGAGACACAGCTACCAATTTCAACAAAGTACTTCCTGTCTTCCAGATAGGACCTTAACCAGTTTAGGGCAGTGCCAGTGATGCCCACCCAGTCCTCTAGTCTCTGTAAGAGGATCCCATGATCGACAGTGTCAAAAGCAGCACTCAGATCTAACAGAATTAAGACTGAGGCTTTGCCCATGTCAGTGTTCAGGCGGATGTCATTTGTCACCTTGACAAGAGCAGTCTCAGTGCTGTGATGAGGTCTAAAACCTGACTGAAAAACATCAAATGAGTTGTTTATTAAGAGGAAATCTGTGAGCTGTTGGTAAACAACCTTTTCAAGGACTTTTCCCAAAAATGGCAGATTAGAGATGGGCCGGTAATGACTCAGTACTGCGGCATCAAGACTGCTCTTCTTTAGGAGAGGCTTTATGACCGCAGTTTTCAAAGACATTGGGAAGGTTCCAGATTGAAGCGACATGTTAACTATGTGAGTGAATGGTGCTAACAAACTGTTCAGCACAGACTTTAGAAATCTGGTGGGTAACACATCAAGGCAGCATGTAGATGAACTCAGACTGGTGATGATCTCATGGACAGTTTTGTCAGTTACTGGTGCAAAGTGAGTTAGCTCTAAGTGTCTTGGTGGTTTTAGGGTAATTTTTTGCATTGTGGGATTTATAGCATTTTTAATGCCCTGAACTTTGTCATTAAAGAATAATGCAAACTCATTACACTTGGATGTGGAAATGAGTTCTAACGGCAGCTGAGCTGGAGGGTTTGTTAATCTGTTTACTGTGGCAAACAGGACACGCGAGTTGTTACTGCAGCTTCCAATTATTTCAGAAAAATATCTTTCCCTAGTTCTACATAAGATTAGGTTGTACATGTTCAGCTTTTCTTTGTAAATCTCTTTTTGAACCTGGAGGTTTGACTTGCGCCATTTCCGTTCGGCCCTGCGGCACTCCCTTTTCTGTGCCCTGACCGAATCATCATTTCTCCACGGCGCCTTCTGCTTATTTTTAACCATTTTAGCCTTTATAGGGGCGATGGTGTCCAGAACATTCAAAACACTAGATGTAACAGAGTTCAACAAATCATTTACATTAGAACATGAGACATTTTCAAAGTTTATCATTTCCATAAACAGTGCACCTGTGCCATCACTTATGTGTCTCCTCTGAACAACTGCAGGACCAACCGGAGGTTGGGGAGAAACAGACAGGTCAAAGAAGACACAGAAATGATCAGACAGAGCAACATCGATCACATTAACATTTGAAATATTTACCCCCTTTGTAATTATGAGATCTAGAGTGTGTCCTTTGCTGTGGGTGGGGCCTCTCACATGCTGAGTAAGACTGAAGGTTTCAAGGACAGCATCAAGCTCTTTAGCGTTTCTGTCACAAACATTATCAACATGCACGTTGAAATCACCTGTAATGACCAAACCATCAAAGTCTGTGCATATGACTGAAAGCATCTCAGTAAAATCATCAATAAAACTTTGGCAGTGCTGGGGAGGCTTGTATAAAACAATGAAGAGAATGGATGGAGACCGTTTTAGCTCCATTTTAAAGGATACATACTCAAATGATGAAAACACCCCAAAAGACAACCTGCGGGTAATTATTTCATCTCTAAAGACAGCACAGACTCCACCCCCTTTTTTGTTTTCTCGTGTTTTAGATTCAAACTTAAAGTTGGGTGGAGCAGATTCTATCAGAACTACATTTCCTGTGTTTTTGTCAAGCCATGTTTCAGTTAAAAACATAAAATCAAGATTATAAGAAGAAATAAAATTATTAATTAAGAGAGATTTGTTACATAAGGATCTGACATTTAGCACAGCAAGTTTCAGACTAGTTTCAGTGGGACTGGGCTTTATCTTTTCACAGGGAATATGAATCACATTTCTCAGATTGGGCCTGACTCGCATTTTGTTTTTCCATCTGTGCTATGATGTGACTACAGAAATAGCACTAGGGGGGGCTCTTTTTACATAGGGCCCCGGGTTGGTTTGATTTTTAATGTGACAATAAGTCCTGGCAACGCTGAGACCCAGTGCATCCTAGCTATGGGAGATACCAGGTAAAAGGCGAGGTTGGATGGGTGGTGGGGCTTTTGTAGCCAAGGAGAGTTTGGGACCAGGTGAGAGGCGAGGGGGGATGGGTGGTGGGGCTTTTGTTGGTGTAGTCGGCATAGCCCTTGCTATATTGGGCGTGAGTGGAGCCATCTTAATGCCTGATTTGATCAGACTTTCAAAATGGCTGGGAAGGCCCATGGGTGAGAGTGGAGATGAGAAGGAGAATGATGAATCTTTAGTGGGAGTAGATGTTGCAGGGGGAACCCAGGGCTGGTGTGAAGGCAGGGGCGATGACAGGGATGTTGTTGGGCTTGTCACAGATGGGTCCAAGGCCTTTGAAGATTGTTCCTTTGCTGGAGGCGGTGGAGGTGAATGTGGAGCAGCTGGAGCTGAATCCTTTGCTGGTGGTGGTGGAGCAGCTGCTGATGAATCCTTTGGTGGAGGCTGAGGTTGTGGTGCTTTTGATGTTGAAACATTGGCTCGGTCTCTGGCTGAGGGAGCAGGAATTCTTCTCTCATTCCTCTCTTCTCTAACTATCTGCTCAGGACCCTGTCCAGGCCCAGTCCAATGCCTCAGAGCGTGGAGCAGGTTCTCTGTCAGCACCCTCACTCCACCTCTGCATAGGTGGGGGCCATTTCTCTTAAACAGGTCCTCTCGTTTCCAGAATAGATAGAAGTTCTCAATGTAGTGTAGTCCTCTCGGGGAGCACTCTTTGGACAGCCATGTGTTCAGCTGAAGAAGCCGGCTAAACTTGTTTGTCCTCCTGTCGATGTTTGGAAGAGGTCCACTTATGAAAGTTTTGATTTCCATTTTATCAAGCACGTCGAATAACTTCAAGAAGTCTTTTTTCAAAACTTCAGTCTGTTCCCGCCGCATGTCCACTGCACCCACGTGCACAATCAGCTGTTTAGCTCCTCCATGCTTAGCCATAATATTTGGAAGGAGTGACGTTATCTCAGAAACAGTGGCGCTTGGAAAAGAATGTGTGTTTATCTTTTCATGCGTCATGTGACTTATCGCGCCGTCCCCAACTAAAACAATCTGCGTGACCTTGGCAGATCCTCCTCGCTGTATTTTGGCCACGTCATCTTTCCTTTTTTCATTTAATTCCATCTCTGAAAGTGGTAAAAATCTGTTGTTGAGCTGTATTTTAGGTGACTTCACGTTATCTTTGTATCGTTTAGGCTTTGCTCCAAGTTTGTTCCAAGAAACAGCCTGGTCTTTCTGGTTTTTAGACAGTTTTGGAAACGACACAGAGTCACTGCGGTTTAGGTTGAAAGTAGCAGTTTTTCTTGTAAAAAGTGTGCTCTTCTTACCGTCGGTTGACACAGGAATGGTATCGTGAAGAACTTTTTCAGATTCCAAAACAAATATCCGTGTTTTCAGCTCATTAATTTCTTGTTGATATTTCCGACAGCGTTCACAGTCTTTCTCACTTCTTCTCCCGGACATGTCGCTGGCGTCAGATATGTCGTTAAAACTGGAAAAATTTTCTTAAAATCCTTGGTTTACTTGAAAAAGTCTAAAGCAAAAATGTTTGGAAGACAAAAACTGATTAAAAAGCAAAATAAATAAGGAAAGCAGCGATAGCAAGCGGAGCGAGCAAAAAAGCGTGTGCGTAGAGACGCCAGTATTTGGTTGAGATTATCGCATTTTCTGCAATTATTGTTTGCTAAAATATTGTGGCTTATTGTAGAAACCTGTATTACTTATGTACTAACAGCCTCTGTGTCGCTCTTCTTTACACTGAAAATATGAATAGTGGGGCCTTTCTGACCGGGGTTTGCATGCTCTGCCTGTGTCTCTCTACCCACCACTAAAACACGTACAAGAAGGTTGTTCCCATTTGGCACGACTTCATTGTTAAAAAAAAAAAAAAAGAAGCTAAGGTTGCCCCAAATAAATTGTCTGTTTGCTGTAACCCGACCCAAAATTTTTCAAGTGGGTCGGACGGTAGGCAAATTCTTATTTTTTTTACTTTGAAGGCAAAAAAAAGATCAAAATGTTGCCATTTTTTGAGTCGGAGTGACCACCATGGGTCAGGCTTCAACAGTCAATGACGGAAAACGTCTCTATCAACCCAATCGGGAGACTAAATCTCACGATTTTAAGATATTTCAATCGACCGCTATCCTTTATATTGGTAGCGAAGGCGAGCGGGGGGAACATGCGGGGGACACGGGCGCCGCTATGTTTGTTGTGATGACGCTGCTAGGCGTGTTTCAATCCCAGAATGCATTGCGTAAGTCGAATTTCACACCGTGATAGAGAAACACATGTCCTATGGAGAGTTCAGTGGCGCCGACAGAGGCAAACTAACTTGTAAAAGTCATGTATCAATCCTGCGTGCGTATGTTCCGTTACAGACGCATGTGAAGGACTCAATAAGAAAACAGACATGTGTTCATCAGTTCTTTGGGATGAAAGACAGGTTTATCAACGTGATAAAAACATTCGATACGGCGGTTCAGGAAAGACAGGTCAGTGAGTCGGCGAAATAATTGAAAAATAAAATATTTTTAAGTTTTTTCATCAAAATGTTGATAATTGTTTTTCAGTCGGCTAGTCTCGTACCGGGTCGGTCGGGTTACGGCAAACAGACACATTAATTTGCTCAGCCCAAATCAATGCAACTGGACTCTAAAGTATCTACTATCAAATCCAGTGAATATTTATATAAACGAGAATAGTCCGAGCTGAGCCAGAGTTGGGACAAACCAATTACCTTTGACGGATAAATCCCTTTAAACGTATCACGACGCTTCAACACTGATCTATGCGGACATCCCTTTGTTGCAGTGAAGATCCGCAATGTTTTTGTTTGCGCAGTTTAAAAGCTGATCCAGTCGCTCCAACTTTCCCGACAGCGACTTGATAAAACACGTCAGAGATAACAGAGAGTGATACGCGAGGCCCGTGTCGTCATCTGAATCAAAGACAAAAGGCCCGCTGTACTTCATCAGCTCCGTTTGACTCGACACGAGCAGCAGCGGCAGCGGGGCGGGTAAATTAGGAAGCGTTTCACCTGCTTCCCTCATAACTTAGACGAGAAACATGACCGGTGGAGATCAAGACCGACTTTCAGCGTCCTTGAACCTGCTCTGTCTAAAAAACGAAACAGGAAAGAAGGTTCTGTGTCGCTGTTTGGCAAGGACAGTTCAGCGAGATGGAGCTGAACGAAGCATGAATAGTGAAATAGTGTTGATCAAGGAATTAAGTGTGACATTTTAGGAGAAATACTACAATTTCCTCGCAATTTTTGTATTATATCATCAAAGAAAATAAGATACAATTCAAAAACAGAGCACGACGCAACTCAAGTCTCTATGGAGATGTTATTGCTTGTGAATTGAAAGTTGAAAATGGTTAAAATTGCTTGCTGACCATCGACTAAATTCTATTCTGTGACAGATTTAGTCCATGTATTAGAATGTAAACAGTCTAATGGGAATGAACCAGCATTACAGTTATTGGACAGAAGAAACAACAACTGTCTGTGATGTGAAGATGTGAAGACTCATGAGAAGTGACAAAGTGGATGAGGCAGTTCAAACTGAAACGTTCATGGTTTAAGTTCCCAGTAGCATCAGGTCCAAACTGTATCTGTAGCAGGACTAATTTAGATCTAAACTAGAGCTAAAACAGATCTAAAACAGGACCACAACTGCTTCACTCGTTTATTAACAAGGACTAATCTGAAGCAGGACAATGTGGATTCAAATTACTTCAAATGAGAACTTTTAACCAATATATACGTTCAATTGGGGTGCACAGTGGCAAAAGTGGTTAGCACTCTTGCCTCCCAAGAAGGAGATCATGGGTTTGATTCCCGGACCAGACCAACATCACATGATCTCTCTGGGTGGAGTCTGCATGTTCTCCCTGTGTTACCGTGGGTTTTCTCCGGGTTCTCCGGCTCCTCCCACCGTCAAAACACATGCATGTGTTAGGTAAGATTGGCAACTCTAAATTGGCCCTAGTGAGTTCATGTCTATAATGTCTATGTCTCTGTGTTGGCCCGGTGACGATGTGTACGGTGTACCCCGCCTAAGGCCCAAAGTCACTGGGATAGGCTCCCGCGACCCCGAAAGGGATCAAGCGGTGAATGAATGAATATACGTTAAAACTGCAGCTTCTTGTGGACAAACTTAGATTTTACTTTGCTTCAATTTTGTCCAATTTCCCATCACTCATTTCTCCAACTGAGCACCTATTTTAATTTTGGAACACTTAACCAGGCAGCGCTCCTTTTTCCAATTATTAGATCAACTTTGCTTGTATTCACTGGTTATTGCATGTACTCAAAATAATTGTCCATATTTTTTTTTACATGTGCAGTCAGTGCTGTAAAATGGCTTGATTTCACGTTCCACAATTTGAAAAGGCTTAATGTCAGATGTGCGGCAATACTACAATACTACAATACTACATTACTACAATACTACAATACTACATTACTACATTACTACAATACTACATTACTACATTACTACATTACTACAATACTACATTACTACATTACTACATTACTACAATACTACAATACTACAATACTACATTACTACAATACTACGATACTACATTACTACAATACTACAATACTACAATACTAAAATACTACAATACTACATTACTACAATACTACAATACTACATTACTACAATACTACATTACTACAATACTACAATACTACATTACTACAATACTACATTACTACAATACTACATTACTACAATACTACATTACTACAATACTACAATACTACATTACTACAATACTACATTACTACATTACTACAATACTACATTACGACATTACTACAATACTACATTACTACAATACTACAATACTACAATACTACATTACTACAATACTACAATACTACATTACTACAATACTACAATACTACAATACTACATTACTACAATACTACAATACTACATTACTACAATGCTACTATACTACATCACTGCAATACTACAATACTACAATACTACAATACAATACTATGGAAAAGCTACTGTTTTTGAAAGAAATAACCAAATTCTGATTACAAAATGTTGAGAATGTTTTGTTTGCTAACAGAGAAGACGTTTTTTGCCAGAACTTTGTGCCAGTTTTCGTTTCAGGTGAATAGGCCCAGTAATTACACAGCCATTAACCATAAACCGGGTCAACAAATGTGCAGTACAGCTAAAGGGTAAAAATCCACCACATAATCCTGACGTGTCCTCCTCCAGATAAATGTTAAAGGATCTGTGACAAATTAAAACATATTTTAAACAAATTAGTATGTCTTTTTAATAGTGAAAAATCCTCAAAATGTCACCAATAACAGGGACTCTAGAATGCTGGACGTAACTTGTTAAAATGTTTCTTAGCACTTTACTGTAATTTAATAACACAAGTGCCTTTTAACTGATGTAAACAGTAATTCACAGTTAAATGTCATAGCGACACAGCCATGGAAACATATTTATGACAAAGTAAAGTGTAATGTAAACACAGCACACAAATCACGTTAAAGCAATAAAATATGACAAAAATTAAATGGCAATGAAAACGTTAAGACAGACAAAAGAGTTTAATGAAAAGCAAAGGTTTCAAGTAGTCATAATAAGAAATCCTTTCTACATTTAACTCTTATCACTAATACAGGCGAAAGTATTTATTGAGAAGAATTTGGATTGTTCAGAAGGATTTCTAAATGCCTTATTCCAAGCCTGATTTATGCAAGTTTTAACTCCAGAAAAGAAGAGAAATGTATATATTTTCCCCCTGCCAACTGAATACTATATAAAATATTTACTTTTTAAAAAACAGTTAAATGTATATAAGTAAGATATTGACAAAGTTAAAAATATTATAGCTCTAAATGTATGATTTCTTTTGCCTACAGAGTCTCACCTTAACCTTCAAAAAGCTGCTTAGCTCAACATTGCAATCCAGATCACACCTGAACATGCAAAAATATATACTGTAACTGTGTGTGGTTGCAACATTGCGTTTGCATAAATCTGAATGATATACTCTGCTTGCACTTGCGTTCACCCTCTTGTAAACATCCTCTCACTCCCACTCCACGGCTTCTCCTAAGTCCTTTTGGAGCGCTCCTCAACACTAGTGCTTTGATTTAATAACACAAGACACATGGAGATATCAGCACTGGCTTTTGGACCAGGGAAAGTGACTTGCCAATTGGACACAAAAAGTCCCAACCGAGACCTGAATTAATATGAATGCACACGGGAAAGGCAGTGCTCGAGTTGGAGATGCTGAACATGCCACGAGCTGTCCATAAAAAGACATGAATGCAGAGGATGATCACTCTCAAATATTATACTACAAATACCTAACGCAGTACATTTGGCACAGAAAACAATGAAGAGGAGGAAATGCATTACTGGAAATTATGGCACAAACATCAGCTTTGCCTACGCTAAATAGTATTTAGGGATATGTAGGGCCTCCAGGGTAAATGCCACTTTCAATTCTAATACATTTTCTCATTATTATATTCGAAAAAAAATCAATACCTTCAAATCCAGTATCTCCATAAGTAGCTGGATGTTGAATAAAGAGGACACATTCTCATACTCGCCTTTTATGAGCTTTTCAGTGCCTCAGCCAGTGTTTTAGTGTTTCCTCATCCTGTATTGTCCTGCATTCGAGGCGTGCAATCATCGACTTGTACACACAAGATACCGAAATATTGCTGGCCTATTTTTCCAAACTAAAACCATGTCAATTACAATCTGCTGTTAGCTACTGTGACGTTCTACTCTGAAGAAAAGGTCTCTCAGTTCAGCAGTTTTTAACAGGGAGATGATTTTTCAATTTATTTTAATACTTTTTCCCAATGAACACGATGTAAAATGATGGTTACTTTAATGCTCCTTTTCCAGGCTGTGCGTTAGTGTCCATGCTGTATTTGGTTTTGTTTTTGTAGAAGCCCTAATTATTTTGTATGCAATAGGAAGGTTTCATGGCCTGACAATTTGCTCCAGAACTCTGGAAAACTTTGTTGTAAAATGCACTCGCAGAATAGTTATTGATCTTATTTGTCTCTTGATGCTGGTTTTATGCTGCTTTGAGGTATTCTGTTTTATGTTAGACATTGTTATTTATTTTTTTTATTTTTTTGTGGCCCGTAGTCTTTATTAGCCAGAAGAGAACAGGGTAAAATGGGGGATGAGAGAGAGGAGGACATGCAGTAAATGCGGCCGGAAAAATACTCACTCAAGTCACTCAAAAGAGAAAAGTGTGTGGGGATTGGAAACAATATTGACAATAATGTTGTATCTTGCCAAACATAGTACTCTTATCATTCAAGATCTGCAAACTCCAGTATGACCAGACTGTAGACATTTTGGAACCCGCCAAACCTTTAGCCTCATAGTATAATTATTCAAGGTTTTTGACAAAATATATATATTTTTTTCAGTTATCATAAAGATTTAAAATATTTCTGATTGGCTGAGGAAAGAGCCAATGACACCTACAGATGATGATATGAAGTTCTCAGTTCTGCAGTTTCAAGAAGTCAAACCTGCGGCTTTGAATCTGTACTGCAGGGGAGAGAGAGAGAGAGCACCAACTGACAGAGGCTGAGAGAGGTGCTATGAAAAAACAAGTACCCAAACGGTACAACCAGACGCCCATACCTGAAGCACTCGAAACTGCCAAACAAAGGCTCCAAGCCTTGGCCAGCCGCCTAAAAAGATACTCCAGAGACAATGACGCCAGCTGTTCGCATGTAACCCAGCGAAATTGTATGCTCAATGCCAGGGTACTAACAGCGTGAGAGCCACTACTCGGGATGAAACATCCAAGATCCACAAGTACATAAAGGAGTGGCTGATATCAAGACGGTCTGAAGGACAGCACAGAGGCACTCATCACGGCAGCACAGGCCCTGAGCACCAGAGCAATAGAGGCCCAGATCTACCACACCAGACAAGACCCAAGGTGAAGTCTGTGCAAAGGGGGCCCTGAGACAATCCCGCACATAACTGCAGGGTGTAAGATGCGGGCAGGGACAGCATACATGGAGCGCTATAATCAAGCATAGTGTACAGAAACATCTGAGCGGAGTATGGACTGGAAACCCCAATGTCAAAGTGGGAAACACCTCCAAAGGTGGTAAGATCAAGGCAAGATCCTGTGGGTCTTCCAGATACAGACTGACAGAAAAGTAATGGCTGGATAAACAGCAAAGGAATGCCGTTGTGGTTGACATGGCAACACCAAGTGATGGCTACATCAGGAAAAAGGAACACGAGAAACTGGAGAGAAGGGCTCAAAGAAGAGCTGGAGAAGTCGTGGAAGGTGAAGTGGTGCCCGTGGTCATCGAAGCACAGGGGCAGTGAGTGTCTACAGCAGAACCCTGGAAAAATATCAGACATCAGAAAAGTGCAGTGCAGGAACAGCAAAGATATTGTGCAGAACCCTCAAGCTCCATGGCCTCTGGTAGGGTGAGAAGGGAATTGTATATAGTTAAAAATGTTAGAGATCTGTGTCAGTTCAATTCATGAATTCATATATTGAATTTCCCATGTTTCCTGTTTCCACGGTGAAAATGTTAAGACTTCAATTGATGTAGAGCTCCAGAATTGTGGGATCTGGTTCAGTAGTTTAAGAGTAAAAAGAATAGGTGAGGGGTCAAAAGTGCGTGAGGTTGAGCATGAGAGTCCAAATGCACTGGATGTAATGCTAAACACCTGAGAAAAACACTATTATGTCTTCTTTGATGCAACCAATTAAGATTTGTTCCGATAAGTCTGAAGTTCTTTCAATTGTTTTGCTATTAATTTTGTGAAAGGCTTAACTACAACCTTCATTAAACAACAAACGTTTGATCGATACAATCCCCTGGAACAGTGAGTCCAAGTTTATTCACAGTGCTGACCTTTTATCTGTGATCTCACATCTGAAGAACATTTACAGGACTTAACGCTCAGGAAGAGAGAGAGGCTCAACTATTGCAGTCCTCCTTTTCAAATAACAAAGAAAAATCTACCTTGGTGTACAGATCAACCTCACGTGTACGTCTGTAATGGCTCTGATTGATTCCTTTAGACTTTCCATGTAACAGCAACAGATTAGAGGCGAGCACCTCCAGCTTGTTCATCAAATTTGGGCTTGGTCAGCTCTTCTGGGACAAGAAGAGGGAGTAACCAGGCAACAGGCGCGCTACAAGACCTTTCGCACTCTACTTACATGTATCATCTATACAGGCCAGAGGCTTTTATTACAGATGTAGGGACCAAATGAGAAGCAGTTTTCACGGAGACTGTGACAGAGTGTAGGAGGTGTGGAACGACTGAAAAGATGTGGAAAGAGAAAATGTGTGGGATAATCTATTGTGTGTCTGGTATAAAGAAAATGGTCTCGATGGTGGTATGAGGTTAGAAGGTGCAGAAAAGTTTGAAGACTGATATTACAGCTACTTGTACAACACACAGAGATATTTCATTGCTCCATCACTGTTTACCTGACACTGTGAACTGTGCGCCCTCGCCGAGTGTTCCAAAGTCTTCAAAATATAAGACTATTGACGCCTGTGCTCCTTTGCTATCCTTATTTTTTTTCTTTAAAGGGTTTTTTGGTCCGTAGGCTTTATTAGACGGGACAGTTCAGTGTGAAATGGGATGAGAGAGAAGGGAGGACACGCGGCAAATGGTGGAACGATTGGACACATCCTTTAATGGGGTTCAATGGGGGAAACCCGTAGTGCCCGAAGGAAACCCACCTGCGACCTTCGTGCTAGCCACTATGCCACCGTGCTGCCTGCTCCCTTTTCTAGAGATGAGCAGGGTGAATAAATACACAAATAAGTATATGTTGAATACTCTAGGCCAGGCATGTCCAAACTAGGGCCCGGGGGCCAAATGCGGCCCTCAGACCATTTTTTGTTGGCCCTCCAGCTTCCTGCTATGTTGGCCCAAACAACAAAAACTAGTACTTTTTACTGTAAAACTGGGAAAATTCAGGCATATTGATGATATACCAACCTAATATTAATGTTCTAGGTCTAATTAAAGGTGTGGAGGCTCATCGCAATTACGTCAAATGCAAAATTTCGAATGATTCACTTTGTCATTCAACAAATTCGACATTGTCAAGTTGTTTTTGGCCCTCTGCCCCATATAAGTTTCAAAATAAGGCCCTTGGTGAAAAAGGTTTGGACGTCATATGTAGTACCCGCATGTAAGCCTTAAAGTGCCGACTGGTGGAAATCTGTTATTGAATTGAATGAATGCAAAGTTTTAATGGGGAAACTGGATTTATTCTTGAAACATGGAATCTCTTGAGTCTTTCTTTTCTCTTCTCTTTTTACATGTTTGCGCCAATATTACCTGTTATGTTTCTCTCTCTGTGTCCTGTTCTCTGCTTTATGTTAAATTCAAAAACTGATGAAAAAAGAAAAGAAAGACAATAAAAACATAAATAAAAACTGTGGAATTTGGATCAAAATTCAGATTTAATGGGAAAAATCATAAGGAAGAATGAGCAAAGCTAAAAACTCTGATGGAATGTTGAAGTTGAAGAATGAAGGCAGACCCTTTGGGGTGAGAAAGGTATTACACACTTCATAAAAGAGAGTTCACGCTACCATTGCACCTCGAGACTAAACCGGGACTAAAACGGATCCAGGGGTTTCAGAAGGATGAAAAATGTGGACAGCGCCATCGCGATTAACTATTTAGAACAAAACATCACAGCAGTTGAATAGTAAAACGTCAGAAAGTTGGAACCAGTGGACATTTTCTCAACACATCGTTCCTGCTCAACAACTCAAGCGTTGCAATTCCTACACCATTAAGAGGGATTAAAAGTCACTAGGCATACTATAATATAGTGCACTACAATAATAATGTAGCGGGCAGTGAGTCCTGAGAGGTTCTAGAGCAACAAGAGCCCCGCGTGATTGACGGCATGTGTGTTTTCTCATGACAGATGTGCCTTAGCCGTGTGCTGGAGCCTGATGGAGGCTGTGGAGCTGCTGGTCCTCCGTCTGTCCTTCCTCCGGCTGCAGACGTGAGCTGACCCCGGAATGAGCTCGCGAGGAACACGCGGTATGACCAACGTGAGGCGGAAATGCACCTCGCGCAAACTGTAATTTACACTTCAGCATTATCATTATTACCAGAGTGCCTCAAAGCTCTGACGCATTCAAACTTGGCCAGAGTGAAGGATTATGTTTGTGGTGGATTTGTTCATCAAGCAGCAACTAAAGGTAAGAGAACACGTTTGAATGCAGAGAAAAAGCTTTAGGGACCAATTTGAAAGGTTGGTTCTCACAAAAGTATCGTTTCAAACTCCATTTTGAGCCCAAGGAAAAGACTCGATACGCTCTGGTACAGTTTTGATGCAATAGAATGTAATTTTATTACTAAATAATAAGTAAAGTCTTACTGTGTTTAATATGGATCAAGACCAGACTAAAACTATTCAGGGAAGGTCTATTTACCGTATTTACTTTTTTCATAGTTTTGGCCGGGGTGCGACTTATACTTATATTTACACTTTTATACTTTTAAGTCGCTCCGGAGTATTAGCATAAGTGATATTATTTGTTATTTTCACACTTGCAACCGCATTTCACACTCCAGTGCGACTTATATATGTTTTTTCTTCTCTATTATGCATTTTTTGGCTGGTGCAACTTATACTCCCGTGCGACGTAAGGTCCGGAAAATACTGTATGTGATTTATGCGAGTGTCTTATTTTGATATGGTAGTTTTAATTTAGTTATAAATAAATAAGTTATAATTATAGTTATAGTTTGATCAGTAGCTGTGGATAGATTTTCTTATTCTTTACAACACATTAGTATAATAACACAGCTTAAATGCAGTGTATGCGACTACTATAATGATTACTCCTACAACCGATATTATCACTACAAAATACATAGATTTATTACAGATTCGACCCTTAAAATATTCATCTCAATAAAACGCGCAGATAAACAAACTGCTTCTACAAGATATAATTGAGTGTAAATGTTTGGTCGCTTTGTGCCACTGAGCTGCCGCTAAATGACGTAACGTACTGTTTTTCTTACATCACTAATCGCCGTTTGTCTGCAGGAATCCCGGGGGAGTGAAGATGGCACTGCGTTTAAATCTGCCACTTAAAACATTGCGACGCCGCGGCTTTTGTTGACATAGCGGAGCGTCTGGAGAGCTGCGCGGCATTTACTGCGACGGGCTTTAGTATCACAAACCGGCAAAAGACAGGGCTTTGTAATGTTGTTTGTTCTGCTTTTTTAACTAACACAGTGAGATTGATCTGTTTGCGTCAGGACAAAAATGAGGGCTGTTATCATTTATAATACTAGATTTACCAAAAAACAAACATTATTAGCGTATTTTCCGGACTATAGTTGCACCTTTTTTCATAGTTTTGGCCGGGATACGACTTATACTTATATACTTATACTTGTACTCCGGAGTGACTTATAAGTGATATTATTTGTTATTTTCACACTTGCAACCGCATTTCATACTCCAGTGCAACTTATATATGTTTTTTTCTTCGCTATTATGCATTTTCAGGCTGGTGCGACTTATACTCCGGTGCGACTTATAGTCCGGAAAATACGGTAAACATCATTAGTTTCTCGTGTCTTGGAAGTTGATATCTGTGACTATAATGCTGATATCAAACATTTTCCACCATCAGATTGTCTAGAATTGTATTGTTTTGCTGGGAATGCTCCACAGTATGATTTAAACGTGTCAATCTCCAATGAAACGAACTGATGCTACAGGTCAGATCTGCTGAGAGGTGATCCCGCTCACAGTTTTTTTGCGGTATTCTTTAATTAAAAAAAAAATGCCTGTAGTAAAAATGAAACAAATAAATAATCAGGTTTAATGCCATGCTGTGGAAAATTTCAAATGAAGAAATAACGTCGCCATAGAAACAAGCAGGTGACAGACCAGAAACTGCAACAAAAATGACGTAGTGTCACTTTTGTCATTTAGAATCAACAATTTGACTTTGAATAGACGTATTTGTAGTCAATGATAAATAGAGCAGGAATAAAAAATAAAACTGTTTAAATAATATTATTGGTTTCAATCTAACTAAGATATTGAAATAGTGATGTGATGCATTGATTAGTATATTTAACGAGGGCGGACATCCCCAGAGCGCCTCCTTCGGGAACACACTCAACCACTGCTGTGTAATTATGACCAAAATTAAATAATGAGAATAGAAAAACGCCAGCGGCCCATCAGCTCACTGTGGCACATTGCGGGCGAAATAAAACATTCAAAGCCTTGATTACATTAAAAAAAAACTCCCAATTCAGAGAGGATGAGGACTCGCACAGGCAGTCATTTTAGAGAGGTGAATAAAAGAAAATAAATAGGAGTAACAGCTTTCACCATGATGCAAAAGGGAAAAAAGAAAAGAAAAGTGGACGACAGGGACAGAGCCTGGACTGGAATAAAATGGAAAAAATGTACTTTTACTTTGAGTTTAAATATTATAGATACATTTGACAGACACTGGGACAGATGGGAACCATATATTTAGGGGACATACGCCTGACTGGCATTTGATCTTTTTGGTTTATTCTTTGGGCTACTCTATTTCTTTTAAATGTTGTCTTTTCGCTATATATATATATTTATACCATAGGCTTTACTAGACAAGACATTCGTTGCGTGAAATGTGGATGAGAGTGAGGGAAGGGCATGCAGCAAACTGTCAGAGCCGAGATTCGAACTCACGACTCGACCAGTTTTTGCGTTTTTTTTTAGTTATATAAATTCCATAATCTGAAGAACACTTGTAGAGCTTTGAGAGGTTTGTGTCTCTCATCAACCCAAAACAGCTTGATCAAGACCAGCTCCGTAGCCAATGGCATTGATGGACGGGTCAAATGCAGAGGACACATTTCTCTACCGGGACAATAAAAGGGTACATTACCATGTCAAGCCTGGACAAGTGTAAAGCCTTCATAGTCTCATTATGTATCGTGAACAGAGTAGAATGTTCCGAATCAAATAAGGATTACATAAAGAAACAGTCAAAATCAAATTCACAAAACTGTCTGAAGCTCATATCAAATAAGAAAGGTAAATCTGAGACTAACAGGTTAAAATGATGGTCACCTAGCAACGGCACTTTCGTGATCAGAAGAGTAGATCGAAATTGTGTCCTTAACATGAGCGAGAACACAACAGGCACTGGAGAGAGACGAGGCGCCGTAATGACACAAGATTGGTGCGATTTGTGTCAGCATGTGACCTGCACTTGTTCTGTGGAGGGAGTGAGAGTGTGAGAGAGTGAGAGTGTGAGAGAGTGTGAGAGAGTGTGAGAGAGTGTGAGAGAGTGTGAGAGTGAGAGAGTGTGAGAGAGTGTGAGAGAGTGTGAGAGTCTGAGAGTGTGTGAGAGTGTGAGAGAGTGTGAGAGAGTGTGAGTCTGAGAGTGTGAGAATGTGAGAGAGTGAGAGAGTGAGAGTCTGAGAGAGTGTGAGAGTGTGAGAGTCTGAGAGAGTGTGAGAGAGTGTGAGAGTCTGAGAGTGTGTGAGAGTGTGAGAGAGTGTGAGAGAGTGAGAGTCTGAGAGTGTGAGAATGTGAGAGAGTGAGAGAGTGAGAGTCTGAGAGAGTGTGAGAGTGTGAGAGTCTGAGAGAGTGTGAGAGAGTGTGAGAGAGTGAGAGTGTGAGAGAGTGTGAGAGTGTGAGAGTCTGAGAGTCTGAGAGAGTGTGAGAGAGTGAGAGTCTGAGAGAGTGTGAGAGTGTGAGAGTCTGAGAGTCTGAGAGAGTGTGAGAGAGTGTGAGAGAGTGAGAGTGTGAGAGTCTGAGAGAGTGTGAGAGAGTGTGAGAGAGTGAGAGAGTGTGAGAGTCTGAGAGAGTGTGTGAGAGTGTGAGAATGTGAGAGAGTGAGAGTCTGAGAGAGTGTGAGAGAGTGAGAGTGTGAGAGAGTGTGAGAGAGTGAGAGTCTGAGAGAGTGTGAGAGAGTGAGAGAGTGTGAGAGTCTGAGAGAGTGAGAGAGAGTGAGAGTCTGAGAGAGTGTGTGTGAGTGAGAGAGTGTGTGTGAGTGAGAGAGTGTGAGAGAGAGTGAGAGAGTGAGAGAGTGTGAGTCTGAGAGAGTGTGAGAGTGTGAGAGAGTGAGAGTCTGAGAGAGTGTGTGAGAGTGAGAGAGTGTGAGAGAGAGTGAGAGAGTGTGAGTCTGAGAGAGTGTGAGAGTGTGAGAGTCTGAGAGTCTGAGAGTGTGAGAATGTGAGAGAGTGAGAGAGTGAGAGTCTGAGAGAGTGTGAGAGTGTGAGAGTCTGAGAGTCTGAGAGAGTGTGAGAGTGTGAGAGTCTGAGAGAGTGTGAGAGAGTGTGAGAGAGTGAGAGTGTGAGAGTCTGAGAGAGTGTGAGAGAGTGAGAGAGTGTGAGAGTCTGAGAGAGTGTGTGAGAGTGTGAGAATGTGAGAGAGTGAGAGTCTGAGAGAGTGTGAGAGAGTGTGAGAGAGTGAGAGTGTGAGAGAGTGTGAGAGAGTGAGAGTCTGAGAGAGTGTGAGAGAGTGAGAGAGTGTGAGAGTCTGAGAGAGTGTGAGAGAGTGTGAGAGAGTGAGAGAGTGTGAGAGTCTGAGAGAGTGAGAGAGAGTGAGAGTCTGAGAGAGTGTGTGTGAGTGAGAGAGTGTGAGAGAGAGTGAGAGAGTGAGAGAGTGTGAGTCTGAGAGAGTGTGAGAGTGTGAGAGAGTGAGAGTCTGAGAGAGTGTGAGAGAGTGAGAGTCTGAGAGAGTGTGAGAGAGTGAGAGAGTCTGAGAGAGTGAGAGTCTGAGAGAGTGTGAGAGAGTGAGAGTCTGAGAGTGTGAGAGTCTGAGAGAGTGTGAGTATGAGAGAGTGTGAGAGAGTGTGAGAGAGTGAGAGTCTGAGAGAGTGAGAGTCTGAGAGAGTGTGAGAGAGTGAGAGTCTGAGAGAGTGTGAGAGTCTGAGAGAGTGAGAGAGTGTGAGAGAGAGTGAGAGAGTGAGAGAGTGTGAGTATGAGAGAGTGTGAGAGTGTGAGAGAGTGAGAGTCTGAGAGAGTGTGAGAGAGTGAGAGAGTGTGAGAGTCTGAGAGAGTGTGAGAGAGTGAGAGAGTGAGAGTCTGAGAGAGTGTGAGAGAGTGAGAGTCTGAGAGAGTGTGAGAGTGTGAGAGTCTGAGAGAGTGAGAGAGTGTGAGAGTGTGAGAGAGAGTGAGAGTCTGAGAGAGTGTGAGAGAGAGTGAGAGTGTGAGAGAGTGAGAGTCTGAGAGAGTGTGAGAGAGTGTGAGAGAGTGTGAGAGAGTGAGAGTCTGAGAGAGTGTGAGAGTGTGAGAGAGTGTGAGAGAGTGTGAGAGTGTGAGAGAGTGAGAGAGTCTGAGAGTCTGAGAGAGTGTGAGAGTCTGAGAGAGTGTGAGAGAGTGAGAGAATGTGAGAGAATGTGAGAGAGTGAGAGTGTGAGAGTCTGAGAGTGTGAGAGAGTGAGAGTGTGAGAGAGAGTGAGAGTCTGAGAGAGAGTGAGAGTCTGAGAGAGTGTGAGAGAGTGAGAGAGAATGACAGGGTGTGAGAGAGTGAGAGAGTGTGAGAGTCTGAGAGTGTGTGAGAGAGTGAGAGAGAGTGAGTGTGAGAGAGTGAGAGTGTGAGAGAGTGTGAGAGAGTGAGAGTGTGAGAGAGAGTGAGTGTGAGAGAAAGAGTGAGAGAGAGAGAGTGTGAGAGAGTGAGAGTGTGAGAGAGTGTGAGAGAGTGAGAGTGTGAGAGAGAGTGAGTGTGAGAGAAAGAGTGAGAGAGAGAGAGTGTGAGAGAGTGAGAGTGCATGAGCCGCTGGGTGAAGAGGGGGGAGGGAGTACCTGTGTCGCCCCACACTGGAAGGTACTCGTCCTGCTGGATGTCCAACATGATCTCCAGCCCGTTCCCTGTCCCGCCCTTCATGGTGGTGCGCAGAGACCTTCCCTCCTCCGCCGCGTTGAACATGTAGCATTTCCCGTACCTGGTGAACACCTGCAGGACACAAGAGGGATTGATAAGTCACTAAAAAGAAGAGGGAGAAGGGGTCTTGAGGTACAAGGAACAGTGTGAACTCTTCCCCTGCAGCGAGCAAATGTATATAGTTTGTAATAAATATATATTAAAAAATCAAAGTTAAAGATTTAATGGTGGAGAACAACAAGCAGAGCAAGTAAAGCGAATAAGCATTTGTGTTTGTTATAAAAGTGCTGTGTTCACAGCAAAAAAACTTATTTGTGATCCCTGATCACGTTGGGTTTTTCTAGCTCCTGTCCTTTACACAAGACATCAATGAACTATCTATAATCCAGGATTATTAGCCATCTGAGCATTTACACCAGGGGTGGGGTTATGTTTGCCCTGAGGGTCATATTTGATCCAAGCATGTGGCAAAAGGAAGGACCAACACCAGCAAATGCTCATAAACAAATGACTTTGAGTAAGGTTACATTCACAAACCCATCCGTCAACGCCGCCGGGGCAACCATGTCGCCGTGGTAACTAGCAAATTTACGTTACTGTAACCTATTATTTCATTAATTCATTTGATTTAATCTTTACAATAAAAAAGAAAAAGAGAACGTGGACGGTACAATAACTGTTAAAACTGAACGCGACCCCCAGGCCACACCTGCCCAGGTCTGAGTTACACTGTAGCTCGTCAGTTACTTGCCTTCCCTCCCTTTCCACCACTGTCCCTTTGTACCCACAGGAGCCACCCACAGGAGCCACCCACAGGAGCCACCCACAGGAGCCACCCACAGGAGTCACCCACAGGAGCCACCCACAGGAGTCACCCACAGGAGCCACCCACAGGAGCCACCCACAGGAGCCACCCACAGGAGCCACCCACAGGAGTCACCCACAGGAGCCACCCACAGGAGTCACCCACAGGAGCCACCCACAGGAGCCACCCACAGGAGCCACCCACAGGAGCCACCCACAGGAGCCACCCACAGGAGTCACCCACAGGAGCATCCCACAGGAGCCACCCTCAGGAGCCACCCAGAGGAGCCACCCACAGGAGCCACCCACAGGAGCCACCCACAGGAGCCACCCACAGGAGTCACCCACAGGAGCCACCCACAGGAGCCACCCACAGGAGCCACCCACAGGAGCCACCCACAGGAGCCACCCACAGGAGTCACCCACAGGAGCATCCCACAGGAGCCACCCAGAGGAGCCACCCACAGGAGCCACCCACAGGAGCCACCCACAGGAGTCACCCACAGGAGCATCCCACAGGAGCCACCCACAGGAGCCACCCAGAGGAGCCACCCACAGGAGCCACCCACAGGAGCCACCCACAGGAGCCACCCACAGGAGCCACCCACAGGAGCCACCCACAGGAGTCACCCACAGGAGCATCCCACAGGAGCCACCCACAGGAGCCACCCAGAGGAGCCACCCACAGGAGCCACCCACAGGAGCCACCCACAGGAGCCACCCACAGGAGCCACCCACAGGAGTCACCCACAGGAGCCACCCACAGGAGTCACCGACAGGAGCATCCCACAGGAGCCACCCACAGGAGCCACCCACAGGAGCCACCCACAGGAGCCACCCACAGGAGCCACATACAGGAGCCACCCACAGGAGTCACCCACAGGAGCCACCCACAGGAGCCACCCACAGGAGCCACCCACAGGAGCCACCCGCAGGAGCCACCCGCAGGAGCCACATACAGGAGTCACCCACAGGAGCCACATACAGGAGCCACCCACAGGAGTCACCCACAGGAGCCACCCACAGGAGCCACATACAGGAGCCACCCACAGGAGCCACCCACAGGAGCCACATACAGGAGTCACCCACAGGAGCCACCCACAGGAGCCACCCACAGGAGTCACCCACAGGAGCCACCCACAGGAGCATCCAACAGGAGCCACCCACAGGAGTCACCCACAGGAGCCACCCACAGGAGCATCCCACAGGAGCCACCCACAGGAGCCACATACAGGAGCCACCCACAGGAGCCACATACAGGAGCCACCCACAGGAGCCACATACAGGAGCCACCCACAGGAGCCACATACAGGAGCCACCCACAGGAGCCACCCACATGAGCCACCCACAGGAGCATCCCACAGGAGCCACCCACAGGAGCCACCCACAGGAGCCAACCACAGGAGCCACCCACAGGAGCCACCCACAGGAGCCACATACAGGAGCCACCCACAGGAGCCACCCACAGGAGCCACCCACAGGAGCCACCCACATGAGCCACCCACAGGAGCATCCCACAGGAGCCACCCACAGGAGCCACCCACAGGAGCCACATACAGGAGCCACCCACAGGAGTCACCCACAGGAGCCACCCACAGGAGCCACCCACAGGAGCCACCCACAGGAGCCACATACAGGAGTCACCCACAGGAGCCACCCACAGGAGCCACATACAGGAGCCACCCACAGGTGTCACCCACAGGAGCCACCCACAGGAGCCACATACAGGAGCCACCCACAGGAGCCACCCACAGGAGCCACCCACATGAGCCACATACAGGAGTCACCCACAGGAGCCACCCACAGGAGCCACCCACAGGAGCCACCCACAGGAGCCACATACAGGAGCCACCCACAGGAGCCACATACAGGAGCCACCCGCAGGAGCCACCCACAGGAGCCACCCACAGGAGCCACTCACAGGAGCCACCCACAGGAGCCACATACAGGAGCCACCCACAGGAGCCACCCACAGGAGCCACATACAGGAGCCACCCACAGGAGCCACCCACAGGAGCCACCCACAGGAGTCACCCACAGGAGCCACCCACAGGAGCCACCCACAGGAGCCACATACAGGAGTCACCCACAGGAGCCACCCACAGGAGCCACCCACATGAGCCACCCACAGGAGCATCCCACAGGAGCCACCCACAGGAGCCACCCACAGGAGCCACCCACAGGAGCCACATACAGGAGCCACCCACAGGAGCCACCCACAGGAGTCATCCACAGGAGCCACCCACAGGAGCCACCCACAGGAGCCACATACAGGAGCCACCCACAGGAGCCACCCACAGGAGCCACATACAGGAGACACCCACAGGAGCCACATACAGGAGCCACCCACAGGAGCCACCCACAGGAGCCACATACAGGAGCCACCCACAGGAGCCACCCACAGGAGCCACCCACAGGAGCCACATACAGGAGCCACCCACAGGAGCCACCCACAGGAGCCACCCACAGGAGTCACCCACAGGAGCCACCCACAGGAGCCACCCACAGGAGCCACATACAGGAGTCACCCACAGGAGCCACCCACAGGAGCCACCCACATGAGCCACCCACAGGAGCCACCCACAGGAGCCACCCACAGGAGCCACCCACAGGAGCCACATACAGGAGCCACCCACAGGAGCCAACCACAGGAGCCACCCACAGGAGCCACATACAGGAGCCACCCACAGGAGCCACCCACAGGAGCCACATACAGGAGACACCCACAGGAGCCACCCACAGGAGCCACATACAGGAGCCACCCACAGGAGCCACCCACAGGAGCCACATACAGGAGCCACCCACAGGAGCCACATACAGGAGCCACCCACAGGAGCCACATACAGGAGCCACCCACAGGAGCCACCCACAGGAGCCACATACAGGAGCCACCCACAGGAACCACCCGCAGGAGCCACCCGCAGGAGCCACCCGCAGGAGCCACCCACAGGAGCCACCCACAGGAGCAGAGGTTTGATGATGTTCAAACCATTACCACACTTTTACTCTTTTTAAATTCACTCTAAATCATTTTCCACATCGACTTTTTCAGGACAAAATGTTCTCTTGCTGCTGGTGCCAGAAAGAAAACATAATCTGTGTTATTTAGTTCATGTTCCAGTAAAATGTCTTTTAGTTATGAAAAGAATCATTTACTGTGCAAACTAAAGGATGTAACTAGAATAGTGATGTTGCTGACACGTTGTATTGTCCCGAGCATAAAGAGTGACTCCATTATAGCTAAACTAAGAGGTCATCTTTTGTGTGAGATTAGAGTAATTACTGAAATGTGGACCGTCCTCACCTGTGTCATAACAGGATGTTTCAGAAGACATAAATATCTATGAGTTATTCCTCTGTATTCAGGCGGAACGATGCCTAAACCAGGAGACTTAAGGTTTGAAGCCGTGAAGGGCAGCTCTGACCGTGAAAGCACCTGCAAAACATGATGGCTTTTCACATTCACAGCAAGAAAATAAGTATTTTTGTTTTACTTTGACAAGAGTTCTCCAAGCCAAGGGAAAGTAAAAATACAAATAAGGTACTGTACATAGATTTAGACCTACAGGTAATTGCAGGCAGAAACCTACTGCATATCAACACGCATTTCACTACAAGGGTTATATGACTAATATTCACACCACACGCAGCACAGCACATTCCTCACACACTGACAACAGTAATATACCATTATTATTATAATTATTATAATTATTAAAAATAGAAACAAAAGAATCTCCATCGAGGGCTCAAAACATCGCTTGTCGTGTCCTCCCCTCTTTTTGTTATGGCTTTCAGAGCCGGGTCGTAATTTTAAATTAATTGGGTGATGTTTTGTTCATTATGAGAGCCCCAGCGGCACTTCTCTGGGCTGTGGGTTACGTTTCTTAAATCTGATCATTTTCGAGAAAGTTATACTTATAATCACGTTTGTAAAAAATGCAATTTCTTAAAAAGTTATAACAGAAAAAAAATATTATTTTTTTACTTGCAACTTTGGAAAATGCTTTTCTGGAGATGTCTCAGACAAACAAAGATCAAATTAGTTCATTCTGAGGATAGAAGTGCAGAGCCTAAAAACACAAACCTGCTACTTTTTCGATCACAGTTGTAGTTCTTTTGCCTCGGTCTCTCCTACATTTTATGATAGACTAATAAGTAAATACCTTTGCCATATAATTAGACTAATAGTGTCAGGACTCCTTGGCTCTATCAGTTCTTTCAGAGACTGAAAACAGCTGCTGTGATGTACTGTATGAATGTGCAGAGGTGAAGAGGTAAAGAGAGTGTGGGACGTCCCTGCTCATGAATAGAAATGATCTGAACAGAAGCCCAGATGAAGACACTCTCCACGTGAACTATGATCCACACAGACTCAATCAAGTTCACAAGTGGACTTCCAGTTGGATATTAATATGGTTTTGCCCAATGAGAGAAAATAAAGTCATGTGACATACAGTATATTCAGAGAAGGTAAACATTCCATTTTTTGAGTGTAAGTGAAATTCAGAGGAGATTTTAAGAGTTGGACCGCAGCGGACTCTACTAACTACCATAAGCACAAATGTGTTCTCACTGGTTTTGTTTAAATATTTTGTACATTTTGAGCTACATTTAATAGATGTTATACTGTATTTATTATAATATTTGGGGAATATTAGTTTGCATTATTTTATCTAAGGTTATCTAAAATTCTTACCTACTACGTTCTTCTGATATGACAACTTTTGTGACGTTTACAATGTTACTTCCTGGTTGGACGTGAGCAGCAGATTGGACATAAGCAGAGGTAATTCCATAACTGTAACCTAGCAACCACACTGTAAATGAGGGCTAAAGTTGGTCTAATTTACATAATAGTTAAATACCACAATACGGAAACACCTTTATTTCCTTAAATGAGAAATTTAAGGAATTAAAGTTTCTTGCTCGTAATTGTAATTTTTGAATTATAATGCTGTATTCAATCTCTTTTTTTTAATTCACGGCAGTATATTTAACAAAAATTGGGTCAAAGAACACAACCAACTCTTTAGATAAATACAAAAACCTAACTTTGCAAATTAAAAGTAATATAGAAGTCAATGTACTTACAGAATAGGGGTCCAGGCCTGGTTGCAAGGTTATTTTGGGGGTCCTGGCCTGAAAAGTTTGGTAACCTTTAACCTTCCCCCCGCCCCAAACTTCCCTTCACAAACTGCCCCAAGTATTATTAACCCGCCAAATAAAGTACTAATCAAACAAAAACGAGAAAAGCTGTCGTATGTGAATCGCCGTTCGGAGTACGTTAAACAAAGCCCGAGCATTGCGTCGTCATTGCAAATCGCGGCGCGACTTCCTCCGTCACCTGTGCAGTTTTAAGATGGATTTCTCATCTCCCGGCCCTCCTCCTCCACAGACACTGACCTCTAAAGCTCGGTTAGCTGTGGGCAGTGATCGTCACCCTAATGTCTTGCTGTCAACGAGACGGTCCGGACGAAATAATATGGGGTGTCGCTTTACGGGTTTATTCTTTGTGCCAAGGAGAGCTGGCGGTTCCTCGGAGCGGGCAGAGCGCTGGAGGAAACATATTTATGGCGTCGTTATTCATGTTTACACTGTGTCACTGGGTTAAAGCAAAGGTTATTTCGGCAGCGCGCAGAAACACAACACGGGAAATATGTGCCGTTGTGAGTATTTGCTTTAGAGGTGCAGTACTTTTCTGGTGGAGGTTTCACCAGCTGTTTTTCTCCATGGACATGTCGCTGTTGGCATTGAATGTATGACTCTCCATGAAAGTGGAAAAAGAATACCGTATTTTCCGGACTATAAGTTGAACTGGAGTATAAGTTGCACCAGCCAAAAAATGCATAATAGAGAAGAAAAAAACTTGTTGCACTGGAGTATGAAATAAGGTGGCAAGAGTGGAAATAATAAATAATATCTCATTTAAGTCGCTCCGGAGTATAAGTATATAAGTATAAATGTAAGTATAAGTCGCACCCCGGCCAAAACTATGAAAAAAGGTGTGACTTATAGTCCAGAAAATACGGTATACAAAAATAAAACAGGAGCTGCATGTGAGGACTTTTTGATTTTTTTTTTGTTTCGCTTAGAACAGAACTTAATTAATAATAAATAAAATCAAAAATAAAATCTTTAATTCTGGGTCATTTCTCACAAAAATCTACCGTATTTTCCGCATTATAAGGCGCACTGTCAATTAATGGACTATTTTCGATCATTTTTCATATGCACTGGACTATAAGGCTCATTAGGCCAAACAAAACATTTACTACACAAAATCTCTTCGGGGTCCGTAAGCACAACCAGAATTAATCCATATATAAGGAGCACTGGATTATAAGGCGCACTGTAGTTTTTGAGAAAATTTAAGGCTTTTTAGTGCGCCTTATAGTGCGAAAAATACAGTTCCGACCCAGAGGCCTTGGCCCACTGAAAAATTGGTGGCTGCCCACGAGTCCGAAGGTTTACTGGTCCGAAGGTTCACGAGTCCGAAAATGCCGAAATTTTAAGGTTCACATGTCCGAAGGTTCACAAGTCCGAAATTTCACCGAAATTTAAAAATTGCATAGAAATTTAAAAAATTTCACAGAAATTTTAAAGATTTCACAGAAATTTTAAAAATTTCACAGAAATTTTAAAAATTTCACAAATTTAAAAAAATTCACAGAAATCTTAAGGTTCACAAGTCCGAAGGTTCATTAGTCCGAAGGTTCATTAGTCCGAAGGTTCATTAGTCCGAAGGTTCACGAGTCCGAAGATGTGAGTCCGCGCAGCGGGCTGTCCTCGCCTCCCTTTGCCCCACACACTGCTTTTTGGACTTTTCTAGTGTTGATGCACTTTTTATGATTAAACTCATGTATTTTCCATAACCGACTTGTTTCTGTGCATAGCCTGAGCTCCTTATCGTATTATTAATGAATGAATGAACTCAAATAGCCCAGCAGTTTCGGCCGCGCGCCGCGGCTCTGTAGACACTCCCGTCTTGGCCAGCTGAATTTCCTTTTTGACTACCAATCCTACGGTGATCGGATCACGCGTTTCTATATATACATATATCATTTCTATGCTTATGATCAAATGAGGGCATAAAGCGGAGGATTCGAGATGTTCCCTTGTTATTTTCATATACACAGTACAACTTGCGGTGCCACCTGTGAGCAGCTGGTGCACTAAACGTGACGAGCCCCAGTCCGTGTCTTCGTGCTTCGTGCGCATTTTACAGACTGACTTCATCCCGATGCCGTCTGCACCTTCACTTTAGCCCAATGAGGAACTTTCGGACCAGTGAACCTTCGGACCCGTGAACCTTCGGACCCGTGAACCTTCGGACCCGTGAACCTTCGGACCCGTGAACCTTCGGACTCGTGAACCTTCGGACTAGAGAACCTTCGGACTAGTGAACCTTCGGACTAGCGAACCTTCAGACTAGTGAACCTTTAAAACCTTCGGACTTGTGAACCTTCGGACTAGCGAACCTTCGGTCTCGTGGGGGGTAACCGAAAAATCTGGCCCTTGGGAAAATTAAGATGCATAGGCCGGATTTAGGATTTAACAGTGTTCTCGACATGGCGTGAACCGGATGTACGATTCAATCATGTGACCAAAGGTTTTTCTGGTATTGTATAGACCAGAGGTGATCAAACGTTTCAAACAAAGTACCACTTAAGAAAAAAAAAAATCAGAGTCTGGGTCTAAACCAGACTAGTCCAGGACTAAACTAGGGCTAAACCAGGTCTGAAATCGGACTATATCATTGCTATAGCAGTTCTAACGCAGAAACTATACAAAGCCGAACCAAAAGTGAATAAAATGTACTCTAAATGATTCAACTAATATTAGAAGAGTTTGACAGTTTGACAAACACATTTTTTTTTTACAAAGATCTAGAATTTCCCCAATGTGGGACAAAAAGGTTTCTCTCATCTTTTTTGACAACACAACACAATGAAACAACCAATGCTGAACGAAACAACACAAACGGTTGCAAAATGTACTAATAGTATACAATATGCACGAGTGAACAATAACGAATTCAACCAACACGCTCACACCAATTTCTTTCCAGGGTTGAGCACGAGGGGAAATGGAATAGAGTTTGAATAGAACATTTCACAAATTAGATTTTTGTCAGAATGTGAACACAGTAAATAATCTCTTCCTGCCGTGGCATTCACTACCTGCATTTAAAGTGTATTTATCTTCTCTTTGTATCCACGCTACACACAAAGCAACAGAAATCCAGTAAACGCGCACTACATAACATTTATCTTTGTTGTTGCTTTGTCTGGAATGTTTCACGGTATTGTATAAAACTTATCCGACCTTTTTTTAAATCAAATTACAGGATTTTTTAATTTTTTTCCCTTGAAAAATCGCAGCAATAAAGTAGCCATTTTTAGTTAGCCACGAGGAGCCCACTTTCAATGCTTTGCCTGGAATGTTTCAAGGTATTGTATAAAACTTATCCAACCTTTTTTTAAATTAAATTACAGGAGTTTTTTTCTTTTCTTTTTTTTCCTTGAAGGATTGCGGCAACAAATTAGCCATTTTTAGCTGGCCACAATTAGCCGCGAGGAGCCCACTTTCAATGCTTTTCCTGGAATGTTTCAAGGTACTCTAAAAAACTTATCCAACCTTAAATTCAATTACAGCAGTATTTTTTCTTGAAGTATTGCGGCAATAAATTAGCCATTTTTAGTTAGCCACAATTAGCCACGAGGAGCGCACTTTCAATGTTTCGCTTCGCTCAACACTCTACCTCTCTGTTTTGGCTCTGGGGCTGGACAGGTCGGTGCGTCCAAAACCTCAGCTAAGCCTCGTGAAGCGAATATGCAAAACCGGGACGAAAGCTGAAAGCCCAATTAAGCTGCCTTCCACGTAATTCCTTTTTGAATTTCCGTCTGCTTATCCTGTTAGTTGAGTGACGGCAGCCAAGTATTTCTGACTGGCACGGACACATAGTTTTACAGATGACCTTTTCGTTTCCCTTTGATTGGATTGGAGCGTCTGCGAGGAAGTCAGAGTCGGCAGCTCTTTAGTGACGGGGAAATAAGGGGAATTAAAAACAAACTAAAGCTGCGCTCATTTGGCTACTTGAAAATTAGCCGTAGCACGAATATATAGCATCAGTTTTGCCTGTTTTAAAGGATTAAAATCTGTCATATTTAAGTATAACTTTTAATTCCATGGAGATTTTCCACAGTCTAGCATTAAACGCATCCATCTCCGCGGAAACGTGTCAGGTGACAGCAAAGTTACGGCTCAGATCTGTGGCGAAGCGAGCCCGTTAACGGTAGAAAACATGTTATTTAAAGTGTGAGCGAATATAATCGAATACTTCTAAAAGATTTACTACTAAGATTTAATTCCATCCTGTGAAACATTCCAAGCCACAGACATCTCCATGGAGACGCAAAGTCAACATTAATTCCAATTTGTTGCACTTTGGAGTTAAACAGCACAAATTGGACTCTACCAGGAAGCAATTCTCTCTCTTGATGTCAGTTTTCGCTCCACATCCAACACGTCAATCTCCCTCTGCGTCGTCCAGCTCGTGTTATAGCGACAGTTTCTGGGGGGACAGTGGAGCGGCTCAGTCTTCTCCGTGTCAGCGCTCGTCACTTTTGACAGACAGCATCAGGGTCGGGTCAAACTCTCTTTAGATTTGACGTGGACGGGGAGAAATCTCTCAAGCCAAGACCCAGACGCAAGCAAAAAGTATAGAAATGTTTAGTATTTCACGATTTTATGTCACAAGTTGGCTGAGATTGTGTATCGCTGAAATATTGCAAACATATTCCAATTTAAAGGTTGTGTTATGTTACTTTTCTGGTGAAGGGTTCAGCCCCATGCTCGTCTTCATGGAGCTTTGCCTGAAATATCACAAATTACGGAATTAAATATCTTGCATTTCAGCTGTTTTTTCTGTTAAAATACTGTTAAAAACTTTTAAAAACATGCATTTACTTGAATAAATAAAATGCACTTTTTCTGACGACATATAAAAACTTCTTCTTGAGTAATGTTTAGTTTAAAGTTACAGTTAAACGTTTTGGTGACTCTTACAAACTGTGAGTGAATCTACAAGTGACAAAAGCTTCACGTTGTCAATATTAAATGATTTGATCATTGTGTTTGGTAAATGTTGTGCCTGTTCTTTCGGGGAAATACCAAAATCTGAGCATTATTTAATGCTTTGTCTGTCAGATTACATGAACTCATACATCCTAAAGCTGATTTAAATAAATTTCAAGTCCAAACTGTCACTCTAGTGGTAGTTTCTGTATTATTTTGGTCACTACGTTTTACTTCTATACGTATATTATTTGAAAAACACTACACTGAAGAACAAAGCAGGCAGACCCACCACCAGAAGGCTCAAATTATTGATCACTATTGACTGTGCAGTTGTAATGTTTAATTATTCACAGGTTCAACAACAGGACTAAACCTGAGGAATCAGTGTTTCAGTTTCTACACAGCTAAAGTCAATGTAACTGTGTAGAAACTGTGTAGAAAGCTTGTAAAGTAAATTTATAATGACTATTGATGTTTTTATATGTTTGTATTGTGATTTTAATACATCCCTTCCTGTCATGTAAAGCACTTACTTATGAGTAACGCCAATAATTACATTTTAATAACCTTAATAAAGCATGAACAATGACTTAATTCATACTGAACATTGAACAAACATTTTTTTAATGGCTTAGTAATACTTAATCACTACTACTAAGTCTTTGTTCATGATTAATTAAGTGAAATAAGGCGTAGTTATTGTAAAATGGTACCGAAGAATGAGTTGCTAGATACAACTTTATGACGATTTTAAAGTAGGAACCACACAGCTATTACCTTTTAAATGATAGTTTTTATTGCTAAAGTTAGTGCTATTAAACAAAGAGAAGTAGTAGCAACTATTTTTGCACGTTTCAAAATGAACCGCTGGACTTACCTGTCTGAGAAAAGTGTATTCGACGCGTCACTTTAGATTCTCGGGCTCGATTATAGCCCGGGCTGTCAGCGGACGCGTGTAATGACATCTCAAACTGGCGGCGGGGGAAAAAGGGAGTAAATCTGGACAAAGACCTATCAATTCTCATTTAAAACGTCCCGATGTCTGCTGGAGAGCTGATGGATGGTATCGACTGGAAGTGTCAGCAGGAAGAGGCTGTTACGGGTCGTCACGCGTCGGAGCGGGTGAAAGGTGTGAGCGGAGGGAAGGTAAAAGGCTCTTGAGGGAGGGCAAAGGGCTGTCGACACGATGCACTGTACAACGTCATGGGGCATTTGCACTGGAGAAAGCTGCGAGGAGATCCAAACTTGAAGGAAATACTGTAGATCTCTGCATTTGACAAAACAAGCGCACGCATTGGCAGAGATGATCCAAAAAGTCTGCATTTTGAGTTGTTTTTGTCAATCTAGTCGTATCATTTTATAACTAACTGTTTTTTTAGTGTCATACCCGTTTGTTTAGTCGTATAATTATATAACTAACTGTTTTTTTTATTTTTTTAGATTTTTAACTAGAGGTAGTGGAAGTACTTTTTGAGCAAGACACACCCCTTTTATGTCTTATGTATTTACTATTATTTTTCATTTTTTTACTCTTTACTTTTCACTTCTAGTTGATTAAATTGTCTTCTATTTTTAGCAGTGGTGGAAGAAGTACTCAATTATGTTCCTTAAAAGTACAGATAAAGGAGCAAAAAAATACTCATGTAGTAGTAAAATTAGGGCATGAAATAATCTGCGAAAAGTATTGAAGTATCCGTTTAACTTTTGGAATAAAAGGTTTTCAGACAGATTTTTATTAAAAGCGTAGAACTTAATTGTTTTCCAAGTTGCTGTTACTTGAATATGTTTTGTTTGCTCAAACTTTGAAGAACGACTTGGCATTTCATTTACTTTTTTAGAAAATATAGTGCAGCAGAAAGTACAGATTCCTGCTCTCAAATGTATTGACGTAAAAGTAAAAAGTATTTACTGTAAAATGTACTAAAGTGAACTACAGATACCTTAAAAATGTTGCTTGAGTACAGCGGTCTCATTCATAAAGCATCCGTGTGTACAAAAATGCTACGTACGTCACTTTCCGTCACGTTACGTAAACAATCAGAGCTTTCAGAGATGAGACAGAAGGGGCTCCGTGCTCAGACACATGAACATTTTGTGAGTTTGAGGCAGTTTCTGGTTTGTCTGTGCACACATTTAGTAATAATTCCATGTTATGTTTACAAATGAGACGATGTGAGGCGAGTCGACTGGTTCACAACTAACACACGCCAGTTTAACATCCATGACAAGCCAGTGCTAGTTACAATACAATGCAGAAATACAATAGCAATACAATACTATTTTAACGTATACTTTATTTTTTAACATTGGTTTTGCCTGATTGCTTTGAACTTCCCTGTTTCACATAATACTCTATCCAATGCTATACTTTATGAAATTCCCCCATGTGGGACAATAAAGGATTAGCTTATCTTATACTATCTCTGCTATTTGAGCACTCAAACAATTATGTGAAACTCACCAACATATTTACATAAAAAGTTACAAAAACGCCAATGTCTGTCTATGGCACACAATCTTCGACCGTCTGTTATTTCCAGCAAATACTCTGCAATTTGCATAACGACATTCCAAAGCAATACCATAAACAGACACAAGCATTTTAGCACATTTTTTATAGATTACAAAAACTTAGTATTCATTTTCATCAACATACACGTCAAAATACATAGGAACACATCAAAATACATAGGAACTACTAGTCATGGACCTCGAAATAAGAATAACATGTTTGTTTGTGCAGTTCGTACTAAAGGTCGTGTTTGGTTCTGGGAAAATGAAAAAGAGAAAAATGCCAAGTTCATATAACTCCAAAACAGTACAGTACAGTACATCTTATAAAAACACAGTACATCTTATAATACCTCATGAAAACTCATAATGGACATGCATCATTGCAGTACAAGGCCGTTTGCATCTACCACTCAAGTGGAGCTGCTCATTGTCTAAATTTAGCCTTCAATGTTCCGGGCTCCGACATAAAGGATATTGTCATATATAAAGGACATTTTCTTGCCAGCGCCGCCATGTGACATGAACAACCTCCAGTTACAGTTATTTTCCTCCGTCTATCCTTCCCAGCAGATGTTCTTCAACTCAATGACACTAATCTACCAATGATTTTAGACCAAGTGCCTTAAAATGTCCGAGTCACTTTTTTTGAAGAAACTGTACTTCTAATCAATACTTTTGCCAAATTTGTATGGATATTTTAGTTGAAGTAACAGTGCTCTCGCTCAAGTGAAAGTTTTGGTTACTTTTCCCACAAAATAAAACAGTTGTGGACTTATACATATGAAAACTGTCCGTCACAGCTCCTCCTCCACCATTGACAATGCTTTGTCCTTAACATTTTGAGTGTAGGAGTGTGTGGCTCCTTTCACGGTGTCTAAATGAGACAGGCACAAGACAACAGCCCACGAGCCGGTTGTTGACAATTTTAACTGTTTGGCACCTTCAATACGACCAAATTTGGTGATTAGCTTATCCTTTTGATCGCAGTATTATTTTTGATTTGTATTTTTTTGAGTTCTGTTTACTCTTACTTGAATAATTCTCAACTTCCTTGGTAACAGTAATTTTACTTTGTACAAATGTTGGTTTCTCTTGAGGTTTCAAACTCACCAGAACTCATCTTTTACAGCTCCTACTGCTCTGATTGGCCAAAACTCTACTGAAATTCTTCCCAAACTATTCCAAAGGCGCCATTCCAGATTCATATGCCAGAGATAACCTAAGTAGAAAGTTTGTTTTGTTTGCTGTTCCCTGGTTATGACCCTTTATGACCCTTTTTACTTGTGAATTAGTCATTTTAGGGAAAAGTTAAGTGGTGTCAAATCTGCTGCAGGCCTTTTGAAATCATCAAGTCAAACTTTTGCATTTTAATGTAGCCTCTCGGACTTTGAATTAGTTTTCCAGCTGCAAATATATTTACATATCAAACGGATGTGGTCCTCAAATCAAATCATTATTATCATCATTATTTATTTCTCCCTTATCTCCGTGTCTCCATCCTCGCTCGAGTGGAAGTTGGACAGGAAGTTGCCCTGTTTTGCCACCAATTAAATGTCGTTTAAGCAGCGCATACGTCTCATTAGTATTCACGGGGTCATGTCTAAACCGGGAGCTTCCACATAACCTGCAGTTTGACCCCACACTGCACTCTGGTCGTTAGTGTGGGCTCAGGAAAGGTCACGCTCACCGCACGCTCATTAACATGCTAAAGGTGATGCCATCGTGTTCAGGTTTATGCATCAAAGAAGACAGCCGTCAACATAATATGAACGTTACATATGATTTTCTCAGGATGATAAGTGACAAGTGATTTTGAAGAGAATTACTGTTTTTCTCCCTTTAAAAAAAAAAAAAAAGTGTAACTTGTTTTTAATCTGTACAGATGTTTATACTTTTAACAATAAACCATGACATCTTTAGTCAATCAAATCACTTATTAAAGATAAATTCAGCAAATGTCCATAAGATGGCGCTGGTCTAAAAAATGAACTTACCTTGACCCCCATGAGCTTAATACACTGCTACACAATAGCATTTCTGATTCTTGGTAATAAATCCCGAAATATAAACCTTCAATGTAAAACAAAACACAGACAATTACAAGAAAATGTTTAATACATGTCCATAAATGATTTTACTCTATCTATGGTTCTTTGCACCATAGGCAGGTTTGGATTAGCTTAGCCACATTGTAGAAAAAGCTTCAGTTGTAGTCATCTGGACTCAGTTAGAAAAAAATAGACGTTTCGACTCTCATCCAAGAGTCATTGTCAATAAAAGAATTTAGGTCGAGAACTCCGATATTTGTACTATTCTGTGGTAAGTCCAGCCCATTGGGAGCCACATTGCACCTTTCTTATGCTTGACCATTAGCATTAGCAGGTTAGCATAACCACATTGCACCTTCCTTACACTTTAGCGTTAGCAGGTGAGCTTAGCCACATTGCACGTTCCTTACATTTGACCATTAGCATTAGCAGGTTTAATTTCACAATGTACACATAACTTTGTTTCTTTTATTGGCACAGTACACAGTGTAACCTTTGACATAAAACTTGTGAATTTAGTGTTTACTTGTTAATAAAATAAAAGAGAGGGCACATGTGTGGGCTTTACTTGATTCTTCCTCTGCACCGCTCAGTCTACTCTCTACCAGGCGCCATCTACTGGTCAGTAAAGGAATTGCACACATGTATAGTTGGTAAATACATAAAAATAAACTACTCAAATGTAAAAAATACAAATGTAGGGGTGTTTGTTATTTACTAAAGCATTTCAAGCCTTTACAGAACGCCTGCATCACCTCTAATGCATTTTCAATGGGGGAGTTAGCGTTAGCCTCCAGCGTCACAAACAATAAAAACCAGGGCTGTTTTGGCGACAAAAAACACTCGACCACACAAGAGTAACACCGGAGCCTCGTTAGAAAACATGATAAAGTGTAGAAAGGTTTAGTTTGTTGACATATGGCAAATGGCACCATTTTATTTCAACAAGCGCCGCAAATCCTTCTTTAGATAGAAAATAGAGATGAACGTCATTGAACGATACTGACAGCGGTGGAAAATAAGTACAAACGTGATTACCTTTACTGTCTGAGATTGCCTGAAATGATTGAAGGGTTATTTTTGCCATGTTCAATGTTTGAGTTAACGTCCCAACTTTGAGCGAACAAGAAGATATAAAAATTAAAGTTAAAATCGTGAGAGAAACCAGGAAATGGATTCTGTTTTGAAATCTGATCACTTTTTCAACGGTTTAATAGTTCCCAAAGTCTGTCTGAAAAAAGGGGTACAACAACTAGTTATCTGCACTACTATATAAACATCAAAAATCATGTTGTGATCATGATGTGCTTAAATGAAGGGGATAGAACGTTCATAAAAGTACCAGGCTGTGTACGCAACTTGTCTAAACACATGTTCCCACTTTCTAAATACTTTACTTTAACGATGATTTGCTTGAAAAGATTGTCAGAGAACCTGCCTGTAACTCGTCCAGGATGTGTCCCACCGAAGTCGCACAGTTACAATAATCTCCCGCCAGCAGCCTCCAATGTCTGTAATGAGACACGGCGAGATGGCGTTCATTTTGCGCCGACCCGAGAGACAATTTGCCGTCACCTCCTGCATTTTTCCTCCGATCTCCAGCTGGTAATTCTGACGCGGCGGGTCCTCGTGCTTATGGCTTCACAGGCAGCGGAGATGTAAAGTGGAAACGCAGGGAGGAGAAAATCGAAATGGAACTGTGAGCCAAAGAATGTCATTTGTCCTCGAGGCGCGTCCAAGTTTCAGGGTTGTACTGTCTTTCATACGGCTCTTATTGTCATCTGCATTTGTAGTTTGATCAATAACCAAGAGTGACTTTCAGTTGTGGCATTATGTTGGTAAAAAAGAATAAATACACATGCACTTACAACACTTCAATTCATTAAAGTCTTACTAGGCTGTGCAATCAATGAAATATGAATCAAAATGAGATCCAGGTCTTAGGTCTTTGCATATTGTCAATAATATGCTTTTTCCATTTTTTTTTTATCTAAGGCACAGCATCCCAATTTATTTCAAAGTAAATTGGAGGAATTCATTGGGGTTATGTTTTGTGTGTGATGATGAAACGTCTTAAATGTCTTTTGTTTTTTATTCACATCCAGCAGATAGTGCAAAGCATGTTGTGTTAACGTTCATGAAATGTAGATGGGAAAACCATACATATTTGCTTTTAATTGAAAAAACGGAATCAAAAATTGAGATTGAACGATACAGAGACATAGATTGTCTTTGTATCATTGTAGACTTGAAATACATGTTTAAATCTAGGCCAGCCCCTATATGATTTCCTGAGCTTTACACTGTTTTGTTTCATCCAGGGACAATAGAGAACTCCTGCTTATTTAGTCAGGTGTTCGTCATTTTGTAGCAATCCATGAAGCTCCTCCATGTTTTTACACTCCCTCACTAACCAACTTTGCAACTAATAACTGTTGCATGCCGCATTATATAGGGATTTATCTTCCTGTCCTGGTGGCAAAAGTTAGCATGTTTAACCTAAACCTCATAATGGTAAATAACAACTATGACTTTTGTCAAATTTAGCTGGAGTTAGTAATTTTTTGCTCCATCTTGAAGCCGGCCTTATCCTGAGCAGACAAAGCAGCTACTTAAAAAGCCCCCCTTTAGCCAACTGGATAACGTTCCAACTAATCAAAAAAACAATACAAACCAAGTTAATGCATGTGATCATAGCTGTGTGCCTAATTATTAAGTGAAGTGGCGAGTGCGCCTAAGGCAAATCTTTAGGCACTGCATACAAAAAAGGTTTCTAAACTTTCTAAAACATTCTATTTCCATTCAGCCATCTGGTTTTGAGTTATCACACTAACTTGTTTACAGACTGGCTAGCAAGCAAACAAATTGATGAATTGAGACCATATCCGGAGGAAACCAGGACTAAAACACGACTACAACCGGATTATTGAAATGTACACTCAACAAAATCCTAATTTTGTTCCACTTTCGACAACCCCTAAAGACAAGAGTTGGCTTCATACAGGGGGAAGGGCATTGTGCTGCTAGATGTGCACTTTCCATGGCTGACTTCCCGGTGATGAATAATGCACAAGGTTGCTGCGTTAGCGGCAGGTATGGCACTAAATAAGGTACTAAACACACATGCGCACACATCTCTAGCATGCATATCATTAGCCTTTCATACTGCATGCAACGCTGGCTCCCTGTACCAGCGTATTTCATGTCGCATTAAACAAATGCCCCATTTATTTGACATGTTGGGAGTTTTATAGCAGAGATTTATCATTGCAGCCTAACGTAATTCTACAGCGCCTGTCGATATTATTATATTTTACAAGGCGATGCATGGAGTGAGCCAGGGCTGCCACACAACATGCACTGCACACCCTGCTGCTGTTGTTTGTGCCAGCTTGAATAATTACACTCAGACAGAAGAGAGGCAGGGAACAAGTGCAGGATCAAACCACGAAGAGGTAAAGCCAGAAGAAGGAAGCGATGGAGGGAAGAACTAAAAGGGAATCAGCAAACAAACAGAGAGTAGCAGAGGGAAGAGTGCAAGGACATGACACACGCTGTTCATGTTAAACAGACAAATACTTGTTTCACTGAAGGAGGTAAAAGCACCAATTTAAGGTCTTAACGCAGGGTAATTCAACTTAATTTTCCCGAGGGCCAGATTTTTCAAGGCCTGTGAGCCGGAGGTGCACAACACTGCACTACTGTAGCAACAGTTTGGTTCGCACAAAATATCCCCAAAACTGTTTCAATACATTTAGTTAATACAATAAAATAACAGATAAAATGCTTTACCAATATTGCTTTGCAAAAGTACCCATCAGTACTGAACTAAACCAGGACTCGATAAGGTCCAACCAGGTCTGAACCAGGACTAACCCAGAATCAAAACAGGTCTAAAGCAGAATTAGCCCCCAGGCCAGGTCTTAATCTATTCTTGAATTGGATATCATGCAGTTGCTTAAGAAAATATACCACCTGTCTCTATGCAAATATCATTACTTTACCTGGGATGTTCCATTGCGTTTGGAGCATAGCATAAATTAGCATTCAAAATATATATAAGCAACAAATCAATGCGGCTCAATTGTGAACACAACATGGGTTTAGCAATACTGAGAATGAGCAAAATCTATATCTAAATATCTTTTTTTATCTTTCTGGTTAAAAATTACAGCATTTTTAACTGCACAGAAGGAACTAAGCACTCAATGTATAAAACTGTGCAAGGATAATCTCCGGTGATATACTGACACGTCAAACTAAATCATTATAAATAAGCAGGCAGTATATTTTATGTATTTGTTGCCAGATTGTTTTGTCTAGTGTTTTATACTTAACCCAACGATGTGCTGCCGCAGCCAGGATGAGATCTGACTGGGACATTGCAGCATAATTCATCATTATAAACAGGCTACCGGCCAAAACTGCAAAGGCCACATTGTGAATTTCAATGCTCCCAAAGCAGCGTTTCGACATCCTCTTTTTGCGGATTAAATTTAGAATCAAATCTGAAAACAATGTTAACTTGACTTTCTGTTTTTGTGGGTCCTTTTAGCTTGAGTGCATATGAATCATAATAGAAGGAAGCTGAAGGAACGGGCCTGGAAAGTGCCAGCAAAGCATTGTGGAAGTGCTGAGTTCAATTCCAGAACTTTTACCAAGATTGCACTGAATACAAAAAAAAAAACTCAAAAAGGGGAGCTCGAGTGGGATTGCGTGTTTCAAAGTTTTGGACACGATAAAAGCATGAATAAAACAAGACTGCCTCCTTCTTGTAGTCGAGTACATTACGAGTTTGACAAGGAGATAGTAGCAGATGCATCAGAGGAGAGCAGGTTGTGATTTTGCTCCGCTCAGCCAACTTCATATCAAAACTGTCAGCCACACGACGCCAGCATCTCCGGGGAACTGTGACAGCACCAGGCTAATGGAGATTAGGATGCTTCCTCTGGATAATGGTGTGTGCCCGGTGTGTCATCTGAGGTGACAGAGGTGTGGGGAAAACCTTTGAGGACAAAATGCACACTTGCTGGTTTGATATGATGAAGAAATATAAACTTTTGTCTGTGTATCGAGGTTGTCATCTTCCATACATCTTCCTCCACTTCTGCACCGGGTCGCAGGGGTTGCAATTGAAGCAAGGACTCACAAACTCTCCTCAGACACTTCCTCCAACGCTTCCAGATGATACCGAAGATACATGTCCTCCCTGTGTCTCCTCCTGGTTGGACTTCCCAACAACACCTTTCAAGAGAGGCTTCAAGGTAAAACGGAAGGAGCCAAAACTGCTTTTGTTTTGTGTAGGGGGCTAAAAAAAAGCAAAAATTAAGTAGTAAACAAGGACAAATATGCTCGTGAGTGGTATTGAAAATTTGAAATTAATGAGCTCTAATTTTGAGTGAAGACCCTCTTGAAAGACAGCTCAAAAATCGATGAACATGGGGCCAATGGGAGTGTACTTAATTAATTGAGATTTTGCGCACTTATTCTCCACATCACACTGAACATAAAAGCCAATGGGGACATGACTCTATATTGAACTGTGTGCTCGTGAAAATGTTGAATGGAGTCATATAAAGTTGGTTCTGTGGGGGAGGGGTGTAGAGGTGTGCTCGTCACGGTGGCTCGTACCCCGCTGTTGCAAGGGGGCGAGGGCCTTCATCGCCGTGCACAGCTTTTATTATGCTTATTTTCAATTATTAAGGCATTCTTCAAAGAGAAAATGGGGGAAAGCCGTATTTACAACAGCAGTAACTTTTTTGGGGGGGATTTTTCGAGCAGCAGCCCAATGTATTGTAGTGCTTGTAGTTGGAGCTAATTTGCAGCACTTGTCCTTAAGGGGGATTTTAAGGGCAAACATATTTGTATTGATTGCATTGCTATAAGCCCCTAAACATGCTCTTGAGTCCCTTTAGTTTGACATTTCATGCTTTAGAACAAAAAAAAAAAAAGTTTAAAAAACAAAATTACATTTGGCTGTTTGACCCGCGACTACCCGCATGTCAGGCTGGCCTCTTTACTTCCTGGTCTGAGCACGCAGTTGTACCGATTGTGATTAGATGGAAGAAATGCATAGAACAAGTTTGGCGATGATTTATAGACGTAAAAAAGTCACATCACAGATGAAGAAAACATGGGCAAAAACATGAGTTGTTTTTTTCACTCGAGGGGAGAGGATTCATCAATTATTAGTATTTGATGAAGGAATGATAAAAGCCCAGAAAAGTCAATTTAGCACATGTGTGGTTTAGCCCACATATAGCGCACAGAGGAATGAGATGAATGAAGTGATACAGAGACATGTACAACATCAGATACAGAGAAATATTCGGAAGACATTAGAAGCAAATAAAACATGTTGCTTCTGGCACATCCAAGATGTTGCTTCTGTTTTGAATGTGCCACATTTTGTCACAGACTTTAAATGGGCTGGGAGCATATTCCACAGACTAGCTCCCCTCACTGAGAAAGCAGTTTGGGTAAAATACGTTTTACAAAAATATACTTTACAGTCTCCACGTGAGTTGCTGGAGTTGCTCTGCCACAGCTCTGTCACCTGCCTTCAGACGTCACATAAGAAGAGTTACTTATCAACTAATTTCTGAAGGGCTCTTGGCTGGTTTCTATTTTTTTCCTACAAATCAGCTATAAAAAGTTACTTCTAAGTCACTACTAGTTCCCTTGTGTGCATACAATCCGCTGATCATAAAACAACAGCGTGAGCACCGCTGACATCTCCTCTTTCGCAGGTGCAGGTACATTACGAAACAGAAATGAGTCATTGGCCCATTCTATGTGTCAGTCGTGTGCGCGGGGAAAAGAAGGGGGCTCAAATGCAGCTATGGACGACTCGCTGTCAGGCCATACTCATCAATCACATGGAACACGCAGTCATTATTTTTAATACTGCTGCCAGGGCCCCCCCCATTCACTCTCACCTGTCACATCTCGCCTGTCGGTGGCTGGGCTGATGCAAGGCTGAGTAATGGGCTGCTGGAGAAGAGGGTGCGTGTGCTGTGTTTGTACGTGGGGGGGTTACAGGGGGGTTTACCCGGGGCACTTTCTAATCATCGACAATGGAGCTGGCTGCATGACGTGCTCTGGACCGAGATAAGATGAGCCAAATGCATGGCGCACATTACAGTTATTGTCAAGTCATTGTCGGTGTAGTACGTGTCTTCTGGGCTCTGCAGAGACACGGACTTTACTTCAAGTTGTAAATATTTAATAAATGGAGATAGTGCGATATGGATTTTTTCCATCTGATATCGATATTTGTCTTCTGGTTGTGGCTAAGATCCATATTTTAAAGGCAAGACTTACAACTTCAAGCAACGTTGCAGTTAATTTCACAAATGTACTTTTTATATGAAGAAGAAAGAAGATGTAGAAAAAAATATTTGCCCGGTTTATCAAGTACATTTGATCATTACCATATGAAAACATCAATAACATCGATATTTATCATACATCCAATGTTTTAATGATTGGCCACTCAACTGATACAATTATAGTGAATAAAGAGCCTAGACCTGGCCTAATGTACATCAAAAATGAATTTCGTTCAGTTTTTTTTTTCCTTTTTCTTCTTCTAAAAAGCCTGTCATTATGTAATTGCAAAGGTTTGAACACAGGACATCTGGTTCGTAATAAACCCGCTAATCAGAAATAATCTTAAAATCTTTCACAATGAAGTCTTTATTCTGTTATATATTAAAAAGTAGAGACCTAGGTTGCTCATACGGAGGTCATGTTGAACTTTTTGACACACTTCCTGTCGAGCTGGTGTAAAGCAATGAGCACTCTTCACATTAGAGCCATGACCCGATTCATGCTGGGAAATGAAATGATGTGTTGACCTGCCCCTGTGCAAACGCATGGATACTTAGTGATTCATAACTGGTGGAGGGACTTAAATTGGAGATGGCAAGAATGAGAAAGGATGGCTAATATGTGCTTTAACGTAACAAACATTAAGTTCCAAGGAGTTTCAGTTTATCGGATTTGTCTGTATCTTTCCATAGAATATTCATATTTAACCGACCTTTACACGACGTCTTGCCCAAGGACAGAACGGAAGTATGCATTGCGGGCTCCAAGGTCCTATATCGTGCATTTTTCAGTCAATCCACTTCAAAACACAGACTCCTAGTAGCATCTTAGCAATGGTATTTGACAAAGTAAAGTAATGATGAAGGTTTATGAACTTTTAAAACATTGAGGAGCGTTGTGAAGATTACCTAATGACATCACAAGGTGGAATGGAGTATTGAGAGCTCTGGGGAGAATGACGGACTAAATAATGCAGACAGGATATGCTGATTGCTCAAGAATGTGTCAATGAAACCAAACACAAATCCAGATATACTGCGGTTTTGATGATGGAAAAACAAGTTAACATGGCAATAAGATAAATGTTGAGTCAGCATAATACAAGACCTTTAATATCTCTGTCAAAAGAGTAGTATAGTTTACCAGCAAAACTACAAACCAGCGCTGTAGCCCAGTACGACATGACATCGTTCACATCGCAGCGGTGACAGTTGTTAGCTTCCACTGAAAAAGACTCTATATGTTCAAGGCGATAGTATGTGACCTTGCTCTCTGGGATAAAACGAACACATTACCACCTATGGAGCTGGACCAGACACACAAAGAGCATCATGGGAAAAAGCTTCAAGTGTCTTCTCTTCACACAAGTGCCATGCCCTCACTGCTCATGTTCTTCTGCAAATATGCATCTGTGTCCTCAAAGAATTGCTGGCAAATTAATATAATATACCTTTGTCTAGCAACTGGTTTTAATTGTATATTTCATGGTCGAGCTGCACTGCAAACCTTCAGAGCCTGATCCCAAGAAGAACAGCTGTGGTTTGGAAATAGGTTTAATGAAGCTATCCCGGTTTTCTGTTTTAAAGTAATTAGAATCCAGGGCACATTGCATTACACCATTATGACCACCTACCTTATATAAAAACTGTGATATGCATTACTCGTTGACAGCTGATCACTTCCAATTGAACTAGATCGCTGCAACAGTAAAAGCTTACATGAGTCCTATAGTTGTCCATTTCCATTTCGCCCTTGCGTTCCTTCCAACTATTTGATCACTCCCCATGTGTATCAAGGTGGGTCAGACAACAACAGCACTGGTCAAACACACCTAACCACTAAATGTTCCATAAAAGATATTATAGCTTTATGCGTTGCAGTCAACAGCATGTATGAATGCAATCCCACATTGGTTGGGTTAAGAAGCAGAAAAGATGAATGTTAAATCACTTTTGCCCTCCTGTGTAAGTGGTTTCTTCATATGATATAGTGATTTGGGTTTTCTTTCCTGGAAAATGAAGAGGATAAAAACATAATGTGATATGGGGTCCAGGCGGCAGCCAGCAGCGGTGGAGAAGAGGCTGAGGGCACTGAAGCATGAAATAACACGTACAACAAATGAAACAAGCAGTGATCACAGACAGTCTAATGATCAGGGAGGGTCATTTCAAAGGGTATTTGTGTGGGAGAATTTAGTACAACGGGTTCAAACTAAAGTACTGCGTACAGACTGCACAATGAGGTATTTTATCCACGGGAGTTATCAGCTTTTTTCAGACCTTTGAGATTTAAGCCAGAAAATTCTATACAGCTAGATATAAAGAATCCTCTCCCCTCCGCCAAAAATACAGACATTTTCTCAATCTGTGACGTGGTTCTGAGAATATTCTCTGCTGTTTTTTAAGTCCATAAATCATCGGCAGACTCATTCTGTCAGTTTCTCCCGTCTAATCACGATCGCTACAACTGTGTTCTGAGAACAGAGAGACCAGCGAGACCAGCTTGAAATGCGATGGATTAAAATCATAGATCTGATTAGCTTAAACTGTGTGTAATTCCATCTGCAGCCAGGGGAGGGCACCAAAACTCCGGTAGGGTAAGGGCAGAAATCCAAATGTAACTTTGTTTTTTGGAAACAATTGTTCTAAAACATGAGATTCAAAACTAAGGGTACTCAAGAGCATGTTTAAATGCAACTAAAAATACAAATTAAAGCCGCAAACGGCAACGATAGCTCTCGCCACCCACAGGACCGCATGCCGGGGCGGTTCGCCTTCGAAACCGGACCGACCCGGCATGCCTTTTCCCCTGCCTGACCACTGCCCAGGAGCCGAGTGCAACATCATTGATAAGCAGATAAATGCCATGTTTAAATCTAGCTTTTATCTAGACTCAAATCGGTTTTATCTTTTAGCGACCTAGAGTGGGCGATCCGTGCTTTTATCTCTTGACTTCTGTAATGCACTGTACACTGGGATCAGCCAAGCTAACCTGTCACACTTACAGTTAGTTCAAAATCCCGCAGCAATTCTTTTAACTGGTCCACGTCGTAGGTTTGGTTTGTATGTATTCATTAATTATTTTTTTAAACATAATCTACTTAATAATGTAAATTATTCAAAGGAGTTGTGATATAAAATCAGTTTTATTCACATTTGCATACTTCATATCAAAATTTTAAGGCAAACAGATGAAAAAGCGAACATGTTATTATAGCTCCGTTTGTCTATATTTGTTATTTGCGCAGCGTTAAATGATCTGTCACTGTCAGACCATGTCAAAATAAAGCTGTATCTGGAAAACACAGAAGGCATTATTTTTAAGTATCATAGGAAGTGTTTAGTTGCAGAACTTTCACAAAGAACAGCGGAACTTCAGTCTAGTTTTCAGTCTAGAGAACCATGGCTTTGAAACGGCAACTCGAACATAATACAGCTACAATGTAATGTACTTTATCGAGCGATTTGATCTGACCAATGTGTGTGCCAATTTTCACTCACTTTGGACAAAATAATTTTTGACTTTCTATATAGATCTGACAAGCTGAGCTAATAATGCATAATATTTGCCCTTAAAGAAGAGATGAAGTGGGCGTGGGCAATACTGACAACAATTGATTATTTATCTCTGTAAAAATGGGAAACTTACCCATTGTAAACAAACAGATTAAAAAACAGACTATAACCAGGTCATAAGCAGGTCTTATTCAACTCAGAGCAAAAATCTGAGTTCTCAGACCAGGTCCGCAGATTGAGCCTTACTTTCAAAACAGTGTACATATATTTAATATTTATATTAATCAATTTAATCCTTTTCTACGATGGAACACTCCATCGTCGAACAAGGGATTACACAGACTATCTCAACATCAATATTCAGATGTGATATTATGGCAATTAATCAGAAATGTTAAAGGATGTAGGGGGATGTAACGATGCAAATAGAGGAACACAAGTACAAAAGATGGATACGAGATGCTATTGAAATCAGGAAGCGTGGCTCACGGACCATCCATCGAGACAAAGGAGCGTTTACTTTAGCTCCCACATGGGACTCACTTCTCCAGAGACCATCACTGTCAGTCTGATATAGTATCTGTCTGACTGACCACGTCTGGGAATAACTTCTGATAAAAGACACTTCACTACCTCGGACGTCACGTCTGCCGAAGGCAGATCGCTTCAATACCACTATCTTTATTAGAACAAAAGTGAAATTTAATTTAAAAAAAAAAAAGAACAGAATTAATTTTCCAAATATGTATTGATTCCAGTTGAGCTAAAACCTTCAGAGAATATGACAGCTTTAAAGTATAGATTACAATTCATGTGTGCAAAAGTACCGCAGTTGGAGGGTAAGATGCAACATAACCTCCTTTCCTGGGTTTGAAAGCGATCACACCATGGATGTGTCTTTAGTAAAGAAGATGGAGGATGGTACTGTGTAGATGTAAGCCAAGAGGATTGACAGCAGTGGGAGGTGTGAAACTGTTATGTTCACATTATCGAAAAACAGATAATAAATGCCAACATGGACAATTACAGACCAAGTAACCAGGGCAATCTCCCAGTTCAACACAATTAGCCTTAGAGCAAATATGAGACGTCCTAAAGTGAAGGGACAGCCAACAGAATGACAGTTAACTGTAGAATTATGATACTGATTTCATCATCCAATGTCAAAAATAACTGTAGCTGCAAAAGACTGCAAAATATCTCTACCAATTTTGTAGTTTTAGCTGAGAAAAAGAGTACAAGAGTACATTGAGAGTACATGTTTGCATTGGTGGTTTAGGGTCATCTTTATGCACAAAAACAATAAAGTTATTTGTCGATAGATATAAGTTATTCTTTTAAGGTGCACTATGTAACTACTGGAGCACAACCTGCACCACCTGCTTTACCTGAAATGTTTCGCAGTATGGAATTAAACTTCTATTTACATGTATTAATATATTTTAATGTTATTTATAAAACAAAGGATTTTTATTTCAAAAAAGTAAAATGAAAATCTTACAATCAGTAATTGTGAAAACATGTTTTTTTTCCACCCACAGTAATTGCATCAGGAAAAGTTTTATTGTGACATCAATTATCCAGCGCGATGCACACGGTTTAGATTCCTGATGTTTTTCTTGTGCAGATGACCTCTGATCACATCACTCTAGTCTGAACAACAACAACACTCCCATTCACTCAGACCAAGAAGAGAGAGAAAAGACACAATTAGTACTGCAAGGCCATTTTACTTTTCTAAGATTTGTTCAGCTTCACTAGTATGGCAATAAACTATGTCGCCGTAGAGACAATGGTGGTACGACAAGGTACAAGTCAGATTTGCAGAGCGAAAAGGCTGCTTAGGTGTTTTTTTCAGCAGACAGCGATGTGGTAACGCATAATTGCAGGGCTCAGATTAAGGATTTTCACTTGTATAGCGGTGCTGCTAAACAATCCGTTAATTTTTTTCTATGGAAGGGAAGATAAATAGGGTTAATGCTAGGGACAACAACCAAAATATACTGATATTGTGTCGTCAAAAGTCCCCCAATAATGTTATGGGCTGTCACAATCCATTGAATTATAAACCTCTGCTTTAATGCATTACTTCATTGATGGAACTACATGTCCTGTGCTCCAACATAGAGACATAATCACAGTAAAGCCTTCTTATATCTTAACTCTTTGCAATGTGACAGTAATTGGCTTGTCAAGGGATTTTAAAAGGAAAAAAAAGTGAGATTTCTAAAACGCCGTCTCTCCACAAGACTGCTATAAAATTGTAACGTGAAATGAATATCGTGACAATATCATAGTGTGAGATTTGAATAATATTCCCTCTCTAGTTCATGCCGTACTGAGGAACATCCGAGCAATAACATAGAGACAAGCACTTTACACAGTGCATCTTTAAATTAAATGCAAATGTGATATTTGCTCTAGCTCTGTATGGATTAGAAGATTTAAAAGAAGTATGTTTAAGCTCCTTGCGATAGCGCCAACGTATGGGCTCAGGAAGGCTGCAGTCCTGATGTCAAGGGCAGCCGCACCTCATTTACATTGTATTCAATTACAGCAGCGGCGACGGCTTCAGATAATGTTACAGCAGAGCATGATGACAAGTGACACGGGCGGCTCAAGTGTGATTGGGAAGCCATCTGCCCAAAATGAATACAGCTGAGCTCGCGCTTCCAATATGTCAAAGCAGCGCGCCGTCTTCCTCTATTACCATCCACGGCACAGAGGAAAGCGCGTGGAGGAGGATGCCAGGGTAAAATGGGATAATACTGGCATTGTCTTGTTCAGCGGCATGAAATTGAATAAAATAATGTGACGGGAGCGAACGGAAACGCAAGAAAAGATACAGTATGTCCAAGTGTGTAGAAAGACGGTTTTTGTTTGATTTCCGAGTGAGCGTAGGAGGAATACTATGACCCGAAATGCCAGAAGTCAAGGCAAAAATACATATTGAATGTTTTATGGAGAAAGTTTATACAAAAAGGTCAACTATTTTGGTACTGAAACAATCTAAAGTTGATAACGCCCCAAATAAAGGTTAAGGTGTGTTGGAAAATGTGAAAAATGGAATACGGATTGACTATATTATAATGTTGGATTCATGTTTTGCGATATTCACACAGATTTATTTAGAGTTTATTCCCCTTTTAAGCAACAGAAAACACTCTATTGCGCCTAATCCATATTTAATGAGTAATATAGAATGAAGTATATGTCTTTAAAGTTAAGTCTGAAGTGTTTCCACTGTTGGATCTCAGAGAATGTACCGTCGCTTCGCACTTTCTAATATCTGGGCTGGCAAGAAGTCCATATTTCCATCGAGAGAAAAATGCTGGAAACTCTTTGTGTCACATAAAAGGCTATTGTGTAAAATTATGCCACATTTCACAAAAACGAAACGTTCTTAAGGTAATGTTAATAGTACTCCGTCTGCACAAACGTTCGAGACTGATAAAAGAGGTGGAATATGCAAGTGGCTCTTAAATCGCATTTCAACCTGTGTTGTTTAGCATTGAGCTAGTTATGACGTTGTTCCAATGCGTCCCGGGGCATCTGCTGTAGTCCAGTACAGCTCTGGTTTAATAACGGCTCCAATGAACTCACTTTCATCGATTTTGTCCTGGTTTTTGACCCCAGTCCGAGTGTCTTCGTCCAAGGATATGAAGTAACCGTTTGATAGACAAGAGGGTTGCACAGAAACATGAGCTACATCTTGTCGTTTATGGCCACAAGTGTTTAAAATGAGCACAAGAAAAACACTTCAGATACAAACACGGATAGGAAATTGCCGTTGCAGAATATCATTATCTAGTGCAGCAATCTGAAACGACATCATCTTCTGGTGCAAGGTCAGGAATATACCATGGAAAGAAATATTTTTTTTATCCATAATATTACGTTTTGTGTGATTCGATTTGGTAAGGTTTCTGTGCACAAAGAATTGGGGTTAGGGTGTGTTTATTTATTTACAACGGAGAAACTGGATGAGGAAGATCAAGGACTTGTTTGTGTCATGTACTTTACTTTTCTAGGGCCTCTCCTGAAGTTACTAGAGTATAATCTTTCTATCTTTCTAATATAAGCTTTAAAGGGGTTACGCAACATTCTTTATTTGAAAAATGCTCCTCAATTATACAAAAATGTGCCTCTTAGCCTTTTATTTGGCCTCATTTTTGTCCACAGAGCTATTATATTTTCTCAAATTTACTTTATTGGTGCAAAATGGAAACAAAAATAAGATTATCTGTTGCTGTTGTTGTCTGACTGTGCAGTTTTTTTTTTATTTTAGATGTCAAGTATTTGTTATTAGACTGTAGCAGCTCTTACGGGGCAATTATCACCATTGACTTTCATGTGTTTTTCGCAACCCACTGCTAAAATTTGAAAAGCTGCGTCATCATCTATTCTACATCTACCAGAATCCTTCAATCTTGAACAAACCCGTCTTTCAGTAACAGCGGAAAGACTCTCTCGACTTATCGGGGGTGTTAATGACGACAGAAAACCACTGGCTTCCGCTCCCGTTTATAAAAGACCTGGAATTGTATCAGTGCTGCAAAATGTCAACCTGCGAACCGAGCGCTCCCCACGGCCCGTGCAGCCAAGACCTGCATCGATGACAAATGCCACGTCGTCAATCACTCCCCGCTGGCCTTTCCCAAAGTTGGAGAGGGAAAGAGAGTCAGAAATTATGAAGGATTGAGGAAGATTGACAAGCACAAGCGCAACAATTCAGCGTCAGTGGGAAATGGGATTCTTCAAATGAGCCAGAAATATACACTATAACTGACTGAAGATGACTAAGAAATGTGTTGAAAATGTTGATCGATCTGCCCTTTTCTCTTGGCTGAACTTGTATCAGTGGATGGCAGAGAAAAGGCTGACTCAAAAGTGTCTAGAGGTGTGTTTTTAACCGAAGTATCTTGGGGGAATTTGCATATTCTGCATGTTTTGGGAGATTTGGCAGATTTATATGGTTGTTGTTTTCTTTCCCTTCGCTTTTATGCATTCACGCAGTTTGCTATGCTGTCCAGTAAGGTTTAAGGGGGAACTATAGCCACGTTTCCATGGGAGCGGTACAGCGTGGAACAGTGCCGCCCTGCTGTGTTTCCAATTGCCCCGTTTGAGAAGTCCGAAGGGGGTCGTGAGAAGTACTAGCTTCCAGAGGGGGCAGGCTCGCTTTCGGCTCCCTGAACGCTTTAGTGTGCGATGACTGGACAAGACAGAAAACTGATTGGATGAGAAAGAAATGGCACAAAACAGATATGAATGTTAATCAAAAAAATGTCATATTTCATAATCACATTGACTTGTTCTTGTGATGAAGCGCCGCATTTCCAGTGTTGATGACTGTTTGTTGAGCAGACGGACTAGGCAAAAACAAAGCTAGCACACAATAGCATCAAGCGCTTCCTGTTTATGGATGCACAGCCCTCATCTCAAGACCGAATTCATTATATTTCCAGTGCATAATGCGTTTGACACTATTCAAACCCAGCAGAGTTCAAAAAGTCACGTGAAAATGTGGCAGATGCAGAGAAGGGAAATATGTGCCAAAAAAACGGACGATAAACCAGAAGTTGTGTCTTGTTTACTTTAGCATTAGCCTTGTCTCGCAGCAACGCAAACCTGGAATTACTTCTTTTTATGAATACTTGAGATCAGCTTATGATTACAACACACATTTTGAGAAGCTCCAAAGTGAACCGTTCTGGAGGAGGTAACATCAGGTGGAGGGTATTATAAACATCTCTATGTAGACAACAAGATGACAAGGTCAATATTGGGAATAAAACAACTGCAATATAGATGTTTATTGCTGTGGCCAAACAATAATACCTCTATTTGAATAAACAGGTACACTTAATTGTCCCTGTAGGGAAGTGGTTGCTGCTGTGTACTTTTAGTGTGTGAATAAATGTAACAGTAAATGGTTCTGTTTGGCTTTTTCCCTCCTCGCCTCTGACCACTCAGAAAATTACAGAATTGCAGAATGTTCTTTTTAAAGTTCTAAAGCTTGGTCTCTCAATCCAACTATTTGGTGTGAAAATGGTTGAAAACAGCAGAGATACCATTGTGAGCTTGGTGCACTTAGCAGTAAAATGTTACATTTAATTTGAGACCACCTTGATTATGATTATGTTCCAGCTGCACAAGATCAAGATCAAATTCAAAAAGGTCAAAACTGGAAAATCATAATTTACAGGTCAGATCTGTGGAGAGGCGACCCCGCTCCCTCTAAGAATGCGTTTTCCTTGGCATTTTAATATGACTGTAATTTTAGTTTTGAACAAAACCAGTAATTGAATCAAGGCAAGATGGACAAGTTCAATGTGGAACATTCCAGACACACACTCAGCAGAAAAGTTACATAGTGCACCTTTAAGACAAAACACAATAAGTCTTGTAGTGTTCTGCATACAGAAAGGCCATTATTCGTGCTAATCTTCATCTGGAACAATAAAAACATGCCTCCCGTTGCATCCCTCATGCAGGGTGTGATATGGTTCATGAATTGTCCAGCAGGGTACGGCATGAGACAGGGCTAATGCATAACAAATAATAATTCTGCTAGGCCAATCCACTGCAGCAGATGTGCTCGGGAGATTTTTCACGCTTAACATTCATTATGTCTCCGCAAGACTACAGCAAACCAAGAAAAATGACCGCCTGTTGCCGATAATGGGAAGCATAACCACAGGGGAAATCATCTACACAAAGAAAGAAAGAAGACAACGACGGATCCTCGGTATTGACATGTACAGTTGGAGCATGTGTGAGCGGCGACACAAGGAAAATACAAGGCAAATCCTGATGTGAATGGGTCAAAAATGCAACTAAACCAAAAATGTACGATTGTCAATACAAAAGCCTTTGTTACTTCTAGATTTACTCATTGTGGAAAGAGGATGTAAAACTTTTAAGAGACTGTTAATTAACTGAAAATATTACTCAAGTAAGAGTGGAAAATATAGTGCCAGAAATGTACTACAAGAAGTACAATTTCTTGAAAAAGTTAATCAATTGAATGTAACTTGGTTAAGGTTACTTCACCTCTACTGGAGAAGATCCCTAACAGTAACACTCATAATGAGGCCATAACAACAAAAAAAGAATGCTCCAACGCATGGCAACAAACCGCCATCAGGACGCGGTAACATCCAGCTCACGTCACACACGTTTAGCTAGCTCTTCAGAGACGCCAAAAACTAACTAAGTGTCACAGAGGATTAATCTGTACTGCCCAATTCTGTCTCCAAAAGTTATCTGTCCATCCAGAGTCTTCTACTTTGCTTATCCCGAATTTCTACCGCTTGTTCCCTTTAGGGGTCGTGGGTGACATGAGCCTATCCCAGTGACTTTGGGTCTTAGGCGGGGCACACCCTGGAGGTGCCAGCTCGTAATAATTACCTTCAAGCTTTTATTATTTCCATTCTCAACTTGAACAAGCAGAAATGTTTTATACTTTCGACCCGTTTGGAAGTACAATGTATCAGAGAAGTGCAATCATAAAGAATATGTGTGGCTCGTGTGGGTTGGTTCCTGTGTTATATAAACTCTTAAATTAGAAAAATCTTTAGTGCTAAAGAACATTCACTCTGGATTGGACTCTAATTGGATTGGATTGTAATTCTCAAAGCCGAGTCACAGATCTCAATGTTCAACCGGTGGCACTGGTTAAAAAATAATAAATTTGGCCAATTTGATTTGTGGGATAATTTCCTTTATCTGGGAATGAATTGCTGGGTTTCTATAGGACAATCATAGTTAATACAGATGAAGTATCTAAAATATATTGTTAAAGTGCAGTTTTTTGCTATAATACAAGAAGTTAGTGAGTCTAGTCAGTAATATAAATAATCAGATTAAACATATGTGAATTTACCTAGATTTATCATAGTAAAGTGCAATATAATCAATATGTTATTCTGGCTCTTGCCCCATCTGAGATTATGACCCCCCAGATTCCAGACTCTGAAAACAACCAATAGTTGTGGGATCTATCATAAAGTTTGTATTTATACCAAAAAGGGCTGAACGATCACGGAAATACACAATCAAATTGCAATTGTGGTTTCATTTTCAATTTATGGTTTAGCAGTTTATTTTTTAATACATAATAAAATAGAACATTTGGTTGTTTGCAGAATAAATTCCATTTGTAAATTTGCCAACTACGACCAGTCAAATTGCCATTTTAAATTGTCTGGCCGTCCTAATTACACACTTACACGCCAACAAGTCTCAATTAAAATCACTATTCTGTTCATTTCCTTTTCCATTTTCGGTTATCAGAAGTCTAGAAACACACAACGGATTTTAGTTGAATCACAACTAGATTACAACATAACAATTTGATTATTTTTCAGTGCTTGCAAGAACAAAAATGTCATAAAGTAAGCTCTAGAACTTACCCAGAATGCACGGATCCTTACATAGACTTTCATAGTCACTAGAATCTGCAAATGGCCTTTCAAGCTGAGTGAGTGAATGGAGTGCTGGATCATAATAATACATCCAGTACATTCTGTGTACAGCGTGCATATTTTAATGTTATAGGCATAGCTAGGAAATGCAGGTGCCATTCATAATACAGGGTGCATTAATACTGAATATGGGGTGTAAACCTCCCAGAAAGCAGCTGTTCATTATTGCTGTCACCTCTGTGCCTCTGGGGTGAAAGTTCATTAATAAAGGATATGACAGGAGCAGCAAACGTAGCCGCCATAGCTAATGCCGCTCCCTGTCGTTCGTATCTTCTGACTCATGTTCGGAGCTGGGTATGAGGCTCGTGTCGAGTAACTGTTCTTAATCTTTACTTTCCTCTACCTTATTTTAAAACTACCCAACCTTGTATATGAGCAGCACTGTGGCAAAATCATGCCGCGCACTGTCTGCATCTAATTGTAAAACATGTTATTAATTGCATTAGAAGGATAAAGAGTGTTAAAATTGTTGTTAAAATTGGAAAAAAAAACTGCCTCGTTGCCAAAAATCAAAGCACGTGAGGTTTAGAAAGTATTTCCTCCGTTCACAGTCTGACAATCAATTATATATAGAAATGTTGTTGTTGCTTGTCATGATTTTTATATTCATTCAGGTTGTGGTAGTTTTATACACTATACTACTACATTAATTTAATTTAATTTATTTATTTATACAGGGAAAACCCAATGAGAAAAGTTCTCTTTTTCATGGGTCCCTGTTAAAACACAACACAGAATAAACGACAACCAGAGGATACTAAAACACAAATAAAACATTCAACAAAATTAATCAATACCTTAAAACACATTTAAACATACAATCTGAGATACAATTATGTAAAACAAGTGCATTGGCACCGAGGGTAGTCCTTGACCAGTGTTTTAAACTCATTAAAAAGGCATATAATGATTTAAAAGTCTCTGTGTTTTGTTCCACAGGAGAAAAGTTGCTGAAAGCCTTTTTTCCTGTCTCTGTGTTAACACGATGGGATTGTAAGATAAAAAATGTCCTGAGACCTCTAACAGCGAATACTTGAACTGATGTGCAATAAACTGGATAAATAATCAAGAAAAATGCCTCTTCTAGCATCCAATGATTGCCAATAATTTAAATCTATTCTGCTTTAGAATATGAATCATAGTGGTGAGTTCTGTCTCCTTCTCCTGTAATGAACCTCAGAGCTGAACCTCAGAGCTGAACCTCAGAGCTGAACCTCAGAGCTGAACCTCAGAGCTGAACCTCAGAGCTGAACCTCAGAGCTGAACCTCAGAGCTGAGTGATAAACTGAGTTCAGAGGTTTTAACACTGCTGCTGTAGAATGCATATATATAATATCACCATGATCTAGAATGACACATATGTACTTCCATGAGTAGTATTATTATAGCAAAATTGCTCAGATCAGATGCAAAGTCGGTTTCTCCAACTGTGTACATTGTCGCTATGGGCCAACACGACCGACACGTTTTTTGGAAGTAGGGGAGTACTTAGAGGTCCCATAACATGCAAAATCGACTTTTCAGAGCTTTTAACCTTCTTACATTGCTATTTGTGCTTCATATATGTACCCAGAGTGTTTTTTTGATTGATTCCCGCAGTGTTTAGCTATGCTACAGACTATCTCCTTTCCTCGAATCTCCAAACTGACGGGGGTGGGGCAAGACCGCGTCATAAGGGCAAGCACGCGTCATCATCCCCCCCTCCCCTCCCGCCTCCCGTCTGCCGCCTCCCGCCCCCTTCCCCCCGGCTCCGCGCTGCTGTCTCCCTACAAGCCCATTCCGGTGTTTTTCTGCTTCGATTTACGACGAAACACGGCTCAAAGAGGCCCAAAACGTCATTAATGATATAGCACTCTTTACTATTATCACAATGGTGAAGGTTTATGTGGCAGCAACCGGGAAAATAAACGGAGAGAAGTTCTATCCGATACCGCAAAATAAGAGCGGGATGGACATAAGACTTACCACAACAAACAACTCTTTCTACTGTGTACAATGGAACACGCCTGGACGAATGAGGGATATATGTCGGTGTAATCCCTCATTCGTCCAGGCGTGTTCCATAGTAGAAAAAGCTTCAGTTGTAGTCATCTGGACTCAGTTTGAAAAAATTAGACGTTTCGACTCTCATCCAAGAGTCATTGTCAATAAAATAATTTAGATCGAGAAGATATTTATACTGTTCTGTGGTAAGTCCAGCCCATTGGGCGGAGCCTTCCTGAAGTAGAAAGAGTTGTTTGTTTCAACAGAAACTCCCCCCTTGTATCTACCGAGCTAGCCTATTCAGAATCTTAATGGGCTATTAGAATCCTCTTTGTCTTTGTGAGACCCTGGCTCAACCACCCTGAGTACCTGATTAGCATCTAAATGTCCTGGTCCTGGTCCTCTACCTTTCCAGGGGTTCAGTATACCATTATAGATACCAGGAAGATTGAATCTTAGTCCTCCATTCCTGTTTAAAGAAGGTTTTTCTTTTTTAACAAAAATAGCTTCCTTAACTCCTCTTTTAAACCATCTTTTCTCCCTGCTTAAAACCTTCACCTCACCGTCTTCAAACGAGTAATTAGAGGCTTCAAGATGGAGATGCACGGCACTCTGAGGTCCTGAACTTGTATTTCTTCTGTGCTGATAAAGCCTCTTGTGTAGAGGCTGTTTCGTCTCACTTATGTAACGTTCTTTACAGCTTTCTTCACTGCATTGGATCGAATAAACTACATTGCTCTGTTTTTGAGTCGGCAACTTGTCCTTAGGGTGAACCAGTTTTTGTCTTAAAGTGTTTCCTGGTTTAAAATAAACAGGGACTTTGTGTTGTCTAAAAATTCTCTGACTACAACTGAAGCTTTTTCTACAATATATATATATATATAAATATATATATAAATATATATAAATATATACAAATATATATATATATATAGATATAGATATATATATATATATATATATATATATATAGATATAGATATAGATCTATAGATATATCTGTTCTGCGCACGCTGTAGAATAAACACCAGATTTATTTAGTCTCAAAGTAGTGTTGATCTGAAGTTCTATCGTTTCTCACTCACTGGCGCGGAGCGGCGCAGTGCGGAGCTGACAGCTGTGGGGCTACGTCACGGGTGGGCGGGGGAGCCAGATCGCTCTTTGCAAGGGTGGGGGCGAATATCAAACCAAACCGTTTGCATTTCCGGGTTGGTGAGGGGGTCCAAGGTCTGGGTGATATTTCTTAACTATTATGTTAAGGGTGTTGCACAACCCTTATTATTATCAATTATACACTTAGGATAGACTACGAAACGTGAAAAAAAGCATGTTATGGCACCTTTAAAGGAAGACGATCTATACGGTCTGGAAACTTCACGATAAAGCGAGGGAGATGGAGAGTGCAGATATACGTTTTTTGTCGCTAAAAGCCTTTTTGTGCAGTAGATACAGAAATTGTCACATGGCTAAATGTTCTTGATCCGTCTAACCAGAGCAGGTTTATGGAAAAGCCTGGGGTGATAAAAGGCGCTGATCCATTTCTCACGCGGTCCGCTGGAGACCCGTTGGGAAGTGTCCTCCGCTCTACCCACTTATCTCTACAGAGGCCGCCGCTAACAGCCCGAGAACAGCATTCAGCTGTGAGAACAGGGATCACTCCTCTGCAGCGCTGCACCTCTAATCTCAACACCAATCTGACACACACTCACGCTCCCATGTGCTTCCTTTAGGAGGCCACTCGGCACCGGCTACTGCACTCACTGTACCGACTGAACTGTGAAAGCCATGCCACTTCCACAGAAAAAACTCCTACAGTCAATGGATCGTGTAAGTGCCCGGAGTAAAAATAAAAGATATGTCCATGTGAGCTAATTTTTTGAGTGAAAACCCTGTGAAAAAATATTGAAAGACGGCTCAGTAGCGCCACCTCAAAAATCGATTGACATGGGGCCAATGGGAGCCCAAAGACAAAATAAAGTTGCAGTAAAAATATGATATTATGACCCCGCTCTAAATCATACAGGAAGTCAGCCATGTTGGATCAAACACGGCGCTGACTAAAGTGCACCATGTCGTACTTTTGGCATCTCGTCCTACAGTTTTCATAAAAACACTTGAAATTCGACCTCAAGACACTTAACCCATGAGCAATGAAATATTATGAATTTGAAGCTGATTCGGGTATGATCATTGTGAATTTTAAACAAAATGGCAAAAAAAATCTTTAATGATTTTTTTGGGGGCAAAAGTGTGTTGGATTGTTTGGGAAGATTTCTAAGCTGAACGCAGTGATATGTAAATGAAGTGGCAAGCTGATAAAATGACTCTCTAAATGTCAAAATGAACTACACAGGGAGGACCCATGTCACGCAATGATTAACAATATATATAGCTGTATTTTACAGAGGCTCTACAGCGCCCCCTGGAACATTTGAATCAATTCCAAAGACAAATACAATTTCACACATACATTCTTCTTACCTTTCTGAACAAAATAGTCAACACCAGCATACCTTTATCTAAAAGCACCCTACCGTGGCAACCTGACAAATACTGTCATCGACTTACATTTGTTTTGGTTTACAAGCTTTTTGAATGGGATTAACAAAAACAACTTTGATGTAGACAAATAAAATATGACACAGGCATTCTTCTTGCCAGTCTGAGGGTCTTTTACACCGCGTGCAGCTTTAATGATTATTACATCCATATCCACACTTGCCGCTCAGATGTAATGGCTGTGCCTGGAATGTTACACAATATGGCATTAAACACCACCAGGTCAAGTTACAGGTCATGTTTATTGTTTTTTTGCAGTAATCAGTAGTGAAAGTACTGATTATTGGTGTACTGTTTAAAGGTACCTTTAAAAATGTATGGTATTTTTACTTCTACCTAAGTAAAAGTATTGAAATACCAGTTTAAAACTATATTTTTAAAGTAAAAAATTATATATTTGTTAGATCGGGTAATTTTGTTAAATAATTGTGCTGCATTGGGCTGTTTAATAGTACTGTTTGAATCTTATTTATCTACTGTTTTTGGTTGCTCAAAGCTGGGACTCGAACTCAAAGGCCGGGTATAAACATGAATATGTAAAAAAAAGTACTTTTTACCTTTCAGTCCAGTTAAAAAAAATGTGCGAAGTAGAAATGACAGAAACCTGCTATCAAATATAGAGCAAAAGTAAAAAGTATCCACTGTAAAATTGACTTAAGTAATGTACAGATACCTATACATTTTACTTACACTTTTGTGGTTAATAAAGTTAATAAAACAATCAGAAAATTAAAGCCGCAAGCGGCATCCAACGGCCCTCGCGGGCCGCCGGCCTTCCGACTCTGCGCTTTCGACTTGATAAAGATGGCGCCCTTATTGTGTGTTGAATAAAAAAAGAACTTGACAGACGGCGACACATTGGACATGGCCAATCCAGTGCAAATGAACACAAGTGTCAGTCAAATTTGCTGCGCCGCCGAACAGAGACCGTAGCACTTGGAATAAAAATATGGATAACTTTTGATGCCCCGCTTGTGTAGATGATTTTCCCCAAATATGAGCTTGATCGAGCTATTGCCCACAGAGGAGTTCATTAAAGTGTGAAGCGTAAATGTGAACATTTCAGAGATTTCGCTGTTTTCCCATTTCTGACATATATTTGCGGGTCCGCCACACAGAGACCGTAGCACTTAGAATCAAAATATGGATAAGTTTTGATGCCCCGCTTGTGTAGATGATATTCTCCAAATATGAACTTGATCGGACAATCGCCCTAGGAGGAGTTCGTTAAAGTGTGAAGCGTAAAAATGTGGTGATTTGAGCGATTCTACGATTTTCCCATAAGGATAACATGGGATGTTTCTGTCATCGCTACGGCTACGCTTTACCAAATATGACTTTGGCTCCCATACTTTTATTTTGGGAATGGCAAATGAGAATTGTGTGCAAAATGTCATGTCATTTGGAAAAACTCTTGTTTATAGGCCACTCTGAAGGCCAAATAGTCAGAATTCTGGGAAACGTTTGCGGCTCCGTCGCACAGAGACCGTAAAAGCTATCCTTAAAATTTGGATAACTTTAGATGCCCCACTTGTCTAGAGGACGTACACCGATTTTGAGGTCGGTGGGCAAAACGCACAAGGAGGACTTCGTTAAAGTGTAAAACATAAAAATGTGGATATTCGAGAGATTTAGCGGTTTTCCCATAGGGATAACATGGGAGGTTTATGTCATCGCTACGACTACGCCGTAAAAATTAAGGCATTTGTCTGATTGGCTTTTTTGATCGCGACGCCAAAATAGAATTTTGGGTAAAGTTTAGAAATTTTTTGTAAAACTAATTTTTGACCTTCAATGTTAATTTAAAGGTCACTCTGTAGGGGGCGCTATCGCGCCCATTTCAATTTTGTCATCATAAACTGGTCCAAACTAGAAAGTTGAACAACTGATTCAAATTTGGTCCTAATCGGACTTGTTTTGATCAAATGGGAACAATTTTTAGATCTGCAATATCCCAAAATAAGTTGTCCAACTTTGCGGCTGCGCCGCACACAGACCGTAAAAGGTATCTCAAAAAATTGGATAACTTTAGATGCCCCACTTGTCCAGAGGACGTCCGCCGATTTTGAAGTCGGTGGGCAAAACGCCCTAGGAGGAGTTCGTCAAAGTTTGACGTGAACAAAATGGCTAACACAGCGTGTTTTCATTTTCAAAGGAAGATGGCGGGCATAGGGTAATTCTGGGGGCGTGGCCACAATAATATTTGTTTTTTGTCCTCACAAGAGGAATGCGTGTTCCGAATTTCGTAGCTCTACGACAAAGTTGACCTCGGGGCGTCTCCCATAGGCGCAATGTATTTTGACTTTTGTCGGTGGCGCTGTCGCGGCATTTTTTAACGAAAAAAAAAAATGGCCCAGAAAAAACAAAATTTTTCGCCGATTTTGAATTTTGGGTAAAGTTTGGTGAGTTTTTGAGCATGTTCAGGGGGTCAAATTAGAGCTCAAAAAGCAGAAGAACAAGAAAAATAATAAAAAATATAGCCGCAAGCGGCAATGATCGGCCCTCGCCACGCCGCCGCCACACCGCCGCCACGCCGCAAGAGGAGGGGGCGCTAACGCGCCCCAATTGTCATTTTATCACGCCTACTGCTGAATCTGTGACGCTGTCACATGTTCTCCCCTTTGTTTTACCATCAAAAAGCAATTTTATTTTGAATTCTTGGCAAAATGTGCGGCTTTGCCGCACAGACACCGTGACTCTTTGAATGAAAATGTGGATAACTTTTGATGGTCCTGAAGATGAGTCTCACCAAATTTCAGGTTAATAGGGCTGACGCCCTGGGAGGAGTTTGTGAAAGTCTAAAGTGTAAACATGTTCTGGCCCCATTGGAATAACATGGGAGGTTTCGGTCATCGTTACGGCAACGCCATAACAATTATGACATGGGTCTCATTGACTTTTTTGATGGGGATGCTAAAATTGAGTTGTGTGTCAAATTTCATATAATTTCGCAAAACTAAACATTTAACCTCCATATAAAATCTGTAGGGGGCGCTGTGGCGCCAAATGAATTTATTTCACTTCAAGTAGGTTTAGGGCAAAGAGTTTAACAACTGATTCTAATTTGACGCAATTCGGACTTTATCTGCGCAAACGGCAGAAATTTTAAATATGGGAGATTTCTGAAATTTTTGTTACAGTTTGCGGCTTCGCCGCACAGAGACCGTGAGAGGTATCAATGTAATTTGGATAACTTTTGATGTCCCACTCCTCAGTAGCATTTTCACCAAATTTCAGCTTTTTAGGGCCAACGCCCTGGGAGGAGTTCGTAAAAGTACGACGTTTGGAAAGACTCCGAAGTCATGTTTAGCCATTTTTGAAGCAATATGGCCGACATTTGGTTCGGGGGACGGCGTTGCCGTAATAATATTTTTTACTTCTCTTGTCACCATCTACCTCTGCGCCAAATTTCATGATTCTACGATCAGATTTTTTTTGGGTCATTTCCCATCTCTCAATGCATTTTTGGTACATTTGGTGGCGCTGACGCGCCAATTTTTTTTATTTTAGAAAAGGGAAATAGCCAGAATGTAGAGAGGCACGATTTTTAGAGGTGTGCAAATTTTTGTGACTTTTCGTCAATGTTCACTGGGTGAAAAATAGGGGGGTTGGTCCCGAGAAGAAGAAGAAGAAAGAAAGAAAGAAAGAATAATATTCCGATGCGAAAACAATGTTTCCCATTTTTCAAATATCATAAACTATACATTTTCGGAAAGCGCTCGCGCTTTCCTACCTCATGGTGTGGGTCCCTGGTCACTGACGGGTACTTTCGATAATTTTGAGTGGGCTCCGCCCACTTTGTGTTTTTGGCCCTCTATACAGTAATAATGTTAAATTTTTGCATTACATGCTTATATGCACGGAACATGCAAGAGATGGGGAACGTATTCGTGAGCTACTTAGCGCAAATGAGTGCTTTATATGGGGATGACGACCGCTTCGCGGTCGTCATCCCAATGTAAAGTGCTCGTTTAGTGCGAACTTTTGCACGGGCTTCGCCCGTTTACAACGGTAATGTTCCATTTTCCTACAACTAATTAGTATGCACGGGGCGTGCATGAGTGGAGGAGTGCGTTAGTGAGTGTTTGGAAGTGGGCGAGCGCTTCGCGCTCGATTTCGTGCGCACTACGTGCGCACTTTCGCAGCCGTGCTTCGCACGGCCTTACGAGATTAATAGGCCTCTCGCCAGCTTGTGGCGCTCGGGCCTAATAATAATATTTTTAGCAAAAACAATATAGCCGTTTCCACTATAACAACAAATTATACATCGTTTGAAAGCTCTAAGCCTTCCCCATGCCGCCATGGGGTGGAATCATCATTACGAGCGCTTACGCGCTCGTCACTCCCTATTCCGTCGGGATGCCCCGCCCACTCCCCATAGACTTCCATTGATTTGAGCAGATACAAGCTTGGCCCATGCCTGCGGCATAGATTCTCGCGTACGGGACGATGCCAGGAGGGTTTTTGGAGGAATGCAGCGCTTCGCGCTGCTGTTGTCAACAATTAGTGAATGGGCTACGCCCATTCACTAATTGTTGACTATTTCTGTCATAGCAGGAGTAAGTATGCATGATCCATGCCTTCGGCATGGGCTAGTTCACTGTACTTTCCAGGGGCGACGGGGTACCAAACATGCGGGCTGCGCCCGCATGTTTGGTCAGACAGTTGCAACGCTGCCTTCGGCAGCGTTGCGGGAGCAATAGGCCCTCCGCCCTGCTGGGGCTCGGGCCTAATTATTCAAAACTATACGTTGGTGTGTATTCAATTTGAAGTAACCATTTAAAAATTAAATCTCCAACTTTGTACATATTTCTTAAAGTGAAAATGAAAATCAAGACGTGTTTCATTAGCATCTTGCATTCACTTTGCAGATTTAACGACGTGATTCAAATGCGCTCATTAACAGAAACATGCCACTGACTGCAGCTATTCTTGCTGCGAAGTGTAGGGAAGGTTACAATACTTATTCCTGTAGGCTGTGTTCCTTTGGCTTCGGAGAGATCGAAGAATAGTACAAGCAGTTATTATTTTGGTCTGAACCCCTGAAGGATTCACTGTCATCGCTGTAGCCTATAGATTTATAAATATTTGACTATAAAGCATCTTTGTGCAATGAAACAATAAAACACACATGGCCCGGCAGGCAAAGTCTTTTTAAGGTTACTATAACTCGCTTCACAAAAGAGTCAGATTTGTTTTGTATTCCAAGCTGTTGCTGTATTCACCTAATAATTTAAAATATAGAAATAAAACATTGATAACAGTTATTTATATTTGGACAGTGATCTCACATGCCTCCATCTATCGAGAATTTAAATAAATGAATAAAAGATAAGTTATAGGTGCACTGTGTACCATCTGCTTGTTTCCATGGAGATGTAATGAGTTGTTTGAGCGGATAACTTTACCAGGCCACGTACAGGTCAGATCGGTGGAGAGGCGAGTAAGAATGTATTTGGTTAAAAAATACTAAAACATTTAACTGCAGAAGTGTCAGTTTAATGCTGTTTTGTGGAACATCCAGGCAAAGCATTCATAGTTCATGGAGACGCCCAACAAGAAAAGAGACTTAGTAGATCTTTAAAACGACCTAAAAAAAAAAAAAAAAATGAAATAATATAAATGCTATAAAAACATTCAAAACTAAACACACTGAAGATTTTTTTTTTTTTATCACTGTCAACCGAGATGTTATAACTGCTGGCACATGAATTATGATGTAACCGTGTGCAATATTTCAATAAACTGTGTGTTATTTGAAATGGTGAGAAATATACAGGTGTTGCAAATATTAAGTTCTGTTTACTTTATATTGTTCAGTAAATAAAGAATCCCATCCCATTTACCATAACTTGGGCGTATGAAGTGCATTATGTTTCCCATTTTCTAAAGTAACCTGTACTTGTTGGGGTTTACACTGTAGCAACACCACCTACATAAAGTCGCATTAAGCAGCTGATACTTGCAGATATTTCCTTTCATCAAAATTATAAATATTCAGTGCAGTTCAAATCCCCCACATTGACTCATCAAGACCATGTGGCCTGAAATAAACATCTCTGTTCCACCACCGCCCTCCAGACACGACAAACACAAACACTTGAAGACCGCCGAGCATACAAGCAAGGCCAGAGAACTGCTTTACATCGCCGTTGCTCTTGGTAATATGATTAAAAGTGCTATATGTATTCAGTTTGTGGGGATATTTATGAACTATAAATATATGGTATTTTCCGCACTGTCAATGAATGGTCTATTTTTGATCATTTTTCATATATAAAGCGCACCGGATACAGTGCATTTCAGAAGATGTGTTTAAAGGTCTAAATTACAAGCACGTTTTACATATCAGACCTCACATTTAGTTCTCTACAGAGGGTTTTTTAATGTTATTTGGTCATTTTGAATATAATATTTTTGCACTGGATTATAAGGCTATTTTTGATCATTTTTCATATATAAGGCGCAGTAGGCAAAACAAAATGTGTACCACACAAAATCTCTTGGAGGTCATTAAGCACAACCAGAATTAATCCATATATAAAACGCACTGGATTATAAGGAGAACTGTCGTTTTTTGAGAAAATTGAAGGCTTTTAAGTGCGTCTCGTAGGGCAGAAAATACGGTAGCTCTTCAAGCTTCATCAAGCTGGAATGATTATTTATTGATTTAGTATATTTTGTAAGTATTATAGCTGGCTGTTGCCAAGAGAACGTCAATGTCAGACTCAATCTACTGTGGCTATGAGGGCTGTATAGCTTCAAGTTTGTACGATAGAAAGTTCTATTTCAACTATTTGAACTATTATACAACAATGGCATGGACCGAGGACAGAAGGGGACGTGAGCAGGTGATGGTCCATGCTCTCCACCAAAGTATGTCAGAATACATGCCACTGCTTCTTGCCATAACACAAGATTGTGACGATAAAAGCCTGGACAATGAAGGTCAGATTCCAGCATTGAGAAATAAACTACTTTTTACACTAAACACAAAAATAATCTTTCTTTGATGATGATTATTTCTTTATAAAGTGGTCTCTAGTAAGTTTTAGAAGATTGGGATTATTCTAAAACAGTTCAGGAAAGCTAAACGTTTTGTCCTTTGATTTGTTTTTAATAATTTTATTTGCTCTAATGAGAATCTGGTTTAAATACCATTTTTAGTACTTTTGCCAACTATCTTTTTTCACGTTAAATGGCTGGGGAGGGTAAGTTAAAGGGACTGTACCAGATATTTTCATGTCATAAGGTAAAATCTCTTTTGCTCCAGTACAGATGACATTGTAAAAAGAAGTCCATTGTGCTCTTTCAACAGATTTTTTGACACTTTTTAAGGCGGTAAAAATCCGGTCCAGCACCTTTAACACACGAGAGTCCTGCGTGTCATGTGTGAGAGCGTGTGTGTCCTGTTTATTTCATGTTTTGCCTTGCGTGTTGAATATTTAATGCTCTGTACACGTCTTTACTTTTACCGCTGTTGTACTGCTCTTCCTGCCGTTCCCCCTCGAAAACATCACGGCTCATCTTTACCACATCAATGTCAAATCTCTTCGACCTTTCAAACTAAGATTGATTTTTAAGTAATGTTAATTTCCACTTTTGGCAATTATTCCACAGAGCGTCACTCATTATTTCACACAAGGAATAAATCAATCAACCTCCATCAATAATCCACCTCAGCACTAGTAAATAAACAAACTTCACAGACATAGTCACAAAGTACCATTCAAAAAACAATAAAATATTCAACAAAATGCAGACAAATGTGAGCTTGGCCTGTGATGATAAAAGGCTTGTTTGAAACCGTGAGTCTTTAGATGTTTTTTAAAGAGTCCAAAGAACGCAGGAAGAGAGGGTGACAGCTTTAAAAGATCAGTTTGAAAGAGTTTTAAAACAAGTTGGAGGACCTGATGCTCCTGGACGGGCAATAGCGTTTGATCAGGTCAGTCTTTTACACCAGCGCTTGCCCATGCAGCGCCCGAAAGGTCGAAACCAAGATTTTGAAGTGGACCTGACACATGGTGTCTCTTCGAGACACCATATATCTAACTTTGAGATGTTGCGCAAATGAAAAAAAATAATATATACAGTTCTGTAATGAGTTGACATATCCCCATCTAACGTCACGCTAAGATTTCTGCTGATTTTAGCTGCATCAATACTGTCAAATAGGCATTTCTACATTCACAAAAAGCCCATTCTTAACCACGACACATTTCTTCAGGGTTAATGCTATATATACAATTCTAACTTGTTTAACTATGACATAAAGTATAATAAAATCAGCCACAACTGTTAATTCCGGAGGGCGTGAGACAACGATTTTCAAGTTTGATCAAGTGCATCTTTAACCACAATAAAACCTTAAGTGGTATAAACGTCAATGGAGGTTGTACTTTACATTCATCATGCTATTTTTCCGACATTACCGGCAAAGCGAGGGGGTTGCGGGCCATCCATTCGTTATCGATTCTTACCCCGGAAAGTCGCGGCCGTGCTTTAAGGTAAAGCGGAGCCCACCTCGATGTGATTCATCGCCGCACACCAGCGACAAATGGGAAGACCGGAGGAGTGTGCCAGCATTTAACAGGACCCATTTAGCGGACATTGTGGTTAGGAGTAAGCAGCATTACTCCCTGTAAGAGGCGACGTGGTTAAGTTCACAGTACACAGACCGAATCGCAGTAGAGACAGAGATATGAGGGATAACGCTTGAAATTTACTATGCATATCTCCATGGCTGTCACAAATAAAAGTGTAAAACTATTGCACGGTCACTCGTTCCACTTGAACCCTTGTCAGGACGGCTGCGTACGCTTTACCCGTCTTATCTCCGTGGGTTCAGACGGGCACGGTCGACAGGAATGAACCGCTCGTAGAAAATAAACCCTGGCATCTTACGAGTGAAAAAAACAACAACAACAACAACAACAACAACGGAGGACTGAGAAACAACGTGGGACGAATTGATGTGCAAAACACTGTTAATCCAAGGTGAGAGAAGACTGATTTTGTCCTAAATGATAAATGAGATGTTTGTTTTCCCTGTGTGAATTAATCAAACGTCTGCACGGCTCCGTTTGACTTTGAACAGATACGCAGAGAAGGAAGAAAGCTTTTCGGGTTTTTGTACGACTGGACACAGATTTAGAATGCACTTGGACAGAACCTCAATACTATCCCTTTATTGAACCCGGCTTTCCACAGAGAATCAAATGTGAAATGTTATAGTCACTTGTAGTTATTGTGTGAGTGCAAATGTCTCCATGTATCAACCTGCAAATGCATTATCTACATTTATCTGTGTTATTGCTGTGCTTTTGTGCTGCTGCCTCTTACAAGAGATTTTTTTTTTTTTTTAATATCAGTGGAATTCCATCCTGCTTAAAATAAACTGTATGTAAGATTTTCATTTCTAATTTAGAAAAAATGACTTATCTGTGTCCCCAGATACGAGAGAAAATGTTCAAATCAAATATAGATTTTCTGATAACAGTTTTAATGTTGATTTGTTCCATATTACATACACATTGGACATGACCGCCACATTGTCAATGTTTTGCAGAAAGCAGAATGAGCCTCACGAGTCTCACATTTGTGTTTCCAGTTTCAAAGCTGAAATCTCACTTCCTGTTTGAATAGACATGCTATTATTTCACCCAGAATGTTTCACAGTGGGGCATTATATTTGGAGACAAGCAGGTGACAACACTTAGTTACAGGTCTGTCAAGGTATTTCTGGGCGATAAAAAAACGTACTTAGGCAAAGCAATAACATCTCCATGGCGATAAGCAGGTGCAGACCCCATAGCAGAGAAATGACAATGCACTAATGAAGAGGTACAAGCCGCCACATGAGATGAAAGATGCAGGAGGACAGTGTAAATAATGAGCTGAAGAAGCGCTCACTTCCTGTTTAGAGGGGTCAGTCACCTCAAGGGCTTCCGGCTAATTGACTTTTAATTAGCGTCTGATCAGCACAAGCAGCTGCGCAGAGACACACACAATGGCACTGCTGCTGAGGCTGTGCAGAGGAAGCAAGTCCTTCACTCTCACTATATGGAACACAACATACTCAAGAATGACTTATTGCAACTGAAAAAAACATATTCAATAGAAATCTTAAGTGTGTATCAGTTTGCTGTGAATATCTGGAACATAAAACCTAAAAATGACTCAAAACGTGCAATTTGACTCAGTATTTTGAATTAAATAAGTTTGCACGCACATACTCAAGGCAGTGTCTTGTTCAAGGACAAAACAGCATTGTTTGGTTGAAGCTGGGATTTGTAAAGGGATGTGGACTATGAACATTTTATTTTTTATGATCCCAGCTAAACAACACGACTGCTGTATGCCGAGCCCAGTGAGCAAACCCGAAGAGGAGGATAGTTGGTTTGCAGTCCCTGTTCACCGGTTCACTAGTTCACCGGAGTGATGCGTGGGCTGGTCTTACTGTGCTGTGTGTGGACGCTGATGAGGACTGATTGGACGCAGCGGGAGCAGAATGTCAGCAGCAGCAGTGGTGTGTGATAGGACCTGATGAGAATGGCTGGAATTCGAGACGGGTAAAGAACGCCCATGCACAAGCTTACCGTACCAAGGCCCTTTTAGAGGAGTTCTTTCAGTAAGTTGGCTTTTTTGTCAGTCGCTAGAAATTGCAAGAGACAAGGCTGCGTGAGGAAAGACTGGGTGGTGCTCTGGTTTTCTCTGCCTCCACTGCCCTATTGTGTTCACCACAGAAGCACAGCATGTGGAGCTTGTTTTCAGCTGCGAGGCTGTGTCCAAATAAAGCAGGAGAGGAAGAGCGCACGGTTGAGTGTATTCATTCATACAAGATAATTGAAACGTTATGTGTCGACAGACAAATAAGTGATCCCAGACTGGTAATATTTTTCGGGAAACTTCCGTGATTTGGGCTTGAATTTGGATGGCTGGTTACCTTAGAAAGGAGATGGCCCAGGGCATCCGTGGCATTGGCATTTAAGTGAGTGCAGATAACAAACCCAGCGAGTGGCCTGATGGTAACGTGAGGAGATATGTGAGGCAGCCACAGGTCTGTGATTATAGTGCAGGGGAGATCTGGCAGCACGTGCTCCGACTCACCTCGTCCACCCAATCTAGTCTCGGCCCAGATAGGTCTGTCTGTAGACCACCAGCCACTGCAGGGGATCTCAGAAGTATTTGTGATGAGGGGGCAGCAAAGCCAAAGGTCTCTGACCAGGGCAGATGTTGGTGTGATTAGTGGGGCCATCAGTCTACACCAGGTGTGGCATAAACTAATGGAATATAAAACATTTTGACTGTAAGAAAAAACAAAAAGTAAACACAAATAAACATATATATTGAAGGTATTATTGTAATTTATCGTCAACATTATTATCAGTTAAATTATTACTAAATTCAGCGTAAAGACAATCTATGAATGTTAAACTTGCCTCAGAGCAATGTCACCATACTGTATGATTTACTATCTCTACTGTCTATAATGAGAAACACCATCTGCAAAGTGTCACCAAAGGTCAAGATCAAATCTACCATTTTTCACAGTCGACCAAGGACTTGTGTTCCAGCCGGAGCTTTAACTGGAAATGTGACTCGGAGCAATAAACCGGAGCTGAGGTGCCGGCAGCTGGACTTTTACCAGCCGGGTTTAGGCCTCCAGGCTGAAGCATTTGCCTAAAACATGGTCTTTATTAAGATAAAGGTGGAGGACAGGTGGGAGCAGAAGGTAATGTCATATGTTTAAAGGACCAGGCGAGGATGTGGAGTAGTTTGGTCACTTTTGGCCAGACAGGTGTTACGATTCTAAATTTAGGGGTTTGTACTGTAAATTTCAATGCTGATGTTTTTTTTATTCTGTAATTTGGCCTGGTGGAGACAAGCAGGTTTAGGACCCTCCACCACCAGAAAACGTACATAGTGCACCTTTTTAAAAGACGTTGTGGTGAGCTGGGAGGATATGCTTAGTGGTTAGTGAGTGGTCAGTATCATATCTCCCTGGGTCTGTCCTATGACAAGCACCATTATGTGGTGTGGGTGACTGGATGATTGTCTGATATGCAAGTCTCTAAGCAATGAATCACAAGATAAAACATACAGGCATCTCTTTATTCTGCAAAACCAAATCTATAACTAAGAAATTACAAATGTATTAGAAAAAACACTGACATTTCAACTAATGGCCGTTAATGATCCATCTTGACACAAAACACGGATGATGTGACGGACCTAAATTAGGTGTGAAACAAATCGAGCAGAGATCATTTTTGCTCATTAGTGTGATAACTGTATTAAAATCACGTCTCACAGTGTAACAGAGGACACAGCATATTCAAATGACTGAGCGAGAAAGAAGTTGGGTGTGAATGCTAATGCAGAGAGACGGGCTGACATTCACTGTTTAGTTCACAAATGACTTCCAAAAGTTTGTGCGAGACTCTCTCGGCGGAGGGACTTGGGACCGCGGACGTGAATCGGCAGCGTCCCCCGTCCCCCCCCTTGGTGCAAAGCCATTTCCTGGTATCAAACTGACTGCCATCCCAAGAGGTGAGCCGAGGATTGAAATGTGGGATGGGGCAAATCCGGCAGGAGACGGAATTATAACACGCAGAAGAGAAGTTGCAGGTGTGAGGTCTGTAAAGGAGGCGAGAATCCAGAGAGAGTTGTCAAAATGTGCAATAAAAGCAAAGGAAATTGAGTTGAAGCGGGGAATATTTCAGGAAATGTGATGCGAATTTAATGCAAGCACAGGGGAGATATTGGCTGAGATCTTTTTTTTGCCAGTTTGTAAATGGCGGCTTCAACTCTATTTCAAAATCTCAAACTGCAGATGTTATGATCAGCTCAATGCTTTAGGGCAAAAATACATCTGTAAAGTGAGTAAAGCTTTTTAAATATGATATCTTTGGAGCATTATTGCCTTTGTACAGACTTTATGTGAGGTGTTTCCATGTTTTCCTCACGTTTGGGTGGATTTCTTATGTACATTTGTCTCCTTGTCCACCTAAAACATGCACAAGAAGATAATCCTATATATTTGTGACCGTAAACATGTATGTCGCAGCCCCTCCGCGCTGCAGGCAACTGTTGCAGCCTATCTCCGTAGCGATGCCACATAAATAATAGCGTATCTCACTGAAAATGACATGGGTCGATACTTCGTTAAGACAAAAGTTTTGGGACAAGCCCACAAAGCATTCAACAGCACAGGCTTTGTGTCTAGTCCTGAATTACAGTTGCTGAACAGTAGGATATTAGCTGTGCAAGTAGGCTAATAAGGCTAAGAACGTTTATTAGCATAGCCATGTTTTAAGGTGTAAATTAGCTACTTACATCATAGCCAAATGTTGATCCCCTGGAGAGTTTAAGATGCTAAATATAGTATAGTATAATATTCTAGTGGTGACCCAGCAGCTTATCAAGTTGTTCCAATACTCTTTTATTACATTTTTACTACATTTTTGCATTGCTTAAGAAAATTGAGAATGCATTTCACCACTTTAATGAGACAGTTGGCGGTGCTTGATATGTTTTCGGCTTGTTTAATGTTGCGTTTGTTTGAGATGTCAGGTCTCCCTCCTGATAAATGACATTATATTTTATAATATTTTGGAGAATCAGTCAGTTATTGTCTGCCTTAACCAAACTAGGACATTCTCTTCAAGGTGCAGAACCTCCCCAGTAAATTAATATAAACTCAAAGTCCATAAGTTCAGGGCAAGGCTATTAAAGACACAGCTCCCCAAATAAAGCTGCTCCCAAAAATCTACAATAAAGGAAAAAAATCAGGCTGTTGTTATAAAGTAAATGACAATTAATTGACTCACGAGACAAGTTGTGTGAAATTACGTCACAATATCTGCTATACAAAACGAAATAACAGTATTTGACACACTAAAATAAAACATAATATTTAGCATAAGCAGGACACTATTACATTGACCACCATAAAGCATGACGAAATAATAATTAGTTTTTGTGTGTTATGGAAGAGATTGTATTGGTGTGGTGCGAGTGACTGGTGAACAGACGGATAGGTGAGCAGACAGGGGAACGGGCGTGGCTGTACCATGTAGTGTTGGTGTTATTAAGGGCAGGACAGTGGGGAACGGGCGTGGCTGTACCATGTAGTGTTGGCGTTATTAAGGGCAGGACAGTGGGGAACGGGCGTGGCTGTACCATGTAGTGTTGGCGTTATTAAGGGCAGGACAGTGGGGAACGGGCGTGGCTGTACCATGTAGTGTTGGCGTTATTAAGGGCAGGACAGTGGGGAACGGGCGTGGCTGTACCATGTAGTGTTGGCGTTATTAAGGGCAGGACAGTGGGGAACGGGCGTGGCTGTACCATGTAGTGTTGGCGTTATTAAGGGCAGGACAGTGGGGAACGGGCGTGGCTGTACCATGTAGTGTTGGCGTTATTAAGGGCAGGACAGTGGGGAACGGGCGTGGCTGTACCATGTAGTGTTGGCGTTATTAAGGGCAGGACAGTGGGGAACGGGCGTGGCTGTACCATGTAGTGTTGGCGTTATTAAGGGCAGGACAGTGGGGAACGGGCGTGGCTGTACCATGTAGTGTTGGCGTTATTAAGGGCAGGACAGTGGGGAACGGGCGTGGCTGTACCATGTAGTGTTGGCGTTATTAAGGGCAGGACAGTGGGGAACGGGCGTGGCTGTACCATGTAGTGTTGGCGTTATTAAGGGCAGGACAGTGGGGAACGGGCGTGGCTGTACCATGTAGTGTTGGCGTTATTAAGGGCAGGACAGTGGGGAACGGGCGTGGCTGTACCATGTAGTGTTGGCGTTATTAAGGGCAGGACAGTGGGGAACGGGCGTGGCTGTACCATGTAGTGTTGGCGTTATTAAGGGCAGGACAGTGGGGAACGGGCGTGGCTGTACCATGTAGTGTTGGCGTTATTAAGGGCAGGACAGTGGGGAACGGGCGTGGCTGTACCATGTAGTGTTGGCGTTATTAAGGGCAGGACAGTGGGGAACGGGCGTGGCTGTACCATGTAGTGTTGGCGTTATTAAGGGCAGGACAGTGGGGAACGGGCGTGGCTGTACCATGTAGTGTTGGCGTTATTAAGGGCAGGACAGTGGGGAACGGGCGTGGCTGTACCATGTAGTGTTGGCGTTATTAAGGGCAGGACAGTGGGGAACGGGCGTGGCTGTACCATGTAGCGTTGGCGTTATTAAGGGCAGGACAGTGGGGAACGGGCGTGGCTGTACCATGTAGCGTTGGCGTTATTAAGGGCAGGACAGTGGGGAACGGGCGTGGCTGTACCATGTAGCGTTGGCGTTATTAAGGGCAGGACAGTGGGGAACGGGCGTGGCTGTACCATGTAGCGTTGGCGTTATTAAGGGCAGGACAGTGGGGAACGGGCGTGGCTGTACCATGTAGCGTTGGCGTTATTAAGGGCAGGACAGTGGGGAACGGGCGTGGCTGTACCATGTAGCGTTGGCGTTATTAAGGGCAGGACAGTGGGGAACGGGCGTGGCTGTCCCATGTAGCGTTGGCGTTATTAAGGGCAGGACAGTGGGGAACGGGCGTGGCTGTACCATGTAGCGTTGGCGTTATTAAGGGCAGGACAGTGGGGAACGGGCGTGGCTGTACCATGTAGCGTTGGCGTTATTAAGGGCAGGACAGTGGGGAACGGGCGTGGCTGTACCATGTAGCGTTGGCGTTATTAAGGGCAGGACAGTGGGGAACGGGCGTGGCTGTACCATGTAGCGTTGGCGTTATTAAGGACAGGACAGTGGGGAACGGGCGTGGCTGTACCATGTAGTGTTGGCGTTATTAAGGGCAGGACAGTGGGGAACGGGCGTGGCTGTACCATGTAGTGTTGGCGTTATTAAGGGCAGGACAGTGGGGAACGGGCGTGGCTGTACCATGTAGCGTTGGCGTTATTAAGGGCAGGACAGTGGGGAACGGGCGTGGCTGTACCATGTAGCGTTGGCGTTATTAAGGGCAGGACAGTGGGGAACGGTACTGACCGGTTGTGCCTTGTCAAAAAAAAAAAATCAAACATAAACCCTTATAAAATATTGCTGGTTCTACTGTAGGAAATGTAAAAACCTGCGGTGTATCCTTGTAGAAATGTCTGTTTCTCAGGAGTGTGCACAGCTATATCTGCGAACACAACAACTGACTGTACCGTCCCACTGTGACTGATAATATACCACTCTTTCTGTTTCCTGTCGGCAGAAACACACAAACAAACGATAAATAAAATATTAGCCTGCCTGCTCGGCGCTGCATCCGCGGCCCGTCGCGGCGTCCGCTGTGCACCGCGGTCTGCCTCGTCGCATCGGCAGACTCCCACGTTTCGTCTCAAACTGCGGGTGACAGGCGGAGCAGAGCGCTGGCCTCGGGCGACTGGCGCCACTACGACGTTTGGCCACACAGGAAACAAACAAGCGCCCGGCGTGAAATCAATATGGAGATGCGATTGGGCGAAACGGCGCCACAACGAGGGAGATTATGGAGCTAACGGCTGTACCTGCGATCACTTTTGTCCTAGTTTTGAAAGAAGACGGCAATTATTACGCCTTAATAATGCACAGTGGGACAATATATCAGACTTAATTACAGCGCTAAGTGTAATTATAGATAATGATGGCAGGTCTATTTTGTTTGATATGGCTCATGAATACGGTGTGGATTTAACAATATAAATAGACTTTCTTTTAGTCTGTGAAACCAGTGCCTGGAGGAAGTCACAAAGACAAGGATAATATGGGCAATTTCAATTAATATAATAGTCACAGTATGTGGCTGGTTTTATTCTAAAAAACCTTAATGGGATTGGTGATAACGACTGGCGGTGAATAGAGAGGCTGAGGAGACGGCTGGCTGTGATTGGCTGACACGTTTAGGGGTGGGAATGACAGAACTGGTAGCTTAATTTCAAAAATCACAAAAGGACAAAGTGGGTATTTCTATGTAACTTTTTTCTAACTCTCACAAACGCTAGTATTCACATGCATGATTTTTTTGGGCCACTAGTTTTAGAACAGTTTTTTCTGTCGGTGTGGACCATCCTCGCACAGCCAATCAGCTCTGATATAGAGTCGTCGAGGGATACGCACGGCTCTTTCACAGGTTTTAATAGATAAACAGATACATTTTCTTTTTTTAAATTCTATTTTACATACATTGATGCACTAAAACACAAAAAAAAACTTCAGTTGCAGTTGTAAAGCGCTATAGAAATAAAGTCGGATTAACTGATAACAAGTTTTCTAATTAGATTATGGCATTGATATTGCAAGAAAGAAAAATACAACTTACTCATTAATTAAAATAATATATAAAACAAAACGTTTTGGCAATGCATTCCTATTAAGATTAGGCAACTCAAAAATAAGCAATCATTTAAATTAACCTAAAGAGTTACGTGTTAGATATATAAGACTTGCTAAACAAAAGTACACTATTATGGACTGAAATTTAACATAATTTGCCAAAAACTGTTAAAAATTGTTACTGTAATGAAAAAACATGCTATTACTTGAAATGTAATCTGTGTTTAATTGTAATGGACCCAGGGAGGCTAGTTGATTGCACTGCTTTCAGCTAATAGGATCCATTTAAATAAACTAATAAACAATGCAGCTGTAAAAAGTGTGCTATGGACAGCAGGTGGCAGTTACAGGTCAGATCTGTGAGGAGGCGGCCACACTCACAGTCATAACACATGTTTTTGTAGCAATTAAAACACATGTAAATGAATAAATACAAGACTAATTCATTTGTCGAACATTACAGGCTTAGAGAAGATAAATTGTGCCGCTTTAATTGAATTACATTTTTGAATCCATCCTAATTTTGACCGGGTTAATTACAATCTCCCATCAGCAAAATGCACAGAAACGCCACCTTTGTATAAGTGGCATGTTTTTCAAAGTGCTACATTTCTGAGCTCCATCTCTTTGTAGTTGTGGATGGAGGCTGCAGGGCTGAAGTGCTTAGGACGCACTGTCAGATGGATCACCTGGTCTTCTTGAGCCCTGGCAGCGATGCTTTGATACCTGGGTTGCCCCCGGCGCCTGTCACGGGCATCATCCTACACACAGCACTGTCCCACACCGCATTTGTCGCGTTCAAGTTCTCAGAAAATGTTTTGGGAGAGCAGACACGTCAGATTACGCGTTAGGCATCTGTCAATTTCAAACGAGCCTTGATGGAAAGCTGCCCTCGTTTTCTGGAAGTTTAAGAGCTAAAGTTCCCCTCAGAAAACTGCAGGACATAACAGTAAACTTCACAAGTTTGTTCAGTGACAAACAGCTCTGGGCGAGTGCAAAGAAAACACGTTATTTTAGCATTCCAGAGAGTTTCTACATACAGAGAAACGGTCTAAATGTTTGTTAAATGTGAGCCTCAGGGTTTATCATTTTTGGATGTAAAATGCAAACATGACTTTAACTCGGCACCAATTATTTTGGCTATGACTATGTTCAAAGTTAAATAAATACATAAAAGTAAAATAAAAACATGCCAATACTGCTAACAGCATAATGGCATTTACTTCCATTTCCACTGCTATCACCATGAAACAATGACTGTAACTATTACAAGGCAAATATATATTTATAAAGCATTATTTGTGTACAAACAACCCAAAGTGCTTCCAAAAAGACAAATATACAATATAATTCTACATTACTTCATCATGCAAGATAATACAATATAAAAATAATGTAAATAGTTGTAAATGCTGGGATGAACAGTAAGGTTTTTGTCCAGATTTAAAAACAGTCAAAATTGCTACTACCTAATACTACTAATAATATAATACTAATACCAAGCACTACTTTACTAAATTATTATTAGTAATATACATATACAAAACAAATCTATACAAAAAAAATCTTATCATCAAGGCAATAAAACTCAAAAGTATAAAGCTCTCTAACCCATACATTTGGAACATTGTTACTCAAGTGAAAGTACAGATGGAAGTAGTAAATATACACCTTAAACACATACTTTTACAGTAAAAAAATGGAGAGTTTGAGAGTCGAATATTGTGATATGAATAAAGAAGAGCTGATTTTTGGAAGCGACGGAACAGATTTTTTTCATTTTTCTGGTCATTTTCATTTAAATATTCAAAATTGCGCTTGAACTCATAACTTTTAGGCCTGATGTCACCATAAACATGCAAAAAACAAAAACAAACAAACTGTAAAATGTACTAAAGTAAGTAAATTGCTTTACTCGTTGTACTTGTTACTTTCCGCCACTGCCTTTGGGTTTCCTCTGGTAGTTTCCTCTCCCCATCAACAAACACATCCACCGTAATGTGTTAACTTCACGTTTCCCCGAGGCGGCTGATGAGAAATAGCGTTCAGTTATTTACCACGACATAAACAAACGTCCTCGTGTTGCTCCTTCGGGCCGGACGTCTTCGTTTCAGGTTCTCACGCTCGGTCAGTCTCCACGTCTCACGTAATGTTCACTCCTGAGTTATAAGTCTGTTCTTGTTATGCGCCTGTCACTTCAGCTTTGGTTATTATTCCTGCTCTCGACTGAAGAGCAGTGAGAGAGCGTGTGTCAGTGCCAGAATATGACATCTCAGTAAACCTATATAAAACCTGTTTTTTTTACAAGTAGGTTTTTGCTTTATGGAACAAAACAGGAAAAGGTACAGTATATGCACAGTGTAGAGACAAACAGGATCCACGTGACTTTATATCATTTTTCATTCAGCGAGTGGTAATCAGTAGTAGATTTAGTTTGCTTTAAAGTACTGCCACTATAGTATATGCCAGGATACTTGTCGTGATGTCCATATACTTTCATAATGCCTTTAAAGTTTTAGAATTAAGTTGTATTTTGTATTTTAAACACACAAAAAAGTCCTGTTGTGTGACTTTTCATTCTAGCATGAGTGAGTCGCTTGTGGTGTGACAAAAATCACACCATTATCTCTACTTTAAAACTAAGAAAAAATATGTTAAAAGCTGCAATCCAAAGTGTCCTGCTGTTTGACATGAAAAAAATAAAAAATAATAACATTTAAAAAGACAGTTACACAAAACTAGAAGGAGCTATTCTTACTTTTGAAAAATCAAACTTGTCTGAAAAGCTAGTTTGATGTTTATTTCCTGCAAAAAAGTGGATGGGGTATTAAAATAATTATATAACTAACTTACAACGTGATGTCCGTATACTTTCATAATGTCTTTAAAGTTTTAGAATGACGTTGTGTTTCATTCTTTTGTATTTTAAACCAAATTAAAGTCCTGTTGTGTGACTTTTCATTCTAGCATGAGTGAGTCGCTTGTGGCGTTACTGAAATCACACCATTATCTCTACTTTAAAACGAAGAAAAAAGATGTTAAACGCTGCAATCCAAAGTGTCCTGCTGTTTGACATGAAAAAAAATATATATAATCACATTTAAAAATACAGTTACACAAAACTAGAAGGAGCTATTCTTACTTTTGAAATATCAAACTTGTCTGAAAAGCTAGTTTGATGTTTATTTCCTGCAAAAAAGTGGATGGGGTATTAAAATAATTATATAACTAACTTACAACGTGATGTCCGTATACTTTCATAATGTCTTTAAAGTTTTAGAATGACGTTGTGTTTCATTCTTTTGTATTTTAAACCAAATTAAAGTCCTGTTGTGTGACTTTTCATTCTAGCATGAGTGAGTCGCTTGTGGCGTTACTGAAATCACACCATTATCTCTACTTTAAAACGAAGAAAAAAGATGTTAAACGCTGCAATCCAAAGTGTCCTGCTGTTTGACATGAAAAAAAATATATATAATCACATTTAAAAATACAGTTACACAAAACTAGAAGGAGCTATTCTTACTTTTGAAATATCAAACTTGTCTGAAAAGCTAGTTTGATGTTTATTTCCTGTGAAAAAGTATAATTTCTTCAGGATTGGGCATTAAAATAATTATAAAACTAACACGATTTCTATATTGGAAAATGTATGATATATATTTTTACATGGCAATTTAAAAATATGTTTTAATGGCAAAACGGTAGTAAATATCCAGCGCTGTGACAGGTTGCCTATGTTGACCTTCACAAATGTGTTCTGCCTCTGTTACTTCAAAGACGATGTGGGTTAAGTGATTAAGTGATGATTTGTACTTCTTTATCAAATCCAGTTAAATGACATTGTGTAATTTCAAGAAAGAGATTTTCGCCTGCTTTTTTGTAGCCAATTCTTTGAGCACAGAGAGTCAAGTTATTCATAGATTTTCTTGGGCTCACGATCCTGTGTCACGATCTTCATGTGATTCAGGCTCTCCATGTCAACCACCAACATCACAAGAGCAAAGGGGTTTTAAAAGCACAATTATTCACACATGTTCCTCAGCTCCTCGGACTCAAAATGACTCGCACAAATATGATTTCCAGGGAATAGTGACTCAAAATTAGAGTGGCAAAAAGCCTTTCAAGTGCTGGGATTCCGTCGTACCCTGAAAACTAAATTCTAAATAGCCGATCCCTCATATTTGGTCTCCTTAAAAACAAACGGAGAGCATGTTGATTTTCAGCAGTGCTTTTAGAAATACAAATCCTTATCAAGCCCACGATTACTCACAGTAATTGGACTTGCTCACACTCCAAATACAATTGGGGAAAACACAGCGACTGAATCTAGACTTGATCAAAACCAGCACTAGAACAGGACCAAAAAGAAACCTAAAAAAAACTAAAATAATCAGAATCAGAGGGTTTATTGCCATTGTCAGTGGACAGAATTCACAAACTAGGAACTTGCTTTGGCATTAAGGTGCAACATACAACAGTTAATACTAATAATAATAGCAATATATATTAAAAAAGGCATGCATAAAATGTAGAATTGACAAATAAAATATGATAGACTTGTACATCACAGTGATAGACGCAACAAAGAGCTCAAAAACAGTGCAATAAAGAGGTTGTGTTCACTTATAAATATCATTTCAGATGGAGAACAGGGACTTGTACACTTTTAATGGGAAATGTACTGTTTTTGAACGAAATATGCAAAATGTATGATCCACAAAAGTTGTCATTATCTGTTTTGGATTGACGCACAGCTAAATTAAAAAAAAATGAATGAATTCCTTTCAATTGATCACATTTTTGGGGTTGAACGATGACACTTTCTGAAGCTATAAAAACAATATTCCAATGTATTTATTTTATCATATTTTCTATTATATTCTGTTGACGAGTGATAAGATCCAAGAACTCGCTATATTACAACAAAAATATCATCTGAAATATAGGAATACACTTTCAAAGACTTGTGCGTGTTTCGAGTTTATTACAATCCAGCTTTCATGTCAAAGTGTTATAATTCTGGATCCTTGTATTTCGTGTAGCTTTGGCTTTCATCTCGAGCTCGCCGGCGCAATCATCAAAAACGTGGAGGAATCTCGTGAGTGCTCCGCTTTCCTCACGTAAATCTGAACTATAAAAGCAGCAATGCGTTCAAACAGTCGGGCCGTCTTTTTTCTTTTAGCGCTCGCTCTCCCCAAAGACTTTCATCCGCACGTTATCCGTCCTGTTTAATTAGAGTTCTGTAACGTGCTCCGCTTTTGTCCCGCCTCTGCTCTTTCATCTCCCGTCCGACCCAGATCGATTCTCCACGCGACACGCCCCTGTTTGACGAACTCGGATCTTTTCACTTCGATCTCCGAGGGGCCACAAAGCAGTTTTTTGTTTTTTTTTACTTCAAAGATCAGACGTCCCGAAACGGTCTAAAGTCGCGTTTATGACACGGGGATCGACGCACCGCCAGCCTCTTTGAGCGGTGTAAAACGCCTGGGGCTCGCCGGGCCGCTCCGCCGTGAAAATACGAAGAGGTGGCGCACTGCTGGCGGTGTATCGCTGAATGATTCAAAGCGCATAGATGCATTTAGAGGTGGCGAAACAATATGACAGTGTTCAAAAGAATGTTTGCCAGAGGACGTTAACGGAACAATTGAGATTGCTTTCGCTCCGATGTTTGTAGCGATTACACTGATGGGAAGGTTCGCAGATTCCAGAATACGATGACGCGCTCGGGGGGACAATGGAGATGGGATTAAATCAAACGTTATTGAGAGAGTTCGGTGACTTTTTTGGAAGCAGGAAGCAACTATGTAGAGACGACAGAGCAGAAAGAAAAAGAAAGAAACAAACAAACGAGAGGCGGAAACACTGGTGAATGCATCGAACGTACTGTAGTGTCAAACAATACAACTATAATTATACTGTAGTGTCAAAATACATGAGTGAACGTGAACTAACAAGAATAATTATGATATGCGATTATACCCTTTTCCCGTCATTCTTTCCCGCTTGTATTGTATGATTTTGCAAAGGGCCACTGGTCTTGACAGAGGGACAGACAGTAAACACACTGCGAAGCTGTTTTCAAGTCCCCCAGAGGAAGGACCATCGTTGAGTGAACATTTTACATAAATCAAGCCACGTAATACATCTTAGAGGAAAGACTTCGCAATCAAAATTACTGGAATTCCCCCAGTTATAATCTCTGACAATCCAAAACCTCCAATTAAAACCTCCAACGTTTTTTCCCTTAGGTTTTTCTTTTTCATTTGACTAAACCTTGACTAGCTAACACATTAGTTTACATTTACACAAATGCTCAGTACACACAAATATAAGCCAGGTTCGTTCAAATACTTCCCTCTTTCTCCTTCAGAACGGCCAATCAGAACAGAGGGCAGATTAAAGAGCATAGTAACACGTCGTAGTTGAGGTGTGATGACACAAGCCCGATATTTGTGTATTATTTGATCACATTATGTTATTCTACCCTACATTGTTCGTTTTTATTAGTGAAAATGTGTATTGTCTCGTTATATTGATCAAACCACACTGCAAAATCTGCATCTTTCCCACCTCAGTAAAACACACTGATGGGAAAGTTTGCCGATTCCAGAATACGATAACGCGCTCGAGGGGACAATGGAGTCCCCACAATCAATTGGATTAAATCAAACGTTATTGAGAGAGTCCGGCGACTATGTAGAGACAAAAAGAAAGACACAAAGAAGGAAAACAAACAAACGAGAGGCTGAAATACTGGTGAATGCATCGAACATACTGTAGTGTCAAACAATACAACTATAATTATACTGTAGTGTCAAAATACATGAGTGAACGTGAACTAACAACAATAATTATGATATGCGATTATACCCTTTTCCCGTCATTCTTTCCCGCTTGTATTGTATGATTTTGCAAATGCGGCTGGTCTTGACAGAGGGACAGACAGTAAACACACTGCGAAGCTGTTTTCAAGTCCCCCAGAGGAAGGAAGGACCATCATTGAGTGAACATTTTGCACAAATATATTTTAGCTGCAAGACTTAGCAATCGAAATTTCGCAATTTTACCCTTTTATTTTCATTTGACCAACCCTTGACTAACTAACACATCCTTACATTTACACAAATGCTCAGTACACACATATAAGACAGGTTCATCCAAATACTTTTTCTCTTCTACTCTTTCTCCTTCAGAACGGCCAATCAGAACAGGCAGATTAAGGAGCATACTAACATGTTGTAGTTGAGGTGTGATGACACACGCCCGATATTTGTGTATTATTTGATTATTATGTTATTCTGGAGTGAATACCCTAAATTGTTCATTTTTATTAGTGAAAATGTGTATTGCCTCGTTATATTTATCAAACCACACTGCCAAATCTGCACCTTTCCCACCTCAGTAAAGCACAACAGGCTTAAACAATACTATTATGTCTGAAATCTGAAACCCAGTGTGAAATATTCTACTGCTTTTACTGCATATGGCAAAAAAGGAATTTGAATTATTCACAATACAATCTGTAGAGCAAGAAAAAGAGCCAGAGGCGTATTATTGAAATCAAGAGAAATCCAGTGATGAAACGCACTAGCTCTGCTCTGTACCATCTCCAGAGCTAATTGAATCCCGTCTGAAAGATTTGTATTGTAAAATGCTTCCGCTACAAATGATCGCTTCATATATCCACAATGGTGGGTCATGGGCAGAGCGAAACGCATTTAAGGCTATTATAGGGGTAATTAATCAGGGAGTGATAGTGCACGGTCTAAGTATGGAAACGTAATGCGATTATACAACTCTTTGGTTGTGGTGAGGATGTAACTGTAAAATGTAGAAATAGTATTAGAAGCAGAGGAAGTCAACTAAAACATTGTATTTTTTATGTTTGCTAAATGTAATATCAGCAGTAATATCACCTTGTGCAACTAGTTACAAAGTCAAGGATGACCTCATGGTTTCATATGATGTTGTGTCCCTGTTCACCTGCATCCCAACCACTGATGCAGTAGCAGCGGTGAGGATCAGACTGCAGGAAGACACCACCCTACAGGAAAGGACCAAACTGACACCTGAACACATATGTAAACTGTTGGACATCTGTCTGAACACCACTTACTTTCAATTCTGGGGACAATTTTACAGACAGATTCATGGCTGTGCCATGGGCTCGCCCGTCTCTCCCATAGTGGCCAACCTGTACATGGAGCACTTTGAGAAGGCACTGGCCTCATTCTCAGGCATAGCCCCAAAACTGTGGCTCCGCTATGTCGATGATACTTTTGTAACAATCAAGAAACAAGAGCTGGAAACCTTCTCTGATCACATCAATGCTGTGGACCCACATATCAGGTTTACAAGAGAAGACGCTAAGGAGAATCGCTTGGCCTTTCTTGATTGTTCCACGATCAGAGGAGAGGACGGGAAACTCCAAATAGAAGTATATAGGAAACCTACACACACGGACCAGTATCTGCTCTTTGGTTCCAACCACCCACTACAGCACAAGCTGGGGGTGATCAGAACCTTACAACACAGAGCTCAAGGTGTGCCCACCAGCTCAGAGGGCAAGAAGAAAGAGGAAAAACATGTCCTTAATGCCCTCTCAGCCTGTGGTTACCCCGCTTGGGCTCTCAACAGAGTGAAGAGAACCAAGAAGCAGGACAAAAGGGAAACTGAACAGAGAAGGAAGGGTGTTTCTATCCCTTATGTGTCTGGCCTGTCGGAAAAACTGCAGAGAATTTTTAGACAACACGAAGTCCCTGTTTATTTTAAACCAGGAAACACTTTAAGACAAAAACTGGTTCACCCAAAGGACAAGTTGCCGACTCAAAAACAGAGCAATGTAGTTTATTCGATCCAATGCAGTGAAGAAAGCTGTAAAGAACGCTACATAGGTGAGACAAAACAGCCTCTACACAAGAGGCTTTATCAGCACAGAAGAAATACAAGTTCAGGACCTCAGAGTGCCGTGCATCTCCATCTTGAAGCCTCTAATCACTCGTTTGAAGACGGTGAGGTGAAGGTTTTAAGCAGGGAGAAAAGATGGTTTGAAAGAGGAGTCAAGGAAGCTATTTTTGTTAAAAAAGAAAGACCTTCTTTAAACAGAAATGGAGGGCTAAGGTTTAATCTTCCTGTTATTTATAATGGGTTACTGAACCCCTGGAAAGGTAGAGGACCAGGACAAGGACATTCGGATGCTAATCAGGTACTCAGGGTGGTTGAGCCAGGGTCTCACAAAGACAAAGAGGATTCTAATAGCCCATTACGATTCTGAATAGGCTAGCTCGGTAGATACAAGGGGGGAGTTTCTGTTGAAACAAACAACTCTTTCTACTTCAGGAAGGCTCCTCCCAATGGGCGGGTCTTACCACAGAACAGTATTAATATCGGAGTTCTCGACCTAAATTCTCTTATTGACAATGACTCTTGGATGAGAGTCGAAACGTCTACTTTTTCAAACTGAGTCCAGTTGACTACAACTGAAGCTTTTTCTACTATGGAACACTCCTGGACGAATGAGGGATTACACCGACAAAGTCAAGGAGGCAATTTTTCGCAATGCAATGCAATTAAAGTGATAATGAATAACAGGGATCATGTTTTTTTAAAAGGATGCTGACATTTTAACGGTACATGGCTTTTATTGCTCATAAAATTGGGAAATAACAATGTTTTTCCATTTAATTGCAAGTTGATGGAGGAAAAGTAAGCACCCACTCTCCCAATCTCCTGAAAACGAGTACTGTATTTTACGGACTATAAGTAGCATCTTTTTTCATAGTTTATATTTATACTTATACTCCGGAGTGACTTATATGTGATGTTATTTGTTATTTTCAAAATGTTTTGGCTGGTGCGACCTATACTGCAGTGTGACTTATAGTCCGGAAAATACGGTAGTTTGAATCCCGCTCATCAACACTGTGACCTGAATAAGTTGACTGTGAAGTGAGAATTCATATCCAAATCTGGCTTTTAACCGTATGTATGTCTGAGTAATTACGTTTTTGAAGCTGTTTGTTTATTTGTTTGAGTCTGTTTTTAATGGAGTTGGAGATGTTAATCGCTAACTGAGGTTCAGGAGCGGGACCACGCCTCAACCTACACTCCACTAGTAAACACGCTCCACTCTCTAACCACACCTCGAATTACCCAGAAGCCCTATTTATAAGGCCTATTCACAGCATATTTTGTCGTCTCAGCTCTCTCGACCCCATCCTCCCACCCCATGTCTCTACCATCTTCACCATATCACATCACCATCTATGGAGGGGGGGGTTCTGAATCGGCTGGGCTGATTACCCGAGCCAGAGCCCCCATCCCACTACCCAGCCAACTCTCGTGCTCGATCGTCGCTGCATCGTCGCTACACCGTCGATCTCCATCGTCGATCTCCATCGCCAAGCTCCATCGCCGAGCTCCATCATCGTTATTTTCAATAAATATTCTTTCATACTCCTTTGTGGCGTGGTCCCTGCTAGTGAACTGTTTTCTTTCATTATTATTTTTTTTTATCCACTGCATATTTCTGCACAAGAAAATACGAGAAAAAATGACTTCTGTTTTGTTCATTGGCACTGCATAGGCACTAAACTGATACACAATTAGCTGATTCCCTCTTTTTTTTACAATAATTATGGGCTATTTACAGAGAGGTGCTAATTAAACTGAGCACAGATGCTGCTAAACTACACGGCAATTAAGTCCACGTCTAGTTGAGCATCTCGCGTGGTAAAACGTGTACTCTTGCACTGACTTTAGAAGGTTGCCACAGAAAGTCTAAGGCCAGAGGGGCCGTTATCCGTGGGAACACAAAGCAGGGAGCAGCAGCTATGGAAGCCTGTGATCCTCTGCTGGAAGCGTACACTACTTTTACAGAAAAAGTCTTGCAAGACAACTTTACAAGCATGACGTCTTCAACTTTTAAGACTAGGAGACTGCGTTCTCATCATGTGACTTGGAAGAGCACAATTAAAGCTGGGTAACCTCATTTTCAAACTGTGAAATTAGGAAAATTTCTTACTTATTCCTATCTCCTAACTCTCTAACAAACTCTTTGGTACGACTGATACTGTACATCACTAGTATTCACATGTGGAGAGTTTTTTAGCCTCGAGCGCAGCTTTAAATCAGCTTTTTCAGACACAAAGTTGAAGCAGGCGGATATCCCTAAACGGCCAATTAGTTCTATTCCAAAGTGTCATAGCAGCGCACATGGCTCTTTTTTACGCTTGATAAAATAAAATGTTTAATAATTAGATTCGGAAGCATGCGGAGGTCTTTTTTTTTTTTTCCTTTTCAAAATTGACTAATTACAAGAAAAAAAGTTTTATTCATGACTGCAATATGAATAAACTTTCTGATTTGAAGATTTGTGAGGAATTTTCCACCATTCAAAAGACAAAATACTTTGATTTTACGTGTGCTACTGCCATGACAACGGTCCACCATTATCAGGCCGAATCTTTCAAATCTTTCAAGCTCCTCACCGTTGTTTATAAGTGCCTCCATAACCTGGCCCCCCCATCTACCTCCATTACCACCCCCTCGCTCGCTCCATCAGATCCGCTGATGCCAACCTCCTGTCTCCAAAAAGGACAACACTTAAGCCCTGGGGGGGAAAGCCTTCTCAGCTGCTGCTCCCACCCTCTGGACATCCCTGCCCAAACACAGACAGAATAAAATCATTGAAAACCCATCTTTTAAAAAATGCTTTCAATAACGCGAGTGTCAGTCGCTTTTTTGGGGGGAATTTATCCATAAAATCTCAAACAAAATAAATCCAAGACCAAGAACAGACATTTCATCTTGAAATACAATTTAAAATAAGAACAGATTAGAGAACATGGTGAATAGGTGTACGTATGCTAACGCTAACACCTTCAGCTACATGACGCACAGACAGAACTGTGGTAAGTGTCTGGTATGTTAACGTAACATATTAACAGTTATTCAGATAACTATAGCATAAAGAACATGCTAACAAGTTTACCAAAGCATCAGTATTACCCCAAATCACTAAATCCATTGAATTCTTCTTCCTCTGTGTCACTTCTAAACAACTCCACAAACTCTGGAGGAAGAGGAAGTGCAGATTCTTCTTCTGCGTCGATTAGAGCCTAGAGCGCCCTCTTGTGGTTGTCAGTGTGAAAATAATATCACATATAAGTCGCCCTGGAGTATAATTCGCACCCCGACCAAAACTAGTGCGACTTATAGTCCGGAAAATACGGTACAATGAACTACTTTACACTTATTGTTCTTGTGTATGTCGTCTTTGGCCATCTTGAAAATGCAATTTAAGTCTTATGTATTATTATTATTAAATCAGTAAGAAATCCTTACATTATAACGATAGTCTGTGCCCATTAGTTTTCACCTGACTGTTCAACGCACTCCCTGTTCATGTTCTTTTTTACTCCCTGTTGCCCTTTTCAACCTAAATATGCACAATAGCCCAACCTTCATGTTCTAAACCTCTACACAGGATTGCAGCAAAAATACATTCATTTCACAGTTCGCATATTATTTACGCAGTCGGTGAAGGGCATGTTATTGCAAGGCTTCGAACCCTCGCGGGTCCGTTACTGCGCCTCTTCTTCCTGGTTCTTTTGTCTTTTCCGCTGCCCATTTGTGGTACCGCTGCGACACAAACAGACAGAGAGGGCACGCTCGTGTGCCGAATGACTGTAAATACGCCCAAACTCTCTGCGCTCAAGGGTTTTGGAGGGGCAGGATTGTGTGACAGGGGTGAGCTGGCTGATATCAGTCGGGCTGGATTACGCAGTGACACGTGACGCCTTTGGATTCTCTATAACACAGGGAATGACAGCGCGACCCGTGGCACCCCGTGCATATACCCGCGGGGCGCCAACCTGCCTCCAGTTGAATTGTAGAAGCACTATTGCCAGAGCCATAGAGGTGTGTTGAGAAACAAATTATGTCTCAGACGCAGGGCCGGCCCAGCCTATAAGCGAACTAAGCAGCCGCGTAGGGCCCCGAGGCGTTAATAGGGCCCCCAATCTGGCAACCCGTTTTATGCGAAGTGCAAGCGCAGCGTGCGCCACTAGTGTAGTAGCGCTGCTGGCGCGGCAGCGCACACAGCGGGAACATATAACACACAAACTGCATTTATTTGTAATGACAATCTGGCAACCAAGACACCAAACCTGCGCTGATTGGTCAACTTCATTGTGCGCGAGCAGAACGAGAGCAAAACATAAACACAACACAACGTGGTCCCTGCGTGGCCCTCATGTCCAGAGGAATATGTCCCCCCAATGCCGAAAAACGAAAGAAGAAACTTCTTGACGATGTAAAGAAACTGCAAACTCAACAACACTCTCCAGGTAGTGAACTTCTCTTACAAAGAGACGGTTAATGCTGCTGTTTGAAACAACACGATTCTGTCACGTTAGTTCGCTCAGGCTGGAGGCGACGAGAGCTCTGCCCCGCGCACAATAATATGTCTGAATGAAAGATAATAAGCTTAACATTTACACCAGCTCCGTAGTGTTAGCTGCAGGTGAGGCCGGTGAGGGGCGTCTATGGCCCCGGTCACTAAGAGGCGGAGATCCGGTCCGGACGAGCGCCGTCTCGTCCAGAACCTCTGATGTGAGACTTTGGAGTGAACAGTGTGCGGCCCCTGTCCCGGGCCCCTGTCCCGGGCCCCTGTGCAGCCTCAGTTAGAGATGAGCGGGTTTGAGTTTGCGTCCCTCTCTCTCACATCACCATGTGTGAGATTAATCGTGACTCGTGATGTCTGTTTTACTTTGACTTCTTAAAGTGCAATGAGAGGAACGTAAAGGTGCAGGAGTCCAGTGTGTGGTGTTCTGATCAGAACATTTATATTGTAATTCACTTTTAATAGAGCAATAAAACATTTCAATTTATTTAAAAAGCATCATTAGACTATTTGTTATAAATTATAATAAATTGATAGTGAAAAATAACCAGACATATTAAAATTACATCTGTTAATAGAATAATACTATATATTTTTATACAAAAGTGGCAAAGCTGCAGAAACGCAGTCGCTTCACAATAGCGAGGTTTGGACCTTCACTTCTCGTTCTGTTCATTCTCTGGGAATTGACATGTTTGCCCTGTTTTACAGTGTTAATTGTTAATCAAGCAATGTTTATGCCATTTGTTTAATTTAATATAACTTGTTTTGTCACTTTGGCAAGAAGGAACAGTTGGGAGCAGTAAAAGATAAATTAGTAAGGATAACTATTACTTTTACATTTTCAGTTAAAATGAATCAATTTGATCATAATTATTTTTCATAGCCAATATTGTATTGAGTAATTAAGTACACTATTGTATTAATAACTGGCTTTAGTCACTTTCTCCTGGCACAGTTTCATCACATCATCATTTTATAGCATTACAACCTCAACATTTTACTCTTACTTTAGCCGGCTGGACCACATTAAAATGCAGCAGAAGACCCAAAAAAGGTCTGAAAATCTCTGGGGGAGGGCCCCCAGACCCCCCCCTGTTCATTAATTTAAGCTAATGTGCTAATGTGGCTGAAGACCCTTAACGCCCACAAATACGTCCAAAAACATATCTGGGACGTGTGTTATTTGTACAGGTTGTACAGGGAGTAGAGGTGATGTCAGCGGAATACCAAGTTGCATTGTGGGATTTAAGTTAGCAATATTTGAGCTTGTGAGGTGTTGAGAATAAACTAACTGGCAAACAGATGCCCTGGAGTTTTGGTGCTTTGTTTGCGTTGAAGAAAGTTCCCATATGTGAATTGTTCACTGACAATGGCAATAAAACTGATTCTGATGACGTGGCGAGGGGCCCCCAAAAATGTTTTCGCTTAGGGCCCCCTGAAGGCTTGGGCCGGCCCTGCTCAGACGCAAGCAAAGCCCTTATCCCCGGTGACATTTCGGGCTAAAATTGTTTTTTGTAAGTCCGGGTTTAACGAGTATCGAAGCGTCTCTTCTGGTGGGCTCGAGGACGCCTCCGTAACACAGGCCTCATCTGCGAGAGTGTGCGGGTTCACTGACAAGAGCAGCACGCCCCGTCAAATCCGGGCTCACAACTGTTGGAAGGCAAACCGAAATCTCATTTAGCACATTAGCCGCAGCAAAACCTAGAATCATCGTTGTGACAAGCAGAAATGAAGCAAACCAAACCAGTCAAACCAATGGGCACAGATCACGAGCGCAACCCGCGCTTTGGCAATTCTCTGGATAAATGAGATATTTGAGTCTGCATCCACAGTAAAGCAATTATACATTCAACTGAATGAATTAGATCAATGTATGTCGAAAGACACAAAGTGCTTAAAGGCAGAGGGATCAACGTCAAGAGCCTTCAGCCACAAACCCGAAGGTGAGTGGCAAGTTCGATCACAGCTTCGACTGGTGCATGTTGCTGTTGGGTCCATGGGCCAGACACATTCACCCACCTCGCCTACAAATCTGCTAAACAACCACTGGCTAATGCTTAAAGAGTTGACCAAAACAGAAGACATACAGTAGACTTTTTATAGACTTTTTATGGGTTTATAGATTTGTGTAGCTGAAACAGACACTACAGTTTTTTAATTATTAAGGCTCTAGAGCTGAACATAAACTGCAAAACTTCTGTATAACAGTGTCGTAACTGGCACAAAAGCAAAACACAGTCTGGTTTGGCTAATGAAATATAGTGTCTCTATAAGTATTTTTCATATAAATGCTGCTTTGGAGAGTCCGGGCCATCTGTATTGTTAAATATTGATTCTTCTCTTTATGAGTCACCTGCGGAAACTGAGCAACCTGTGATGCTTTCCCTCTAAATATGGAGTGGTCATTTCCTCATGAACAACATCCGCACAACACAATTTCAAGTGGAGTTTTGAGTCTTTGTCCACTTAGAAAACCCTTATGAGTAATAGCCAACGTGCCTTTAGACCCTTTGAAAATAATAGGATGAGTGATTAGTGCCTAGAAACACCACTCCAGCCATTTATAGCGGTGTGTACAGCACTGAAAAGACTAGAGCAGGCTTTGCGGTGACCCATTTAAAAGTCTATTCATTGAAAGTAAAGCTGGCAGTATGGTTAATGCACTAGCCACAAACAGTACGTCCACCAGGTACGCGATGTCACTTTTTGGAATGGAATGTTTCACAGTTCGGCAAGTGTTTAAATAGGTTTGGCCATTGAAACCAGTGCAACGCAACAAGTTAATTGTAAATCTTACTTGCTTTTATTGATTTGAAATTACAAGAAGATAAAAACAACAACTAAACTCTTGTAGTTTCACTTTCATGGGGACAAAGGGGCTCATTTTCCAAACTAAATGACATTTCTAACCCCTTTGTTTGCACCAGACATCAGGGGCATAAATCATACAGATGTTTGTTGTAAATCTATTCCAATTCAAAGACCGAAACACGTCTTGGGGCAATAGCGTGAGAACATGAGGGAGCTTTACTGTATTTGACGTGATGCTCCCTGGCAGAGTCCAGACATCTGGGAGAAAAGACCTTCTCAAAATCCTGTTCTTTCTCCTACAGACTCTTGTTTGCCTTTAGTTTGTGAGAAAATAGATTTCGATCAATATCCCTGACTGGAGCGGAGCAAAAGCCTAATCCTGGTTACATGAGAAGGTTTCCGACCCGAGTCAATGGAAAGTATGCGTTCATCTCTTCCATTGTGGGAAAATTAAAACAAAATAAAAATGCATCTTGTCCTGATATGAACCAAACACAGTCTGCGTTTTGACAGAGCAGCCAGCGGCCATCTTGAAACTCCACTGAGGCTGCTGTTTTGTCACTTTTTATCATCATGCTTCAATTCAGATTTGCTTTGTTGAAGCCGTCAAACAGTCGAGCCTTGTCGACATTCAGATGGGACTAATGCAAAAAGGGAGAGCGTAGAGTTTGAAATACACATACACAAGTGTTTGTTAATCATTCATATTTGCAAAACAGTTCAAAAAGCCATACTTTGCATGTCATTCTAATCTTAAATTCTGCAGATTCTCTCAAAAAGATTCAAAAGAAGCAGAAAAACAAACTCCTGAATCACATGAACGGCTTTCTAATGATTGAAAAAATAATTACGATCTTAAACATGAGAGAGCTTTTCTCTTTTGGGGATGACACAGGAAATTGTTTAGCTTTTTTTTGTGCAGAAACATTTGATGCACTTTTTAAAGATTTATGCTCTATCTGACAACATAACAGGTTATTTATGTGCAAGTTACCACAGCCAATTGAAAGTAATTCTTATTCATTCATTACGGACCATTCTTTCACATTTGATCGACAATTTAACCAATTATTATGATGTGTTTATGATTTAAACACATTTTGGTTTGACGCAGGATATCACAGTGTCACATTCCCATATAATTAGCTCTTGCAACATCCCGTCTTTTTTGTTGTTGAAAATGTGGGTTAGAGTTTGACACATCTAGGCCAAGCACAGGAGTGATACTCGAGATGAACCCAAAAGGAAAACTTAAACCTGCAACAGAATGTGGCAGCAGCATGTCAACGATACAAGCAGCAGCTGAGGCCTAAAGACACTCTGCACCGTCACATGTCACAAAAAGACCAATATGTCTCTGTGTGATGTGAACCGCACACTCAGGAGAGACACTATTGTGGAACTCCCAAAAACAATTCAGGTTTGCACTTTTGCCACACAACAAGAAGGTTTTCTAGAATCAAAAAAATAACACAATTAACACATTTAACATTAAAACACATAAATGAGGTCAGAAAAGTCTGTTTTTATTGACTGGTTAGAGTCATGGTGAAGGAATCTGCTATTTTTAACGTTATAAATAAGTTGTAACTCCAGCTCTTTGTATTTAAATGATCCCTGAACAGATTGAGACAAAATTAAAACTCAAAGAGAGAAAAATGTGTGTTCTCTCTGTCTGAGGTTGAGTCCAGTGTCTCTTCATCTTGGCAGATTTTTTCATTACACAAAAGTAAATGAAAACAACCCAATGAACTCATCTGGAAGCCCATGTGACAAGAAAAGATTTGACTCCTTGTTCACAACTCATTAATAAATTTATGCCATTTGGAACATTGAAGACAATTGACAGACCACTGCCTTTTAAAATCCACTAAAACCTCAGTCAAATGTGAAAATGTGCTCATTCTCACATGTTGAAGTTGCTAAAATAAATCTTTGGGAATAGAAAAGATAATCCATTTGTGCAACACCTTGAAAATGGGGACACCACATGTGTTATTATTTTAAAGCAGAACTAAGTAACATTCTATTATAATCTACATGGTTCAGTCCAATGTCCAGCCCCTGACACATGTTATCATCATCCACATGGTTCAGTCCAGCCCCTGACACATGTTATCATCATCCACATGGTTCAGTCCAGTCCCTGACACATGTTATCATCATCCACATGGTTCAGTCCAGCCCCTGACACATGTTATCATCATCCACATGGTTCAGTCCAGTCCCTGACACATGTTATCATCATCCACATGGTTCAGTCCAGTCCCTGACACATGTTATCATCATCCACATGGTTCAGTCCAGTCCCTGACACATGTTATCATCATCCACATGGTTCAGTCCAGTCCCTGACACATGTTATTATCATCCACATGGTTCAGTCCAGTCCCTGACACATGTTATGGTAATAAGTACATAAGTGGAGTGTTTACATTGTTTAGTACACAGTGGAATAAGTAATACCATACTAACTTTTCTCAAAGATAAATAAATGTATTTAAGAACATATTTGTTTATTGTATCAATTATTACTAATAACAACTTCACACACCAGTTACAACGATAACCTGAAATAAAGAATCTTGCATTTCATTGTGCTCAAATCAATATCTTGTAATGTATCAGTTTCCTCTAGTCAAAAACACTGAAGGCATTACTTTATAACAAACCACTTATTATGACACAATCAATAGTTATTATAAAGCCCATTGCACAGACTCATCAGCAGCATTTTGAGGAGAATTCATTTTATTCTAGCTTTTGCATCATTCCGACCTTCAAGTTACATAATTTTCAAATAGTTATTGCCATTCTTAAAAGTATTGTTATTCTATTTCATCATCTGAACACTCATATATCTGAATTCATTATTATCTTTAGATTTGAGTTGAGAAGGAATGAAAAAATAATAATTCAACATTTGTTTATATGTGTGACTGATTCTGAGTCTGTCTCTTAAAATATCCTAATAACATCTTAATTTATTCATATTGCTAGAATTTCTTCTATTATCAACAATACAGGAAGTAAAATACAGGGACATTTTTTTACAGACATTTTTAATGACACGGACAATTCACATTGGACTAGAAACACGACGAAGAGCATATTAACACAAATTTAGAAAGTCCCTGGGGAGATTGTTTGAAATGTGCAAAAACGTGATGAGAAGGAGTTATAAGATAAGATAAGATATTCCTTTATTGTCCCACATGGGGAAATTTCATTGGTGCAACGCAGGTAGATACAGAGGTAGATACAGAAGAACAGATCACTTATAGGAAGTCTGAAAAACACTTTCAGTAGAAGATCTCCTATAAATAAATAAAAACTCCCAGAGACAAATAAATAAATAAATAAATACCATTGCATGTGATCCCGACAGTAATTGCACATGAATATGTGCAATTACTTGCACATATTCAATATTCAATTATAACGTGGACTGGAAAGAAGACGAAAGGGGAAAGGGTGAAGTATTTAACCTGACGGAGAGGAAAACCTGGTGATGGTGCGTTTGAGATGAAAGGAAGGGAGGGAAAGTGGGACGCAGCAGGTGGAGAGGAGGTAGAGAGCCGGACCAGGGGGTGAAGCAGCAGTGCACACACATCTAACGTCCACTCCTTACACCCCACCGAGCTGAGGTCCGGTCCCGGCTCACAGCTCCTCCGAAATCAGAAAACTCTGCTGCGCACACAATCAAACGAGGCATTTACAAAGGAAGACAAATGACATGAAGGGAATGAAAAATGACTACATTGTTACTTCAAAATGAATACAATTTCTCAATGCCTCTATTACTAATATTTCCACCGGCTTCAATCTTTGCTGAAGAAAAGCTCATGAGTTGAACCTGCTGCCCACTTGCCCACACAGAAAATGTGAACACTTCATACAAGACTCAATCAAAGCTACTTTCACAAATAGCTGCCGTTGCAACAAAAATGTGTGGCGTAAAATGCTGGCCTGGCCTATTTTTAATGATATAAAAGCCTTTTAAATCTAACCATGTAAAATGAATGTTATAGACAATATCCCCTGAGCATCTTGCATCTTTATTATCAACGTTTCTCTGGCAATTGGTGAAGAGCTTTTTAATGAGGCGGGGAAAGTGCACAGAGAGAGAGAGAGATGCACGTGGCACAGAATCAGGTTTGACTTAGATTGAATGATGTTGTTACATTTAGACTGGAGCATGAAGCCTCTGGGTGATGTCACGTTCAACAAATGCATTTAAAAACAAGGATTCTAGACCGCCGGACTTGGACTTAAATGTCAATGACTCAGGACTCTCCTTGGAGCCCTGTTTTTTGAGGCGTCTATTTCTCCTCAAAAATGAATGTGTTCAGAAAATGGTTTCCTCTTTACAGTTGATTTTTAAGAAGGACCAGTCAGAAAATTAACTGCAATATGATGGACTTGAAGCTCAAACCATATGTCGTGGTACTTGACATGGACCAAAGACCTGAGACTTACTTGAGGGATAAGTGGGATATGTGGGACTTGACTTGGTCCCACATCTGGTAGTTGGGCTTTTTAAATACTCCAGAGACTCATACTGTTATTGCCATCAACATCTCTTCATGTGTTATCAGTCTTTTACTCCATGCCTGTTTTTACCATTATCGCTCTTCACACTTTATTCCTTTAGTGTGTGAATCTTGACAATCTCGACCGGCTAATTCTGATTCCAATGTGCCAATGTGGCGGTTAGACTCACAGGGTAAATATGCAATGCATTTTAAAACAAAAACAACAAAGGTAATAGTGGTAGCAATTCGAGATGACTAATAAAAGGACTAAATCTGTGTTGACTTAAGAATTAAAGGGCTGTGCAAATAAATTGTCGTCTGAAATCTTTTTGGCGTAGTCATAAAAACGTGTCATGTTACTGTTAGATAGTGCTAATGTCTGCAGAGCTCCTGTCCCCTTTAATGCCTTATACCTGGGTCGTATGTGCGTAATCCACAGCCAAAGTGCGGAGAGCGATAAGCTTAGGTGGAGGTTGTCCCCGTCAGCACTCTGCTCCCGGAGGCAAACATAAAAAGCACATAGAGCAGTGATAATGGCTTAACAGGACTGCTCTGGGACCGGGCGCTCGTCCCTAAAACAACACGAGAAAATCAGAGGTGACAACCAGAGCCAAAGTTTTCTGAACGTCAAGATTAGCGCTACCGCTCAAAGACGGACAGTTCTCTGGAGTATTCAGGCTTATCACTGCAGCCTTCACTTAGCAGCAGTTTGCAAACATCTAAAGAAGAGGAAACTTTTCTGCAGCTGAACACGCATAAAGTAATGACGATTTCTCTTTTAAATTGTGTGTAGTAGCATCTGGAAGCACTCATAAAGGTTAATAGAGGTCGCTGAATAGTTTTTAGACACTATTAATGTACGGATTCTTCTACAATATGTTCTTGAAGCCTCTAAAGCATTTAAAGGGTGTAAAATGTTCACCAAAAGACCAATTCATCGTAGAATGCCATTAGCGCTCATACACAGAGGACATATATAACGGAGAGCCTTGGTATGCTTTAACACTATATATTTACTTCTGGAACCTTGATAGGCTTTGAACCATTGAATGACCTTTAAATAAACGAACTTGAGCCCGACTTTGTGAGAGATGAATCCAACAGTCTGAATGTCTTCCTGTCGCTCAGTCTTTTTGCAGAGATGACAGAACAGTCCAGGAGTCTTCAGAGCCTCATCTGAGCTCTGAGAGGAGCCAGAAGCTTTCGGTTTTCTCTGCACATCAAAAAGGCCTGCAGTCTAGGAGCGGGCAGAGGCAGAGCAGCTCAATAGCAGACTTTGAGTGGAAAAAATATATATCCTTCTCACTCATGTGTGACCTCTGTTCATTTCAGATAAAGTGTATTTTCAAAATATTTGCTCAAAAGGTGGACGTGATAATGAAGGCTGTAATTGCGTTTCATTGACAAAATGGGAGGAGAATGTATGTTCAGGGAATTCAAAATGAAAAAAAAAAAAGATGAAAAAAAAAGAATACACAAATTAAATTAAATGAATACAGAGTTGGGAATGGATGTCTTGGTAAAAGAGTGGGCGATAATGACAAAACATGAATGTCAATGTTTTTTGGGAAGTTTTCAAACAATTAATCAGATTGTATTTTTTAATTTGATCATATATATGTTAAAACTGTAAATGGTTGAAGTTTAGGAATCAAATAAAATGTGACTGAGCAGTGAAATTTGAGTGGGGAAAATCCCTTTATACAACTCTTTTAACGTTTACACTTATACTTGACGTTAAAGCTCGCGAGTCCAGGCAAGTTTTGGATATGAGAAAAGTTTGTGTTTTCCCCCAAAGAGTCCATAGTAAAAGCAGCACAAAATGAGCCCACTATGCTCTGCCTGTGACTAATAAAGTATTTTTATTCCTCGTCAACCTGAAAGTAGATCCAGAAGCAGTATCTAAAAAAAGCTTTTCTAAAGCTGTCCACAAGCCCAAGTATTTATGCTTGTGGATATTAACAATGTGCCTAAAGGTTTGTGAGAGTGAGAGACGAGTTAGACGCATAAACACCCACTTCCGGTTTGCAGTGTGAAAATCAGGCAGCACAGCTTTAAGACTATACTATACTCCACCCACCACTACTTTGTGACTTATGACTCTAAGCTCAGCAAACGCTTTTCTGCATTTATTTAAGATAGACCTTTCTTTGCTCAAACCTTTTCCCATTCTTTGAACCTGCCCAATAAATTCCCACTGCACTATAATGGCTTCCCTTCACCTGCAGAGCATTTACACACATACGCCTCATGTTTGTCGTTTCTGCCCCAATCATGAAAGGCTAAACAGAATACACTGTACTGTGGGTTGGGCTGAATAAAACATGAGAAACGTTGCAGGCGCGGGGGGCAGTGTGCAGGCAGTGGGAGGGGGACAGCGTCAGGCTGAGCTATGGAGAAATGATAATGATGAGAGCAGAGACCAGCGACTATTTTTGGAAACCCTAAAACTGAAGCGACAGCTTTAGCAGACGGGATTATTACGGTGATGCACTGCATTCACAGCACCACATTTGTGCAAGCAGAATAAAGAAAGTATACTTTATTTAGTATATATTAGTAGTGTCCAAACCAGACTTGCAGAGACTTATGCATGCATTTGTCTCCAGTAGGTTAGACTTTAATGCCCTGCTCACTGCTCGGGGCCTGACTAGAACCAGGAAGTAGCATCTCATTAGTCATGAATCAGATGAATGGAATGTATGACTTGAGAGATATTGAATACATGTTTGGCCTTTCATGATAAATCAAAACAAAATCAATATTTCATTCAGAATCATGCACATCAGCTGTTCTTCTGTATGTAGGTTTCTGGCTTGTTTACCAGTAGCAGATGGGCCTGAAAGGCTGAAAAGATATAGGTGTAATAAGTCCACATCGAGGTTTGGGGGAATTTGGGAGAAAAGCTTTCTGACAAAATGTTGACCGAAATACCTTATACAAATTACTATTTCTGATTTAGCATGATTTAAATAGACTGTTTTCATCTCTGTATCTGGATCCTTCAAATAACATATCTATACATAATTCCATAGTTACGCCATCACTATATCACACATTATGGTATTGATGACAATGTACGCGCTGTAATGCTATTTACATTTGAGAGGCTTTTAACAGCAGTGTCTGTGTTTCCAGATAATGGCTTATATTTAATTTAAGGTGAAACTGCTTTTACTTTGACAAAAATGCCAGCGAGCGCAGCGAGTCCGTGTGCACTTTCACATGGGTCAATGGAACTAAATGCGTTTGTATTTATGTGGGTTGCTGAAGCTCATCCATGTGCGGAAACAACCAGAAGAATAACACTGTGGTCTCTTGCAAAAGCAATTTAATGTGGCATGTGGAACGTATTGGCGTAAACAAACCAGCATATTCAATTACTGCAAATGCAACAAAATGGAACAATCATTTAAGGAAACCATTATGTTGTGTTCAGTCGAAGAAATAACTGCTGTGACCCAATGTTAATGTGCTTCAGCAGGTCTTCATAAACTAGACGGTGAATCTTAAAAACACACACAAAAAAAACATCTTTGGCCTGGTTTTGGACGGCGGACTTCACGGTTTATATAATGCGTTCTGACACGAGCATCGCACCCTCTGGATTCACACACAGCGCACAGCTTTTGGGCAGAGCGGCTCAAAATATATCCCCGGCCGAGGATCTGCGGGCGACGCGGCTATTGAGACTAAACGTGACGGACTGGGGGCGACAAATAAGACAGTAGCAGCAGCAGCAGCATTCAAGGAAGACGGACCAGCGCAAGGCTCATGATGTTTTCTGTCTTTTGCAAGTGCCACATTTGAACTCTGGTGGCGGTCGGTGCGCAGTGACAATCGTTAAAAGGTGCACACGGAGCACTTCTGATGGAGTTTGTCACCGCTGTTCTTATATTATCGCTATCCCTAAAGCAAAACTAAGTCATATTTTCCCTCTATTATTGTAAGTCCCTGTGATGGTTAAATATGTATACGTATCGAGGCGTTTGAAGTGTCCGCCGTCGCCCCCTGCTGCTGTCTCTGGGCGGAAAACCCAGCCTTGCATCATTCACCAACATCGACTCGACGACAACTCTCCTGAGAAACCCTGGCTCTTTTTGTACATTTGGCAATGTGAAATGTTTTTGTGTGTGATTATACTGTCTTATTCTGATAACGAGAGAAATAAAAACGTTTTTAAACAGAAAAGAAAAGCTTTTGCGTCTATTTTCTTGCCATGTATTTTCACAAGGGAGCAGCAGGGGGAGCTCTATCGCCAGACTTACTTAGTTCTGCTTTAAACTTATCTGGGGAGAATCTATTCATCTACAGGGGTTCTACTCAACCTCTCCACAGATCAGACCGGTAACTTTGCCATGCGGCATTATTTGATTGTCTCTATGGGTGAATACGTTAAATGCCATACTGTGGAACATTCTAGCCAAAGCAATAACACATCATGAAGATACATATGTACAGGAGCCTACATTTCAATTTAAACAACTGTTGTTATGTTCATTTCACTTATGTAGCTATTGAGCTGCTGCCATATGTTTTATTAAATATAGCGTTTACAGTTCAAGTAATGAATTACTTATAACAAATAAATACATACCTCACAATTTACAGTTCTTTATCGTTCACTTTTTTGAGAGTAAAACACACTTGAAATGTACATATACTGGTGAAATTTACTTTAGCATTCAGATCTGGTCATTTAAGTCGTTATGTGTAGAAAACATATGCAATTTACTTCAATAAATAATATTTCTAGACTTACTATTGACTCAAGATGTCTTTCATGTGATTGGTTGAATATTATGTGTAAGACATTGGCTTTGAATGATCCTTTTTAAAAAGCAACAGAGTTTGAAGGCACCAATCTTTTGAACACAGTCATTTTGCCAGCACAAAAAGATGAGGATAAAAACTTAAGGATTTGTATTTATCTGAAAAGCGAATGATCTCGTCTTTCACCGCACTCGAGATTTAAAGTGGTCTTATTTTTGTATTTCACTCCTGACTGAGACACCAAACATGTAGCATCAACACCGTAAATGTACATCTTCACTTCAAAAAGCTGGGGATTTCTGAAGCTCAAATGGTGTTTGCCCAAACCCTGTTGCTCCTGTATCCGACAGGACATAACACGTAGAGGTGTGAATGCCAGACTTAAACTTCCACGGAGGAGAAAGGTTTGAAGGGCCGGGTGACCTTTGCCGGACAGAGTTGAAAGCTATCAACGAGGATTTAAAAGTGTGTTGGGGAGAAAGAAGATGCGACTTGGCGGCGAAAGGTGTTACATGAATTCAACAAACCCATCGACCAGCTCGAAAAGCATTCGCCATCCACATAGTCAGCTATAGAACTGCACAAGAGCAAAATCTGTGTTATCGACAGAAGCTAACGAAATAACACAAAACCTCGTTACAATGTCTGAGATTTAAACAGTTTATATCATAGGTAATTACTTAAAGCCTTTATGACCTGCCATAGATCAAGTCTGCCTAAGCATCACTATACATTTCAATCAATCAATCAATCAATCAATCAATCAACCTTTATTTATAGAGCCCTTTACAACACTCAAAGTGACCAAGTGCTTCACAATAAAAATCAAGGCTATACAAAACATAAAACTAAGAAAAAAAAATATTATAATTTTAAATATGCATGTCATTAGTGACATTTGTACACTTATACACAAATACTCCAAATTCCATACAATTAAGAACATGTTTAATATTTCAAACAACTAAAATTGCCAATTAATCGCACACACAAAAATAAAAAAAAATTCCATATTTTTTATATTTTGGTGAAATTCCAGTTCTCTAACCCTCAAGATTCTAAGTGAAAAAATGTTTCAGAATGTTTTTGGAAAGCAGATAAAAGATATTTGAATTTCCTACCTGCTGTATTTTTGGAGATACAGCAAAATATTAATAAAAAATAATAATAATTCAACAACTCAATTAGTGAATAGTAAAAACATTGTTATTGGATCAACAAGTTAATTCATGAAATGTGCAAAAGAGACAATTGGTTTTAAACATATTGAAACAATAATATTTACCAATGGATTTTATGTCTGCACATTTTTAAATGTTTTTGTGGCAAACGCAGGCGACATAAAACTGTAGCAGCAGGAGCAGGAGGTCATGACTGTGTGCTTTTTAAAGATAATTTTGTCCACTTTTACTAGTTTCTGCTTAAAATAAATACAGAAATGGAAGTGCATGAGCAGGTCACATAGTAGGTCATAAAACATAACAAATAAATCATTTGTGAAGCAGTAATCAGCCCACACTCTCAGACCAGTGCATTGTTGTGCCGGTCCCAAACCTGGAAACATTCAAATTACATGTGAATTACATGAATTACATGTGGCGCAAAACAATCTGCCTTCGTACAGTTTATTGTTTTGCCCACACACCTTATAAAACACAACTTAAAGTCGCTGTACTACATGTTTGTCCCATGCAATAAGTCAAACTCCAAATATATTAAACAGATTAAAGTAAATGCAGCGTTAAGGTTCGGGTGCTGTTTATGTCATCCTCCGCTCTGGCCTCTGAAAGTTTCGAAAAGTGCCAATAAATTCATCGCAGTGAATAATTAGGACGCTGGGAATACATTTCGTAAGAGAGATATACGTTTGGACCACTGCAAACTATAAAACATGCACAGCTTTTCATGGTTTTGCTTTTCAGACCGTAAATGATACAGCGTCTCGTAACATGTTTATGTGAATAATATTTCTCCACAGAAAGCTGAACTGAGTTGACTTCAAACAAGAAGCAAAAATGTAATTAGCGGTACTCGTCAGTGCTTTTGAGACTCTTTGTGGGCGACTGGGCATGTGAATGAGAATCTGAAGCACGCCACATCAAATCAAAATGTATATTGTATGTTTTTAACGGTTGTAGTTGAAGTAGTAAGTAAGACATTTTGTTTTGTATTAACCAAAAGAGCCATAAACAAATCCAACATCCTTTTGAATAATAATGATTGAAATAAACCATAAACTGTGGAATTGGTCCACTAAAGGTTTTATAACTAAACTCGAGCTGTATTGAATAGCAGCTACAGCCTCGTACCAATATAAACACTATCCATTCTTTTTACAACAGCAACTAAATGAAAACTGTAATATTGACATTTGTAGACGGCACAGGCATGTAAATGTTGTTTACACTATATGTACTGTCATTACACTGTATTAAGAGTCCATCTATTTAATTTCCTGCTCCAATTTCTCGGCAAGACAAGTTTATCTGTAGAGCGCAATTCATACGCAAAGCCAATTCAAAGTGCTTCACGCAGGAACAAATGCATTCAAATCACAAAACAGATAAAGGCATAAAAGAGAAGAGTGCAAACACAATTATTTCAGTCATTTGCACGGATAAACAAGTGTTTTTTTTTAACTTGAACATTGTCAGAGTAGAAGCCTGTCTCACATCTTCAGGAAGACTGTTCCAGATTTTAGCTGCATAAAACTGAAACGCAGATTCCCCATGTTTAGTCTTGACTCTGGCACCAGCAGGAGGCCGGTCCATGTTTAGTCCTAACTCTGGCACCAGCAGGAGGCCGGCCCATGTTTAGTTTTGACTCTGGCACCAGCAGGAGGCCGGTCCATGTTTAGTCCTGACTCTGGGCACCAGCAGGAGGCCGGTCCATGTTTAGTCCTGACTCTGGCACCAGCAGGAGGCCGGTCCATGTTTAGTCCTGACTCTGGCACCAGCAGGAGGCCGGTCCATGTTTAGTCCTAACTCAGGCACCAGCAGGAGGCCGGTCCATGTTTAGTCCTGACTCTGGCACCAGCAGGAGGCCGGTCCATGTTTAGTCCTGACTCTGGGCACCAGCAGGAGGCCGGTCCATGTTTAGTCCTGACTCTGGCACCAGCAGGAGGCCGGTCCATGTTTAGTCCTAACTCAGGCACCAGCAGGAGGCCGGTCCATGTTTAGTCCTGACTCTGGGCACCAGCAGGAGGCCGGTCCATGTTTAGTCCTGACTCTGGCACCAGCAGGAGGCCGGTCCATGTTTAGTCCTGACTCTGGCACCAGCAGGAGGCCGGTCCATGTTTAGTCCTGACTCTGGCACCAGCAGGAGGCCGGTCCATGTTTAGTCCTGACTCTGGCACCAGCAGGAGGCCGGTCCATGTTTAGTCCTGACTCTGGCACCAGCAGGAGGCCGGTCCATGTTTAGTCCTGACTCTGGCACCAGCAGGAGGCCGGTCCATGTTTAGTCCTGACTCTGGCACCAGCAGGAGGCCGGTCCCTGAGGTCCTCAGAGTCTGAGATGGTTCATATGGCTCTAACATATCCAAGATGTACTTTGGTGCTAGGCCATGGAGAGACTTGTACACAAGCAGAGCTGCTTTAAAGTCTCTTCTCTGAGCCACAGGAGCCAGTGCAGAGACCTGAGAACAGGACTAATGTGATCATACTTCCTGGTTCTGCATGGATAAGTCTCTCCAAGTCTGGTTTAGACACTATACTTTTGATTTTGGATGGTAAAAAGCTATAGATTATGTTGCTTTGACATGGCTAGTAAAGTGGGATTTGTGATGCTTGAAGACATAAAACTAAAAGAAATGTTAGATATTACGGAATTGTTAACAATGATGCTAATTTGGTGCTAATGTCTGCATGTTTCTGGTGTTGCACATGTGGTCGAGTGGTTGTCAGTCAAACCTTTGCTATGTTTGGAGACTAATGACTAACTCTGCATTGAAAAGGCTTTGGTGCCCTGTGTCAGACTGACGTGTGGAGCATGTGGAGCTGTACCAGCCTTTAGAATGAAGGCGGTCAAAAAGGGTCTAAAGATCTAGTCGACTGAAAAGCAGCCTTGGTCAAGCTGTTCTACCCGATGTGTCTGCTTCCTGGTGTCCTTCCGTTCCCATAGTTATACTCTTGTTATTTATACCTGTTCAATTATTCCTTCTGTTCAGACTTAAAAGAAAATCGCTATTGAGCAGCTAAATGTCAACTAACAGCCAGCTCTTTAGTTTGGGCGTGCTGGAGAAAACTCCTGTCTTTCTAATGAGTTCAGGTACATTTGCTTGGAGCCTTGAGAGTACAACTAATTATACATATCCAACTGTGTGAGAATGTGTTACTCGAGTCTCAAAAACAAAGAGACTGTTTGCCTTTTTGTTCATCTCAGGTGCATAATGAATCCAGCATAAACCAGATCCGCAGCTCTTGCATAAACTGCTGAAAAATGACCAATGTGGCACTGCAGCTAATAAAGTCATCAGCCACTGCTTCTCCTTTTACTCAGGTCTCATTTCCATCTCATAATTAAAATTTTATGTTTGTGACTGTGTCTCTTGGAGAGCATTTACAGGCTGGCGGAGCGCAAAGGTGCGCCCTGGGTAAGCAGCTAATTTTTCCACTTTAATCAGTGTTATAAAATTAGGTAGTCTTATGCTGCTAATGCAAGGCAAGCTGCTCGGCCCTGGCACTGTAAGTTCATTCAAGAAGATTATTTTAGGTGATTCCCAAACTGTTTACCTAAAAAACAAGTGCAATATAACAGTTGGGACATATGCCATAATCTAGTCTACAAGATAATATACATTTATGAAGATATGCTATATATGAATATCAAATATACAAATATACATAGTACACAAAAATGATTAATAAAAACTTTGAAATGTGCCACAATCAGCCAAACAAGTTGTATCTGCACTTTTGTGGTTCGTTATATAGTAAATACAATGCAATTATTTTCATTACTTAAACCTCAACAAAGACATTGTAACATTGTAATTACAATGAATGAAAATAAAAATAGTAGTTTGTTCTACACCCGCAGGTTACTTTATTAGTAACTCAGATAATTAAATCATGCAGTACATAGTACATTTTGCACTTGGCTGATACAGAGCTGTGCAAAAGGGTTTGCCAAAGTCACTAATAAAATATTAAAACTGCTAACCAAGTTTTGAGTTTATGGGAATCACTACATATTTAATTAAGGTCTGCAGGGCTTGCATAAGCCAAAGAATTGAGTATTTTCATTCAGCAGTGCACAGTGGATGAGAAAATAACTAGAGACAGACGCTGACTGCAATAAGCACGAGGCGAAATATGAGATTCAATACGTTTTATTAGCTCAAAGGGAGCCAGATATTCTATGGAGGCCAAGGCCAATTACAATAAGCTACTTTTTCAATTCATACAGCACTTTTCAACACATTTTCCAAAGGATAGTTCGACTGTCGAATTGAACAGTAAGGTTCAGTGGAGTTATATTATATACTCTTTGCCAATGGGACCTTGCCTGACCAGCCATTCCCAACACGTTTTGGCAAACTACTACAAAACTGTGTGTGGGTCTGGGGCTCGACCGCTGCGGTTCAATTTCTAGGGCGGAGTTTAGAGCAGAGACAGAACCATTTACATAAACCCAGAAGTGACGCAAAAAACGTGCCACGCTTAACCGGATATTACGTAGCCCATGTCAACAAGGCGTGTTCCGCATTATCCGTCCCCAAACGCAGAAAATGTCTCCTGAATCGCGATGACGCCCTTTGTATAACCGCATCTAACGCACGTTCATCACGGCGAGTAGAGCGAACTTTCCTGATAGTTCAAACCGAAGCGAGAGCAGAAGTAAACACTCGGTCACGAGCCGGGCCACGAGCCAGGTCAAGAGCCGGGTCACGAGCCGGGTCTCGAGCCGGGTCACGAGCCGGGTCTCGAGCCGGGTCACGAGCCGGGTCACGAGCCGGGTCTCGAGCCGGGTCACGAGCCGGGTCACGAGCCGGGTCTCGAGCCGGGTCACGAGCCGGGTCACGAGCCGGGTCACGAGCCGGGTCACGAGCCGGGTCCACCATCATGAATGTTTTGGAACGGGGGTGGAAAGCGCTACTTCCGTATCTCAGTGTGACGCGTTGTCGGTAACTGGATGACCGACGATTTCATTGGCTCTGACTCCGATTCCAGAACCTTATGCATTCAAACAGAATGTGGGCGGGGCTGGCGGGCCAGGCAAAATGGGACCTAGTTAGAGTAGTGATATTACTCTTCTTTTAATATTATGAATGTACAGTATGTTGCATTTGTCCTCTGACTGATATTGCCTAAACATGTGTCTTTTAAAGATCATGCTTGAATGTGTCAGAATACGAGACATGCTCCAACTTGTTTTTTTTTACCACCAACATAAACTAATGACTGAACATTTTCACATCTTCCCTTCTCTCTCCCTCTCCACCTCTTTCTCTTCCCTCTCCTCTCTCTCTCTTCCCTCTCTAAGCTAAAAACAGATTTGTTTAGCTGTGCATATGACTGAAATGATTTTCTCTACACTCTTCTCATTTATGTCTTAAACTTTTGTGATTTGAATGCATTTCTTTCCTGTTGTGTGAAGCACTTTGAAATTGCCCCGTGCATGAATTGTCCTCTACAAATAAACTTGCCCCGCCTCGCCTCTCCCCTCTAATGTCTTACACAACCAAAACACAACCCTGCCTAGACACCATCAGTTCCTACGACTAAATTGACCCCGTGTGTCGGCGACGTCTATTCTATAAACAGCGTTAGCCAAAATCACCGGCGGAGCCAAAGTCACCCTGCCCCCTCTCTTTCTCTCTCTCTCTCTCTCTCTCTCTCTCTCACACACATGACCCAGAGAGAGAGAACTGTCCGTCAGACACACAAACACTGCACCGCGGTTTAGAGCCTTTCAGCAGTGACTAGAACTGACAGCTGGGGCCAAGCTCTGCCTCTAAACCAGTCATTAGACCCGATAAAACATAATTGAATGATGGGTGGGTTCTTGGATTTGGCAAACACATTCAGCATTTGCATAACCGATAACAATTAACTCAATTCAGTGATTGTTTTTTTGGAGGCGACACATGGAGATTCTTGGAAGCGTTAGTTTGATTCAAAACACGAGAAGTTTAATACATTCACGCAATTGTGCAATTCGCAGCTGTGCGTCTTAAACATTTTGTGTGAAAACGAATTCACGCATAATTCAATAAGCCTTTTACTTTTTTATTTTCACTGTTTCGCTTCCATTAGAGATTCACTTTTGGACCTTTCGCAGTGTTATTTTCCGTCTCCGGTCTTAAAATCCCGTTTCAATAGAAGAAAAGCACAATAGGTTTGAACATTTTGTGCAGTAGGTTTGTGCGAGACACGGCTTTTTATCACTGAAAAGTCGAATAAAATAAAAATATTTCGTGACCTTGTTGGAAATGTTACAAAGTAATTATTGAGGTCTATACTGTGGTGTGTGAAATTGGGGTTGATGGTCCGTGGCTTGTGTTGAGTAAAAGTCTGTGGGTTTTCACCAGATAATCCGTGAAAATCTATGCAAAATAAACTCAACTCGGTGCCATATCTGAAATATTGCAAGTGCTTTCAAACCGAATGGAGAAAGAGACAAAGTAAACATTAACAATACTTAAAAAACAACAACAATATAATGCAAGATAATGTGCAAGATCATGGGGAAACAAAATCATATTCACAACTACCGTATTTTCCGGATTATAAATCACACCAGCCAAAACATGTATAATAGAGAAGGAAAAAAAACATATATAAGTCTCACTGGAGTATAAGTCGCATTTTGGGGGAAATGCATTTAATAAAATCCAAGACCAAGAACAGACATTTAATCTTGAATTGCAATTTTACATAATAACAGATTAAAGAACATGGTGAATAGGTGTATGTATGCTAACGCTAACACCTTCAGCTACATGACGCACAGACAGAACTGTGGTAAGTGTCTGGTATGTTAACGTCACATATTAACAGTTATTCAGATAACTATAGCATAAAGAACATGCTAACAAATTTACCAAAGCATCAGTTTTACCCCAAATCACTAAATCCATTGAATTCTTCTTCCTCTGTGTCACTTCTAAACAACCCCACAAACTCCGGGGGAAGAGGAAGTGCAGATTTGAGTTATATGTGAACGCATGATGATTTGAAACAGTTTTTCTATGTTATGGCCAAACTTTGATTAATTGCACGGTCCTAATACAAAAATGTGGATGAAATAACATTCACGAAACATTGAGAGAAGCAAACGTGTCATACTGAAGACTATAACTGAGCATAACGGTGTCTAGAGGAACATTTTGTGTCAGATTTATGTCGTGAGCAAGTTAAATTGGAGCAGATGGGATATAAGCTGTAGCACCTGAGTTCATTATCGACAAGCTGTGATCCGCCCACTGTGGAGATGAACAATCAACACAACCTGCTTTATTAGAAAGGAGAGACCCGTTTTTCTTCTACACACTGACATTTTTTATCCAGCTTTACGCGGGATAACAGTATATTTTGGGTAGTTTATTGGTGGTTGACGTATGAAAACATGAAATATCCAAAAGTTAAACTCACAAATGTTCCATAGTGACCAGACCCGAGAACGCTGGTATATTACAAAAATTATCTTGCCAAAAAATTACCCTGGAACGCTGCCTGAACTGGTATTTAAAAAAAAAAAAAAAAAATTAATATGGACATAGCATTGGACAAACCAGATGCAATGTTTTAAGTGCTATAGCAAAATAAGCAAATTTTCAACACCTGTCCATAGGAGGCTTTTAGAATTAAAACAATACAAAACGTACAGACTATATACAACACATTTCATTTTATACATCACCGTGTGCACAGTTCTGTCCTGATTTCAGCCACACCTAATAAAGGTGCTCATGTCAGTCTGCAGTTTTAAATGTGTGGGGATTCCACAGTCCAGCAGAGGAGCCGCTATTTCCTACTGCCAAGTGGAAGTTAGTAGAAGGACCTACTTCAAGATAAATCGTGATGTGTTACAACAAAGATACGCACCGCAAATAATCTCTGAGTGGTTAACGGGCGCATAAATGAGATAAACATGTGTTAAATTTGACAAAGAAGCGGGAATAACGGAAATCCTAGTCGGCCTAAAGATATACGTGCGATATCAGACTTCATGTTCTGGTTCCTGGTTGCCACGTGGGGCGGGCTGCAGCGTTTGCGAGTTCGACTCCGCCCGGTCTCATCCCTATTTCAAACCGCCCTGTCCTGTCAAATAAAGCCTACAGGACAAAAAAATCATGGAGAAAGTAATTGCAGTTCCTGGCTATCAGTTTGTTTCACTAGATCTCACAGCGGGTTTTTTACAACGTGAATTATTGTTTGATACCAAGAATAGACAAATACAATGAGTTGCATAAGGACGAGCGTCTGGCGTAAAAGTGATATCAAATGTTTTTCTTTGCACGGCAGGAGGCGGATTATGAGGGGTTTTTCATTGCCGGTCACGCATGCCGCCAAAAGCAATATGTCTGAACGATATCAACCGAGCGTATGGAAATCACGCCGCCGCCGCCGCCGCCGCCTCCCTCTCAGACAGAGAGCCCTTTCTGTTGTTTGTCATTCTACAAAAGCTGGGCGGGACACAAACGGCAAATTACCCGTTCCCCAGCGCCGATAAATCCCGCAGATAAGCGCACATCATTGTATGCATAACAATGACTAACAAAGCGAGCGGTATGGACGCGAGCTACTGACTCAACCTTGAAGCAGCTCATCTATTTTCTGTAAATAAGCTGCGGAATAAGCGGCCGTAATATTCATAGTCTAATGTTGTAGAGCTGAATGGCTAAACAGTCGGCAGTCTGCATATTTATACCACCAAACCCTAAGGAACCCGTTTTTATTCGTGAACCCCAAATGAATAGTAAGATATTCAAAGAAGATTCAAACAAAACCTGATGGTAAAAAAAGGGGGCAACAGTATTCCGGCGCGGGGTAGTTAAAGATGCGCTTAATTCTCGTGGAGATTTACGCGTCTTCTTTATGAGCAGTTAAGTGGGATTTACGAGCGCCGCTGCTGTGTTGAAGCCGTTGGCGGGCGTCTGGCTAATTAGAGGCGTGTTTGGAGAATGGCAAGTGGATGGACAAGACGACGGGCCGCTTCTGGCCTTCTGACGCGGCACAAACGCGGCTGTTCCCATTATTATCCAGATTATTGAACTGTAATATCTTAGTCCAAGGGGGAAATGCAATCTGCGATTCATATATAAATCAGACGCAAGATTGTTTTTGTTTGTTTCTTTGTTACAATTTAAACGAATCAGCTCTTCATCATTATGTCTGTTAGCGGGAGGAAGTAAGTACATCTGTAGTTCTCATAACCATACACATACCACAATGATTAAATGCTCTATTTTACAAACTAGAATGTTATTTTCAACTTTTATTGTATTGTATGTCATTGTAGAATGTTATTTTCAACAATTGTTTTGCGGTCTAATACTAGTTTTCACAAAGATCTAAGCCAGGGGGGTCCACATTTTGAACATGACATTCCAAAATGTTGCATTCACATAGTTTTGATGCCTCCACACCTTTAATAAGACTTGGAACATTAATATTTGCTTGATATAACATAAATATACATTTTACAGTAAAAAGTACTACTTTTTGTTGTTTGGGCCAACTTTGCAGGAAGCCTGAGGGTCAACAAAAATTGGTCAGAGGGCCGCATTTGGCCCCCTGGCCACAGTTTGGACACGATGATCTAGGCCATAAAAAAGCGTTTCAGGAAAGACAGAACAGGAAAGGAAGTGAAGCAAGATTAATCATCAAACAAAACTCTCATATTGCCCCAAAGTACTGCTTTTACTGTATAATACACTTTCTGGGGGGAGGAAAAAGAAGGTTGTGTTATTATGTCCTCATTTGATCCCAATATGCAGTAGCTCTGATGTAGATTTGTCCATGATATCGGTCAGAACAAAATCCCACCTCAGATCAATAGCGTTTTGTCTTTCACTAATTTGTTCTGCAGAAATCCTCAATGTATGACATAGTTTTTTTCATTCTTTTTTCCTCATAAGCCGTCATATTTACGGAGGGACCACGATTGGCTAATCCACCGGTCAGTCACGCTCGCCTGAACTTGGGGAGATGAGCATATTTGCCGGACAAATATCGATCAGTATAAAAGTCGATACAGATACTACACGCTGAACACTGTGTGTCATTAATGGCAGATTTCAGAAGGCACGGACGGAAAAACCTCGCTGAGCATGTTAAACGCTTATTAGCTGCGATGATTACGTGTTAAGATCTTAATTTCATAGCTGAATATACCATAAATCAACGTAGCGGGCGGCGTTTTATCAATCCATTGCCTAAGAACATTTAAGAGTAGTTTCATTGCATTATTTTAAACTATATTTGAGTGATAACACAGTACTTAAGTGTAATATTGCCCTTTATTTGTTTTGGCTGTAGCTTAAGACTCTCTTACTACTTGTTGTGCCTTTTTAGTGATTATATTGTAAGTGTTCCTACTTCGCTCATTATGTATTTTTTTGGGGCTAATGTATTCCATTTTAGCGATGACTACAACCGCTTACTTTTTGTTGGCTGAAGACACGCGCTTGTAAATCCTTGCGACACACGTTTTTGTTCGGCAATAAAAGCAGAGTAAACAGACCGGACCGAGGTTGTCTATTCGTCTTGTTCAACGTATGATCTCATTCTTAAAGTGCACCTCATCAAAAAAACAAAAAAAAACACTGATTAATGCGAGCGGCTGCCGAAACTAATTACAGACAAAAACACTTTTCATTGTACCGCCGCCAAAGAAATGCCTCCGAAGTGAAGCATCGCGTGGCAGGAAGAGTGGACCGATGCGACCAAGCGTACTCTCGTTCCTTTTGTATTTTTAGCGATACTGAAACTTGTGATTCAATAAACGCGAGTCAGATGAAGTTAAAACTGTGGAAAACGTCATGAAAAGCAATGACCCCTCCACCATAAATGAATGTTACCGTATTTTCCGGACTATAAGTTGCACCTTTTTTCATAGTTTTGGCCGGGGTGCGACTTATACTTACATCTATACTTATATACTTATTCTCCGGAGCGACTTATATGAGATATATTTGATATTTTCACACTTGTAACCGCATTTCATACTCCAGTGCAACTAATACTCCGGTGCGACTTATAGTCCGGAAAATACGGTAAAATAGTGCACCTTTAAACTCCGAAAAAGATTACCCACTGATTCCACCTCATCAGCATTGCAGAGTCAAATCAGTGAACAAATATGCTTATAGTTTAATAAAGAAGTTATATTTGCACTTAAAAAAGCATTACATTGTTACGTGTATTGCTTTTTACTTTTTGTTTCTGTTTAAATTATTAGGTGCCTGCATTCTACAAAATAAAACTGTATGAAAACATAATGTTTCCACACTGTTTCCATGTCGATCCCGGCATTCTCACGGCTGCCAAAGACTTGCTCTCCATTTTTCCCTCTTGAGCGTCAAATCAAGGTGAATTATTTACCACTTCTCTCCTCCAGCCACTTCACAAAGCATATGTAATAAATGGGCTGGATCCTCGTGCCCTTAAACCTCGCTCACCTCTCCGTGGGTTTAAAGAGCAGCACCTCGTCATCTCGCATCTGCCAAAATGATCAACAGTGACAAAAAGAATAAACAACGGGCTAAGTAGAATTCAGATCAGAGACTTCCCTGTCCAACGATGGCTGAGACACTTTAGACCGATCAAAGTGATTCGATTTACAATTCAAAATACGGCTTTCTAAAACTCTGCAACTAGAAAAATGTATTGAACGTGATATATATAAAAAAAAAGGAAGGTTAAACAAATCATTCATGAAATACCCACATGCCTCTTCTCTCCATTTCACATTTCACACGTCTTCTACAACCATAAGCACTTTTAAAATATTAAATGTAAGAATTTTATTAATTTATCTCTCCTCATATCCCAGCATTCTGAGGAAAAGATCCGCCCGGTCTCACTTCACCTGAACTACTGACGAGAGGATGTGTTTTTAGCAAACCAATTATGATGTTTTTCCAAGAGAAACCCGGCTCCAGCGGTCGCCATGATCCAGGAGTTAATGGATCAGCTGAGACTGGCAGAGGAGAAGAACTGGAGTCGGCACAGACAGACGCAGATTGAGGAAAAAGAGTTTTGTACAAATAATGAGTAACTGTAAGTACACAAAAACTGCAAATCATGCCTACGAGAGAACATTATCCACACATCATCAATTATGTTGACTGCCCCGTTCACTAGAGAGTCCTGCACTATCTAGCAGACGATATCGTGCCCTTTATCAAGCGATTCGGACACACGGATACGGATACGACTTTCTCCTTGCAACGAGCTATGTGACTTTAGCGTATGAAGGGAAAATAAAGATCTTTAAAGTCTGTAAAACCTGAGAAAAAATGTTGGTCAAATCTGTCTGACACGCACATATTTAACTGCATTCCAACTTGCATTTTAGTCCGGGGCCGCTCCAACTTGTTCCCACTAGTGAAATTGCCCCGGCCGAGAAGCGAGATCGGCTCCGGTTTCGCTCCGGAGCGAGCGGGACCAGCCAAGAGCGAGACCGGCAATTGAGTGTTCGTTAGGCAGCGGCGTGTAATTGCCCAATCGGCCACAGTCAACTGATCCGGTCTAAATATGGCCGCCAACTGAGGCGCCAACGGATCAGTTTAGTCCGGACTAAACTGGTCAAGTGGGAACGCAACTCTAATGGACTAGTACCGGCAATCATCGTACACATTAAACAACAAACAGACGGATTTATTCAACTTTTTGCAGGTGTAGATGATCTCAAGCTAAGTCAAAAGGCTAACGCTTTGTTATAGTTTATTCAAATTCACAGATCAACAGTGCGTTTAAACTGCTTTTTTGTCGTGTTGTGTGCATTGTGGTCTATATTGACACTACTTTTCAAGATTCATTGTGTGGAATTTTGAACTAAATGTGGTACTTAAAAAAACAAGTCTAAGTTTAGTATTGGTAAAATCAGTGAGGATATGTTAGAAAAGGCTATGAATTTAAAACGTATTTGATAACGCTCCACTGAACATAACTCTGGGTGCACTTGAGGACATCCATCTTGTGCCAATGAAACAGTCACAGCCAATTCACGCGCCCATGCAATAATACTTAACTTCCTGCTGGCCTGGCCAATAAGATCAAGGTGCTGTGCAGTGGTCTCGACTCTCCACGGACTATTGAGCAAGCTCCACTCTGTCCAGGCTTCGTCAGCTAAAAGGCCTTGTCTAATTGCGTCGTTAGTTTGACAAAGAAGGGTTCATTAATTCGGCCTGTGATACGCTAAAGCAGGAAACCACAAATAGGGACTGCTGGCCGTACTGTTCCCTGATTATATCTTTCAATTCAGACAGACGCGGTGGGCACAGAGTCTTTGAGTTAGTTGGAACTGTTTCAATTATCACATTCGGGGGGAAATTGAAAATGAGCAAATTTGACATTTTGTGGGCAAAATGGGACAATGTTTTGGGATCATGTGTGTTTTATTATCTATTATTTTATAGGAGGTCTTTTATTTTTTTCTCTGTTGTACTCTCTTTGGTCTTGTTCTGTTTTAGTTTTTCATGTTCTTTAAATACTTTGAAAAAACAAAACAAATCTTAATACAATCTTAATTTAAAAAAAGAAACAGTTTCAATTTACAAACTATGGCAACTGTAAGAGTAACACATTAAAACAGACAACATTTATATTAATTCTATGTTATTTGTGCGCCTGTTTGGTTGATATTTAGTATTTTTGTACCCATGATTATTGATTTTGATGCTATTCCAAACTATTCGGGCTAAAGAGTGAACTATGGGGCTGGTCTAAAGCCTGTATGAACCTTACACATTAGGAAGATCTAAAACGTTTACCCTTACCCAATTTTACCCTTCTGACCAGCTGCATTGTCCAATTACTGTTGGAAAAAAGCAATCAATAAATTGGACAAGTTGTAACGTCATTATACTAAAATATACAGGAGTTTTCTCAAATTAATACTGTTGTGGGCATGTAATCACGGAAAAAGTCGATATCTAGGTGGAAGTCTGAATATGTGAAACTGTGCGACTTTGATTCCAAAACTATATGAAAGTTAAATATAAACTTTTTTATGCCTTTTTTAAGACCCCAGGCAGCAGTTCTTGTTAAAGGTATATGGTGTGTGGCCGCGATAGATTAGTACACCTGTCAAACCGTAATACACGTGCCCGAGGGGAGCGCCTGACAGGAGCCGTGCACACAGGTTTTTCACATCACACTGGCTCATAATGACAACACAGCAGCTGCCACACTTAATTGGCCACGCAGAGGGAGCTGGTGTTGAAAAGACTGCATATAGTACAGTCCGTCTCTGTTTGTAGTCTCCGCGTGTTTGCGCACAGACCGACTCGCACTCGCACATTCCCCGCTGTTTCATTCATTCGCACCAGACACACCTGACATTTTCCCCCGAACTCATCCAACACTAATTCCCGAGGGGGCACACGTGTTTGGACAATTCTAATAATCATACACGCCAGGTCTTACCTATTCCGTCTTGCAGCCTCGCTCCTCCGATGCGGCGCGTTGGACCAAAACCGAGCCGGTACTTGCTGGTAGTTTGAGTAGGAGCTGTTCACTCCGTGGTGCTGATCATGTGACGTCCATTATGTAACCTCAGTTTTATGCGTTAGTTTGAGCTTGAATGTGTAAGTAGTGGGAGTAAGTCTGTCACCAGTTACAGCGCAGGTAACAGGGGTGCAGAGAGTCTGACTGGGAGGGTAGGATAGGAGACGTAAGTTAAAGTTGATCTCTACTTTGAAATGCAGTAAATGTGTGTATTTTTGGACTCTCACTGTAAATATTGTTCACTATTTTTGGAGTTTGGCACAATAAATTGGCCCTGAGCACTTCGATTTGACTTGGCCAATGTTTTAAAGGAGACAGAGGCCCGCTACAGTACTACATTATAGGTCTGCGTTCTTTTGATTTATACTGTATGCACCATCCTTGCAGAAATGTTGAAGTGAGAAGTGGAGAAATGTAAGAGGACTTTAAAAAGAGGGTGATTTCAGATTTTACATTTTTATGAAAAGGGAAACCTAACTCAACTAAGCAAATAAGATAGATACGAGCCTCTTATTGGATAATTAATGTGCGCAGGTCATTGTTTTTCAGATGGTAACGCGATATATAAACCCAACCGATGTTATTCCACCATTAGATTTCTTCTTCCCTGATGGTACCGGCATATTCCAAGATGACAATGCCGCAATTCATCAGGCAGAAATTGTGAGAGTGGTTCAGGGAGCAGGAGACATCATTTTCACATATGGATTGGCCCGCACAGTGGTCACGCTCACATTGTCAATACAAGATCTGTGGGGAAAATGTATGCAACACTGGAATAAAATGCATCTTTTACAGTACAGTGAATGGACTAATGATAATTCCATACTATCAGTGTCTAATATAATATTTAGTATGTTAAACTAGAGTATTTTTAAAGCAAGTTTGAGTATTATGTACCATTGCAAAATAGAATAATTACCTTGGCGGCATTAAATGTCATGACAAATTCCAAACTCGATTTAATAAGGAAAATGTTTGATACTCGATAAAATAAATGATAATAAGTCAAATAAATAATGAATAATAAAAACATGCTTTTCTTTTATAATGTCACTTTCAACACTTTTTTTTAACCATTTAGTTCTGATATAGATCAATTCCAAAACTTTTTTGTCCAATTATTTATCAATTATTTTGATTTAATTATTTTATTATTATTATTTTATTGACACTTTTTTCATGTTGATTCCGTATCTATCGACTTCTGACAACCCTATTAGTTCAGTTCTGATAACCCTTTAAAACATTTCCCACAGTACTTTACTATTTCCTACCATACGATGGAAACGGTGAGAGAGCAAGGACAGTGTGTGTTTCCACTTGACCAAACTGAACCGAGCGCTGAACCCATGAATTGACAAACACGTCGCCTTCACTCCCTCGGGCTGCGGTTACGAGAATGACTGCATCTTCCCACGCATTGTCTTTCCCCGCACCGCAGCTACAACTCTACCATAGCTGCTACAAGTGTATTATTTTGTCTCTTTTTTGAATCCAGAATGTCATCCAAAGAGGATTGAGTAGCTCCACACAATAGCTCCCTGCCTGAGGTAAAAGTACAAGTTTGGCCTCCAGCTCGACCGTAATGGAAAAACCACAGTGGTGTCCAGCCCTGCAGCCTCAGCCTCATGAGAGAAGGACCGCGGAATGTTTGGACAACGCTGACAAAATACCAGATTTGTCTGAAACTTTTTTGTGACGGTTATTGCTGAATGGTGAATGGGACTAAATTGACAAATGACACAAAGAACAAATGTTTGTGGAGAGTAAGTAAGTATGAGTTTGGCCTGTAATCTTACTGTGGTACATTTGTATGCTTGTGTTTTACAGTGTATGAGAGGCAGTTTTTGGTGTCTTGTCCGTTTGTCATATTTTTATGAATTGCGTTGGTTTTGTGACGGGGAACAAAGGATGGAAATTTACTTTGGTTATAATCCTGCATATTTACAGGGACATGTTTCTTGTTTTAGTATGCATTGTTCAATTAATAAATAAACACAAATTAGTAATAATAATCTCAATTTGTCGATATTGCCATACTAGATTAAGTGTTTACTACCCACACAGTGTGACAAAAGTAGGGGAAGTCCAGAGACCAATGACAGACAAGGATTTTATTTACAAAATATCTATTAAAATGTAAAAATGTTCTGTTCATATTCAGTCTTTGTGCTATTGAGGTTTAGTCCCATTATACTAGCATTCTAAGGTTGTTTTGACCCTAAACACTGACAGTCTATCACAGAGGTGTCCAAAACTATGGCCCAGGGGCAAAATACAGCCCTAAGGTCACTTTTTTCTGGCCCTCAGGTTTGTTGTTGAATTGACCCATTCTGGCCCTCAGGCTTGCTGTAAAATTGACCCATTATTACTTTTTTTTACTGTCGGTTCAATAATAAACATAGTGTGAGACAGAGCTGGTATAAATGTTCCTAGACTGAATTTAAAACCTCAGATTTAAAAAATAAATTCGAAAATCATTCACAGTATTGAGCACCAGTCTGTGGCCCTCCGCTTCAACATGTGTGGAGAGCGCTGCATCAGGTAGGGCATCTGTGGGAAACCCTATGGCAAACTAATGAACAAATCACTGCACAATCAATGACAAGCCCAAGGGAAAAGCAAAAAAACGACCCACATTTCTGTCCTGAAGTGAATGTGTATGTCTCTTATAAATAATATATGAAAAAGAGAGCACTAGTCCCAAGTGTAATCAGTGTAAAGTGCATTTGCAGCCAACGCCGATGATGAGACGTCAGGGCGGCTTCCAGCTGTCATCTTTAAAGGAGCTGTGAAATCAAGCAAATATTATGTAATCATTCAGGCCTTATCAACCCCTCGCTCAACGCTCACTCCCCCAACCCGTTTAGTCCTTCGACCCGGCTAATTTGTTTGTAATATGGGCCATGGAAAGCTGTTGAGGCTTCAACTGCACATACTGGATGTCACGAAATAAGTAGTAACATTTTATGGTCATTGACACCATAACCCAGCAACAGTAAAAGCTTTAAATCACTTTCATTCACAGAGTCTCGATAGCCATTCCTCAAGTACGTGACCAGCTTACGGGGCTGCACCCATTTTTGTCATGTAATAAAGTGAAATCGGGTTTGGCCCAGAACAGATTTATTGTATAAGCAGCTCAGGGTCGAAACCAGATCACTGTGCAAATGATTCAAATAAAGTAGTTCTGTTTTTCACAATTTTAAAGGACAAATATTATGCATCATTTGTATTCTTATTGGCCTTTAAACATGCTCTTGAGTACCTTTACTTTTTCATCTCATGATTTAGAAAATTGGTCCAAAAAGCACAAATTTCCCACGTCAAGAATTGCTGCTGACAGAGTTACATTAGGGATGGAAACAAACCTAGCTTGCCTCAGAAATTCTCAAGAAAATAGTGGGCACTGTAATGCTAGATTTCTCAACTGTTTTTGATTTAACAGACCGTGGATCCCTAATTGATGAAATAGCAGCACATATATTCCAAAAATTGGCCTTATCATGGTTTAGCAACGATTTAAATATACAAACACAGACATTGACATGTGGAGTACCACAGGGCAGCATTCTTGGTCCTTTACTATTAAACATCTATATAAATGAGTTGCCACTGGCCCTGTCAAAATCCAAGACTGTTATGTATGCAGATGACTCAATTATATGAATATCTGCACCTATTGTCAAAGAGCTGAACACTGTATCAGAGACAGTTAAATTCTGCAGTGGATACATGAAACTTTAAATGTATCAACAACTCATAATGTGGTATTTGGCTCTCATCATTCCATTAATCAGAAGCCATTATTAAGTTGTAAAATTCAAGGAGTTACACTTACTCAAGTCTATGAGTCAAAGCTTTTAGGAGCTTTTTATATAATAAATCATCATGGTCAAAACATATAAAAAGTATTTGTGCCAAAATGGGAAGAGCCATTACTGTGATTAAAACATATGCAAATGTTCTGCCCTGTGAAGAGATTCAATTAATAGCACAAGGTCTGATGTCCAACTGTATGGTCTAATACTACAGTAGGAAGCATAAGAAAGTTAACAAACTGTATAAAAAAGGGCTGCATGGCTGATTCGCCGCTGGGACTATTATACCAGTATTAAATCCAGGCATCAGAAATAAGATGGGCTATTGGTACAAGACTATTTTTTATATTCTCTGTTTGGATTATTAGTGTTTTTTGTCACAAAAACACTGCAAAATGTTTTTAATAACCTAATGTTTAGTGCAGGAATCCATAATCATGCATCATCCATAATTTATTGGCAGAAACAAGACATGTTTCTGCCAATAAATGTATGAGGCCTAAAGTTAAGTTACTACCAACTACATGAAAAGAACTTTTGAGCTGCCGCGGTGTCGTGAGTTCGATTCCCGACTCCGACAATTTACTGCATGTCCTCCCTTCTCTCTCATCACCCATTTCACTCTTCACTTTCCTGCCAATAAAGCCTATTGGCCACAAAATCTTTAAAAATAAATAAAATAAAAGAACTTTCATTTACAGAGAAATGTATGAAAGGAACCGGCTGCCTTATTTAACAATAATTGAAATACAGACCTCAAACAACTAGGCTCTTTAAATCAAACTGCATTTGAATGAAAGCTATTGTGTAAACGGATGTATGTTGTGCTGTACAATCTATTTTCATAATGATTTTATTTGTCTGAAATAATAATCTAACACTTTATATTGACAGCAGGAAGAACAGCAACAGCTTTGACGGCGCTAATTGGGAGCCAAATAAATAAATGAATAAAATAAATACTGCAGGTTTTATATTTACACTGCCAAGTGAAACGTCCAGCTCTCGAGGTGAGTTTTGCCCTTTTCACCGCTCCCATGGCAACACTGGTTAAAGAAATAAGTGAGGCAGCTGGACACTGAGAGCTGTCAAGTCTGAAAAGCTTGAACATGTGGGAATATTTTAAAGGAATTATCTGTACAGCGTGTACTCAAGCAATCTGGACCACCACCAACATGGGATTTTAAAAGAAACATCGCAAAGAGAAAGTAAGTAAAATCTGTCAAACTTATTCGCAGCCTAAACAAACTCTGGCACATCGCTCACATACATGATTTTCTCACATTTGCACAGCTTTTTTCAGAATACAAAGAGAACGATCATGAATTGTGATCGATAAAATACCTATAATTAGACGGAGAAAACGTGCAGTGGTCTGGGGATTAATGAATCTGCTATTATTCGGAGCACAGAATATAAGTGGGGAAAAAAATGGCCTCATTTTTGTCATGACTGTTGGGTCTTAATGGTTTACTATCACAACCATTAGACCAACCATAAATCAAAAACTGGTACCAAACAGAGAAATATATATATTTCTAATGCTGCGCTGCATGTACATAGGCGGGTAAAAATATCAACTAACCATGAAAAAGACATCAAACAAATGCCGGATTGCGATTTGTAGTTATTGAGCAAGTTGAAGTCAGCCGACAGGCCGCACAGCTGGAGATCAGCAAATGGAAGAGAATAAGAAATGTTCAAATACTTGACGCAAGCTCCAGCGAGTACAGTACAATGGCACATATTGTAGACAACTCAGTTACATTTACTGGAGTAACTTCTTTCAGACACTGTGCATTTACTCTTAGTTGAGTCAACGTTTTGGCTCCCATTGTGATACAGTCTATAAGTAAATTACTTTTCTCATGCATTCAATTCTGTTTGTTCCTGCATTTGAGGCTTTAACACTAAATACTAGAGTGAAAAAGCACGAAATGTCTGTTTCAATGTTTTTTCCATTCAATTACATTAACTTCAAATTGTTAATCACCTGTTTTGTCCAGAAAGTTACTCTTTGTTACAATTACTTGAGTAGTATTTTATTACTTGAAATGCTTACAACGTTATACTGTACTGTCCTGTAACATTATATGCGTTTACAAATCTTAAACCTAAAGTGAGCATTTCCTTTAATCAAAAACAAACAAAGAAACACTTCAGTCAGTGCCTTCTAGCTGAAATGTTGAACACAACATTTAAGCTTACGTTTTTTTGCTTGCCTCACTTTGAAAATGCCAGTATTTCCTCTGGCCGACCGTGATTACAGCACTACTTCAGATATTACTTTTTATAATCCGGCCGAGGCTTTGGTCAGCCCGCCGGCCTCCCTGCCAGGCTTCGCTTTGTGCTCCACCGCGCTCACAGAAAACCTTAATACATTTGGTTAGCCCCTCCACAAACTCGGGGAGCAGATTGCGGATGCACTCTTCTTGTCCTCATTCCGAGCAACTCCTCCAGGAGCCAGAGCGCCCGTCCTTCAAGAGGACGAGTGGAGCCTGAGCGTAACGCCGCCGCTGTCAGGACGAGCTTCTATCGGGAAATCGCCGCGCCGTGGGGCAAGTGAGAAGGTGAGGACACTGACTGAAGCCGGGGATCATACGGCACAGGCGTCTTCATACGACAGGAGCACGGCGTGATCGGGTTTCTAATGACGGAGATATTAACATGAAAATATTGCACTTCACGTTGTATTATTTACTGACTGCAGACTCTGTTTACCTGAACCACCAAGACAATACGCTACAAAGACGTTTTGGTCAGGAATCTCAGCCTTTCTCCCCGATTCCAAATGAGCATGATTGACAGGCAGATTAATCAGAGAAACACATGGTTCATTTGTGTGTGGACAAAGATTGTGGCTTGGGAGACAGAACTAGGACATTTTTTTTTTTGTATTTTAGACGCAATATTAACATAATTTCAATTCAATCTATATTCAAACAAAGTACATTGCTTTTTACGTGGCTATTTGTATCACAATAACGTCACTTTTGCATTGATGAAGTTTGATTTCATGAAGCTGGGCACACACTATTGCAACAGAAATGTGTTGGAATTGAAAGATTGAGGACTTTTGTTTTGTTATGTGTCAATAATCGTGAACGTGATGTTTATTCTGACAATAATCGTACCACTGAAATTTGAATTCTAGACAGCCTTAATGGATTATTGACAGCAGAATGAGTCAACATAGAGATATTCATGTGACTTAAGACTCAGGAGCTATATACAATGCTGATTACAACGTATGTCGAGTCGAGGAGGGCGACGGCACACATTCTGTCAGTCTACCCCAGGGCAGCTGTGACTCCAGAACAGTTCACAACAGGTGAGGTCTCAAGACGGCGTCGACTAGACAGTGTTTAACTCCCTCGCTGCCCTGGATCAGCTGGATTATGTTCCTGCTCAGTGATTTTCAATGTGTTGAAGGAATAAGCCATTGTAAAAGCTTGGATTAGTGTTATTTGGTCACGGACTTAAGGCGCATTTCCATTCTTAAACAACAATTTGACTTCTATGACTGAAGACACTCCATGACAATGAGTTCTAGGAATTCTTCAAGTTTCAGTGACACATGAATAGTCTGTGCCCTTAACAAACATCAGTTTGTAACGACACCTAAAGGATAATGTATATATTTAAACTAAATTAAATGTAACTTTTGAATGTTCCAAAAGTATATTTAAACCATTTTAGAAGAGCAGGTGGCAGACTTTCCATCAGAAAACACGACCTTTAAACAACATGAGTTTTACCATAAGGCTTTGGTTGGTTGGCTAGTTTAATCCCATGCTCGCTCGCTTTTGATGTGGGAGAAAACAATGACATTTAAAGACAAATAATCGCACCACCTGTCGAAAAACCAGCGGCAGAATCAGGGAAAACGGCTTATCTCACTGCGACTATAACAGCAGGTTAAAGGCAATTTTCTAACATCAAAGTTCTGTCAGAAACCTTGGACTTTTTGTGAAACCTTTTCAGACTTCTTTCATTATTTCTGTATTATTATGTACGCTTTGTTTTAGCCATTCAAACATTCATACTTACATTCAAACGTAAGTATTGTAGGTCTATAGTTTGCATTTATTCATTTCATTATTTATCGAATGCTTTTATTCGTCTTATCGTCTGATTTGATTCGTTCCCTGTGCATGTATTTCTGCACACTTTTATCTATTTATATACACATTGGAAACTTTCTTGTTTATAAAGCTATACAAATAAAGTTGAATTGAATTGTTATCAGTATTTTTCAAAATCTACTGTAGCATTTCCCCTTGCAATTCTTATATGTCAATGTTTCCATTTTAGTCTCCGTTGCCATACCTCTTTATGTGTTTTGGGCATATTCATTGTCCCACCTCACTCTGGGACTCGTGCTGTATTTGCATAGCATTGAAGGATATATATTTTAATAACAATAGCGCATTGGCTTTCATCGCTGCAGCCTGAGTTTGCTAGTCTAGCCTCTCCTCCCTTATTCTTATGAACACTCTTCTACCTGTACGCTTGTTTGTTTGTCTCCAAAACAATACCCGTCTATATTTACCTTCTGCATAATATCTCGGAGTGTGGAGGTGGAGGACGGATTCATTTGCGTCATTGTTCCTCTGAAAAAGAACACATCTGACTAAACCATGGAAGATTATAAGTGGGAAATACTCATTATTCACTTGATAAATGCACATCTAGGTGTAGGTTTCTGACATTAGCTTCTACTACGCATAAAATGTGCTGGTTAGTATTTTTGTTTTGAGCATAATGCTTCTTTTACACCCACTCCAGACGAAGCAGAGGTAGATAGAGGCTTTTTAAGTCCACAAGAAATGCGAGCAAATCTGAAAAAACCCAAATGTTTTGGACTGAAATCTGTCCAGTGCTGATGTCTGACAGTTGTGTGATAAAGCAAGTAAAATTCATTTCAAACCACTGCAGACATCCGTGAAAAATGGACTTGTGTTCTTTTTCCACAGAGAGAGGGAAGACGTGCCTTGGTGGTGGAAACATGCACATTTACTTTTAGCAAATTTGAATCTCATGGCCTATTATTAGTGTAAATCAACATGTTTGTTGTCAATATTAAAGCTGCACTAACGTTGATGGTGCGTCTGCTACCTGCATGTATTTGTACTTGTAACACATATTTAAACAATAACTTAAAATAACATGTGCAAATAAGCCCCAAAACCATTTGTTTCTATTGTCAGTAAACTAATTGCCAGCAACTCAAGAGTCAACCTACATCTGATTGACATTTAGCACTTTGCCAATGACATACTCACAAATATGATCTCATTCTTACCCATTACTTGGGTACAATCCTTTGCCTTCTTCCCACCTTTGTAAGATCTTATCCCGGTCATTGCACACCTCCCACGCTTGCTCTTCTGACCCACACGGCGTAAAAGCACGGAGCAGCGGGGGTGAACTAATCGTGCGCGTTTCCCTTTTGGCCTGGTGAAAAATGTTCCATGAGGGTTTGAGTAATGAGCCGGTGCCACCTGTGCCCGTGGCGCCGCGGGGACCGGGCGCTGTAACGGTGACGATCGACACAGGAATCACAATGTTATTCAAAAGTCATTACTCTGCATCTCCCATCGCACTCGTCGCGGACACAAAAGCCCTGGGGGGAAAAAAAATAGAGCTTTTGAAGACCGACGCTCTTGGCTAAGTATTGCTGAGCCCATTTACCGGCGTCGCTAATGGACACTCTCGACGGAAGTATTTCGTGTGCATCCGCAAAAAGATGCCTTCCTAATTACCAAACGGGGAAGCCAATTAACGGAACGGAAACTACAATTCTACGTGAAGAACAATCTAATCTAAACGTAACCACAACACGTTAGCGGCTCTATATATAACGGAGCGCACCTACGTCGGACACAAAAGATTTAATGACGCACCGATATGGCAATACCTCTCCATTAGCGGCTAAAGTGTAAGCTATTAGCAATCTTTAACATCTAGCGTTCTATTTAAAATGTCCATTAACATTCAGAAGAGGCGGTAGAACGTTGTCTCTTGCCTCTGTGCTACTCTAAATCCAGCGTGTCCACTTTGTCTCGGCAGGTTGCCATAAAACATGCTCCTTCAGACGATCTTTTTAGAGCTTTATATTAGTTATACTCCGCACATAATACTCCCCGTAGTCCCGGTCCCACACTCTTGGCACTGGAGCATCCCCCAGACTCATGAATACGCACTTTGCAAGCTGTCGCATAACTTCAATCATCATCATTAAGCCTGCCGGGTAGACACGACCTGATTGTTATAAGTGCACTGCGCCAATGAAGCAGTTTAAGGTAATTACTGATAGTACGGTCGTCGGGGCAACTCGGTGCCTGTATTGAACGCGTGTCTCGCTCCTTTTGTTTATGCTTGGGGCAGCCACAAAGAGCTGACCCTGTGAGCTTTTTCTGCCAAAAGAGGGATTCCAGGTTGACCTAAAAGGGTAAAGCCTCCTCCATTAGATGTTATTATATTGACACTACATGTTGTGTGTAGACGGTCGTCGATACTAAATGCATTTCATCGCAAAGCTTGATCAGACTTGAACGGTTGCCATGGCTACACTCTTACTGCACGTTGTCATTTGATGGTGAAGCGTCTTGCTCAGAGAGAAAAGCAACACGTTTTCACCTGGAAATTTGTGTGACTTGTGGAAGTTTGGTTTGTGGGTAAAACGTATTATTGTTATAGCGGCATTAATGGTAATTTATATGATCCAAATGAACTGACTTTTCAAGGTTTAAAAAAAAAGGGACACGTTCCTTTTTGTTCTATAAAGGTCTCGCTAAATGCCACTTTAGTGCTCAAAATGCTTTGGCAAAACACGGGTCAACTCAGTAGTTCAAACAAAACTAACTGGACTATTACATTATGCAGTCGTTAAACCAAAATGCAAATTAACCATTCAAGATGCAGTCAAATATTCACTAAAGTTTAGAACCTTGACTCTTGTGGGGCTATGGCAACAATTTGAATTCCTCTATTTGTATGTACCACACAAATTGTACCTAGTTGCGCAAAAATAGACCCTTTTATTTTGAAAAGAGCCTGGCTTAAAACTAGAAAAGGCGTAGTTCTTCATTTCTATTCCAGCACCCATTAGCACCCACTCACGGGTTTCGAGCCACAGCAACAGTCCTCCGTGTTATTGCAATTACAAAATTAAAATCGAAATATTATGAATGGGGAAAGGTCCTTACAAAATCCTTCAAATTAGGCAGCCATGAACCCATAAATAGCCTTGATACTTCTTCAAATAAATTGCAGAATCGGTGGCGAGCCATTGTTGGTGCGTCGGCTTCTGCCACAGCGCTGCACTGACACCCACAACCTATTAATTACATTAATGAGGCTCGCGTTTGCACAAGGTCGCATGTTGCTATGTTTGTTCTAATGAATGACTCTGGGAAATGTAGTTTATTTGGGGAAAGCACTACATGTGTCAGGGACTGCTGGGAAATACACATCGACGAAAACAAAGCGTTCGGCCTGACAAAAATACCTTTATTCTTGTTCGAAATCCAACAGTGCACAGCTGGTGCCTTTTACAACGAAACTCCTCTTTGACACAAAAAGACGTAATCATGTTTTGACCAGGGCCTTGCTGCTTTTAACCAAACAGAGGTCCAACTGGGACGGGGGGAGGTGCTGCCTACTCCTTTTAGACATAAATTGATTAAGCGATTGATTGATTTTTCTCAATCTGTTGCAAGAATGTTCGACTGTCTTCTTGCAAGTCGCTCAAAAAAAGGAATGAATGAAGGCGAAAGACTTGTATATTCTGGTGCACCTTAGCTGTATATCATGCTGTATTTGCAATATATCACATTTAAAGTGCATAAAACTGTAATCTTCCATTGTTTCTAAATGGCACGGCTTGATCTGAAGGCGGAAGTGTCAGCGCGGGAGAAATAGCAATACTGCAGATGCAAACAAATGCCCTTTAAGTTCGAATGAGTGTACGAGGCAATGTTACTGAAGTTATCACAGAGCGGCGTGTTCTTTAATCATACTTCATACGTCTGAACCTCTGAAATGCAATCGCAGAAAAATTAAAGGTACAAGTTCACGGCAAAGATCAACTTATAGAGAAATACTGTATATCCATTCATTAAAGCTGCATTACGTGACTTTTCTGATTGAAGATGCGCCGCTTGCTTGTATCCACTGAGATGTTATTGTTTTGCCTGGAATGTTCCACAGTATGGCATTAAACTTATCTCCATGTAGACAACAGGTAACGCCGCTGGGTCAGGTTACAGGTCAGATCTGTCGAGAGGCAAATCCGCCAACAGTGAAGATTTTTTTTTTTTTTTTTTCCTTTTTATCACCTGTAGTTGAAAATATGTCAACTTGAATTTAAAAGGAGAACTAAGTAACATTCCTACCTCAGAGGAAAACCAGCAGAGACGTTGCTGACATCAATCCGAAGACTACTATCCTGGGAAACACTGGCTCTTTTTCATATATTTGTCAACATTTTTCAATAAAATAAATGAGTAAAACAGTAAATAAATTTATAAAAAACAACTTTTGGGTGTGTTCTCTGACAGTGTAATTTCACTAGGAAGTTGCAGGGGGAGCTATAGTTGCTGGTTTTCCTGTTTTATTTTGATACTCACCACCCTGTTTTTCAGGTCTCTTCCTGCCTTTCCTGCCTATTTGATCACCTGACCTTCTTTGATGATTTCACTTGTTTTCAATTGTCTCCGCCCCTCCCTTAGTATTTAAGCCCCTCCTTTCCCATGTTTGATGCCAGTTGTCTTTTTTTGTGACCTGTGAACGTGGATGAAGTCTATTTCTGTTTATTTGGAGACTATTCTCCGTTGTCTCTAATAAATCTATATTATTCAGCGAGTTGTGCCTTGGAGTCCATTTCTACTGAGAATTCATCACATAAAGTTTCTCAGTTTTAATTAAATACTTGGACATTCTCTCCAAAGCAATAACATATCCATGGAAACAAGCACCGTCAGATTATAACCCCTGCAATATGTAAATCTGCATTTGCTTGTTAATAAACGAGGAAATTCATTAAACCATGTGCGACTCATCCGATCTCTACGGCGGAAGTTGAAAAATATGATATTTTTGAGATCTACAAACTTTGAAAACTGACATCTGACACCCACTGGATCTCCGTCTGCACATATAGTATTCACATAAAATTGCGGTCGGACTTCGCCTCCGGACAAACAGATGTGTGACTTGTTTTCATAATTTAGCATTAGCGTCAGACGGTAAGACATTCGCGGACTAATGCGGTGATAGTTCTGTTTTGCTCTAATGCTCTTTGCATTTCACTCGACTCTGGTCAAGTCTGCGTTGCCTTTCGGTGGCGTTGTATCCTGGCAGCAGCTTTTCCCCACTTGACAAAAGGGACACGGCTGCGTTCACATTCTACACAATCTGATGGTTTGTTTCCGATGGAAGCGCAGAGATTGTATTTTGGAAAGAAATATTCACAATTGTTATGATACTACCCGAAACACAACCGGGGATGTCCTTGCCAAACTCGACAAAGGGTGCAGAGGAGACATTTTCCAAGATATGAGACCCTTTTTTTTCCAATATGTTGGGAATAAACATCTATTTTATCATTCGCAATGAGCCTGGAACCGCCGCACCCAGTTTCTCCACGATGTTCATATTTGACATTGCATTCCTTGTCTTCATGTTCTTGCGACGCTTCTTTTGGTTTGAAAACGAATAAAAGAGAGAGAAGGGAAAACAAAGAAAATGAACGCCATCATTATTTGTTTGGAATTGGCTCCACAGACTTGCCGTATTAATCGCGTGGCTTATGTCCTTTCAAATGACAACAATCACATCTTCGGTGCCGCTTTCCCGGGCTATTTGCGACAAAGAATTGCACTTTTATTCGTTCACGCTGACAGAAAAGACTTTAGACTTTGAGTGATTTTTCATTCATTTTTTTAGCTTCACGTCGATGGGCCCAGTAATTACATTAACCATACGACAAAGCGGTTGCATTTTGAGCGTTTCCATCGGATTCTCAACAAGTGAAGGATTTTGCGATGCATCCTACTGCCGTTTTTGCACAATAAATAATAATACAAGTGTTAGTTATGATGTAACAGTCAAAGTTGCAGTCGGGGGTGGTGAAAATTCAATACAGGGCTGTGGCTATACGGACGAGCTATAAAATATGTACAGAGTCGGACCCCAGTGGCAGCACGTCCGGTTCGATTGGCTGGCGCAGAGATCGGAGCAGGCTATGGCCGATATGGAAATAAAAAATACATTTCCATCTCCCCGAGGCAAAAAAGGAACTATGATTAACCCATTTTCTTTGAGTACAGGAAGTGAGGAAGGACTGAATTAGCACTTGTTTTGTGAGCAGTAGAGTCCTAATGTGCTGCATTGATACAAACTGGTGCCAGCATTTGTTGTAAAATATGGCTGGAATTGTAAAGTTGCCAGTTGGAGCCTGGTGAGAGTAACAGTGTCGTTTGCATGTGTGGACTATAGGCTAAAGTAAAGTGGAACATCACAGTATTTTAAAGGAGGATTTGGGATTAATATGGGATCATAAATGTGAAAAATGAAGGTGATATTGGCCAATAGGAGACCATGTTAGAAGAGAAAATTGCATGCATTTTACGTTATTTGTTCATTTTATAGGAGATTGTTACGCACACTAAGGCTAATTATTGATTTTTTTAGGATTTACTGGACAATAGATCACATAAATGAAAACAAAAAGAAAAGACACTAGAGCTGTGAATTGATTGAATTGTAATCAAAAAGAAGGTAAAAAAAATACTGAAATATGAATGTATATTAGTTTTTAATAAGACAAAGTCAAATCTTAAATTATATAATGATTGAGGACATGACTATATGATGTTGACCTGTTGGCCTGCCCTACAGCTGACGCCACAGTAGGTTTTTGATGTTGATCTTTCATAACGTCTCTCATTACGACAAAAACACGGGAAAACAGCATTTCTTCATCGTTTCCTATCCATCCAACTAGAATTTGTTTTAAATACTTACAATTCTCACCATTTAATAATTGAACGAAAGCCAGAGCATCCTCCAGCAGCAGAGAAAAAGACCTAACAAAGTGCACCGACCATCAGTGACATCATCATTTTGGACATTTGCAAAAGGGAAAAGGTTAAATTCTGACTTAATTGGAAAATGGACAGATTTGACAGACTATGGACTAAATGGGACGATTATTTTAGTTTATTTGTGACTTGGTTTATCTCTTTGTTGGCAGTCAACTGATTTTGATTGAAGTCTTTATTGTTTTGTTTCACTGTGTTTGTTTCTCTGTGTTCTATAACGTTTGAAAAAATAATCAATAAAAAATTAATTAAATAATCCAAATAAATTAAATTATTCAAATGAATTAGATACATTAAATAAATTAAATAAGTCAAAATAAATACGTAGTTGAAAGTGTATTATAGTTTAGTTTGTTTCCAGTTTCCTGCACTCTTTAAGCATTTTAATGACATGGTATTTAAAACGGTTTATGGTTGTAGTTGTTGCGTAATACTGTAGAGGTGGGTGATATGTTGTCCACAAAATAATATTGTTATTGGTGTTTTGGTGTGCAAAGACTAAGCAGTTCAAAGCAATAAAACACTTTATAAGACAATAGTTCATAAGAATAAACATTTTAATATCTCTAACTGCAGTGTAGTCCCTCTCCTTGAACCGACACCTTAACGTGGTGGAGGGGTTTGAGTGCCCGAATGATCCCGGGAGCTATGTTGTCGGGGGCTTCATGCCCCTGGTAGGGTCTCCCAAGGCAAACAGGTCCTAGGTGACGGGTCAGACAAAGATCGGTTCAGAAGCCCCCTGTGATGACAACACGAACAAGGCAGTTTACGTCGCCCGGATCGGCGTCACCGGGGCCCCATCCTGGAGCCAGGCCTGGGATGGGTGCTCCATGGCGAGCGCCTGGTGGCCGGGTCTTACCCCACGGGGCCCGGCCGGGCACAGCCCGAAAGAGCGACGTGGGGCCGCCCTACCGTGGGCCCACCACCCGCAGGAGGATCCATAAGGGGCCGGTGCAGAGAGATCTGGGCGGCAATCGACGGCAGGGGCCTCGGCGACCAGATCTCCAGACACAGAGACTAACTCTGGGGACATGGAATGTCACCTCGCTGGGGGGGAAAGAGCCTGAGCTTGTGCGGGAGGTTGAGCGATACCGACTAGATATAGTCGGCCTCACCTCCACGCACAGTTTGGGCTCTGGAACCCATCTCCTCGAGAGGGGCTGGACGCTCCACTTCTCTGGTGTTGCCCGCGGGGAGAGGCGGCGGGCTGGTGTGGGCTTGCTGATAGCCCCTCAGCTCAGGCGCCACGTGTTGGAGTTTACCCCGGTGAACGAGAGGGTCGCGTCCCTCCGCCTTCGGGTGGGGGACAGGTCTCTCACTGTTGTGGCGGCCTACGGGCCGAACAGCAGTGCAGAGTACCCGGCCTTCTTGGAGTCCTTGGGAGGGGTACTGGACAGTGCACCGACCGGGGACTCCGTTGTTCTACTGGGGGACTTCAACGCCCACGTGGGCAATGACAGTGACACCTGGAGAGGGGTGATCGGGAAGAACGGCTTCCCCGATCTGAACCCGAGCGGTGTTCAGTTATTGGACTTCTGTGCTAGCCACGGATTGTCCATAACGAACACCATGTTCAAGCACAAGGGTGTTCATCAGTGCACATGGCACCAGGACACCCTAGGCCGGAGGTCAATGATCGACTTTGTTGTCATGTCATCAGACCTCCGGCCGCGTGTCTTGGACACTCGGGTGAAGAGAGGGGCAGAGTTGTCAACCGATCACCACCTGGTGGTGAGTTGGATCCGCTGGCGGAGGAGGAAGCCGGACAGACTTGGCAGACCCAAGCGCATTGTGAGGGTCTGTTGGGAACATCTAGTGGAGCCCTCTGTCAATAGGGTATTCAACTCGCACCTCCGGGAGAGCTTCTCCCATGTCCCGGGGGAGGCTGGGGACATTGAGTCCGAGTGGACCATGTTCTCCGCCTCCATTGTTGATGCGGCTGCTCGGAGCTGTGGTCGTAAGGTCTCCGGTGCCTGTCGTGGCGGCAACCCCCGAACCCGGTGGTGGACACCGGAAGTAAGGGATGCCGTCAGACTGAAGAAGAAGGCCTATCAGGCCACTCTGACTTGTAGGTCTCCGGAGGTCATCGACGGGTATCGGCAGGCCAAGCGAGCCGCGGCTCGTGCTGTCGCAGAGGCAAAAACCCGGGCCTGGGAGGAGTTCGGGGAGGCCATGGAGGAGGACTATCGGTCGGCACCAAAGAAATTCTGGCAAACCGTCCGGCGCCTCAGGAGGGGGAAGCAGTGTCTCACCAACACCGTTTATGGTGCGGGTGGAGGCCTGCTGACCTCGACTGGGGATGTCGTCGGACGGTGGAAGGAATACTTTGAGGATCTCCTTAATCCCTCAGTCACGTCTTCCGAAGAGGAAGTAGAGACCGGGGACTCGGAGGCTGGCTCATCCATCACCCAAGCTGAAGTCACTGAGGTTGTTCGCAAACTCCTCGGTGGCAGGGCTCCGGGGGTGGATGAGATCCGCCCTGAGTACCTAAAGTATCTGGATGTTGTAGGACTGTCTTGGTTGACACGTCTCTGCAACATCGCGTGGCGTTCGGGGACCGTGCCTCTGGACTGGCAGACCGGGGTGGTGGTCCCTCTGTTCAAGAAGGGGGACCGGAGGGTGTGTTCCAACTACAGAGGGATCACACTCCTCAGCCTCTCAGGTAAGGTCTATTCCAAGGTACTGGAGAGGAGAATCCGACCGATAGTCGAACCTCGGATTCAGGAGGAGCAGAGTGGTTTTCGTCCCGGTCGTGGAACACTGGACCAGCTCTATAACCTCCATCGGGTGCTCGAGGGTTCATGGGAGCTTGCCCAACCAGTCCACATGTGCTTTGTGGATCTGGAGAAGGCTTTCGACCGTGTCCCTCGGGGTGTCCTTTGGGGGGTGCTCCGGGAGTACGGGGTCCGGGGCCCTTTGCTCAGGGCTGTCCGGTCCCTGTATGACCGGAGCAGGAGCTGTGTTCGCATTGCCGGCAGTAAGTCAGATCTGTTCCCAGTGCATGTTGGACTCCGCCAGGGCTGCCCTTTGTCACCGGTTCTGTTCATAGTTTTTATGGACAGAATTTCTAGGCGCAGTCGGGGGTCGGAGGGTGTCCGGTTTGGGGACCACAGGATCTCATCTCTGCTGTTTGCAGACGATGTTGTCCTGATGGCTCCATCAAACCCGGACCTGCAACATGCACTGGGACGGTTTGCAGCCGAGTGTGAAGCGGCTGGGATGAGAATCAGCACCGCCAAATCCGAGGCCATGGTTCTCGACCGGAAAAAGGTGGCTTGCCCTCTCCAGGTGGGTGGGGTGTCCTTGCCCCAAGTGGAGGAGTTCAAGTATCTCGGGGTCTTGTTCACGAGTGAGGGAAGGATGGAGCGTGAGATCGACAGGCGGATCGGTGCAGCGGCTGCAGTGATGCAGTCGCTGCATCGGACTGTTGTGGTGAAGAGGGAGCTGAGCCGAAAGGCAAAGCTCTCTATTTACCGGTCGGTCTACGTTCCTACCCTCACCTATGGTCATGAGCTTTGGGTAATACAAGCGGTTGAAATGAGCTTCCTCCGCCGTGTGGCTGGGCGCTCCCTTACAGATAAGGTGAGGAGCTCGGCCACACGGGGGGAGCTCGAAGTAGAGCCGCTGCTCCTCCACGTCGAGAGGAGCCAGCTGAGGTGGCTCGGGCATCTGTTCCGGATGCCTCCTGGGCGCCTCCCTCGGGAGGTGTTTCAGGCATGTCCCACCGGGAAGAGGCCCCGGGGAAGACCCAGGACACGCTGGAGAGACTATGTCTCTCGGCTGGCCTGGGAACGCCTTGGGATCCCCCCGGAGGAGTCAGAGGAAGTGTCTGGGGAGAGGGAAGTCTGGGAGTCCCTGCTCAGACTGCTGCCCCCGCGACCCGCCCCCGGATAAAGCGGCAGAAGATGGATGGATGGATGGATGCAGTGTAGTCTTCCTAACAAGGGTAAATTCTTGTTCTCTCGATAATTTTTGTATATCGATACGTTCAGGTACAACTTGAACAACGGGAACACCGTGTACGATATAGAAGGATTGGTATTGGCAGCATCACCACAACCAAGTCCACACAAGCGCAAAACAAACAGAAAAAAGACAAACTGGCCTGAGCGTTCTGCCAGGAGAAAAAGCACACATTATTCATTGATTCCTCTCTAAAAAGGCTGCAGTCTGGTGAGGTTTGGAGTGAACAAACAACCAGATCGTGATTCATGTCTGTTTACACCTGCACGGGCTGTAGCTAAAGCTCTTTACGGCTTCTGGACGGAGAGTATCTGGGGGAATTGTAATCAGGAAAGTCCAAAAGAAAATACTTACGGTCATCCTTTAAACAGAATCAATTCTACTTTAGCTCTGTGTTGCAGGGAATCTTTAAATATAATACAAATGAATGTTATAACTGCGCAAATGAAGCACAATGAGATTTTGACCCAAAATGAATAAAGTATAGTCTGATTACTGATGGATAGAATAGGAGTTTGCCTAAAACAGTACATTTCCCTAGTTTTCCTTGACATTTTTCGAGGTAAAGTACTACATTTTCTACTATACTCCAGTTGCCTTCCTCCTGTATCTGTAAAGCGTTATTTTGTTCTTAAAATGGTTCCTGCGTCACTGAAAAGCTGTTATTAATCTTAAATGTCAATGGTCTCGCTTTTAAATGGCTTAAAGTGCAGCTTGGACTCATTTGTGATGTTTACTGCCTTAAGCCATAACCTGTGTGTATTAAAGTGTGTACTCCGGCCTCTAGCTCCCCCAAAGGCCCAACTATGGCATCGTGTTCAGGAGGTTCGGTCGCATTTTCACCAGCAGTAGTATCTGAGGCACGTTTTAATGAAGACCACAAGGCAGAATTGTGTTTTATGAGAGGGTTTTATGGAGTCAGAGAAAAGTAAAAAGCTCACATAAATTGCAGAAAATGGTTTCCGTTTTTGTTGGTCTGTAAATTAAAGGGCTATTGATGGTTTTTGCATCAGCGACAGTGATTCATGATCATGATCTGCAAATACAAATGTCCTTCTCAAGTCTGATTTGTTACACATTAAGCTCACTATAAATCTGACACCGTAAAGTACTATGTCACTAAAGTAAGAAAATACTTGCAAACCTATAATGTTGCGTTGCGTTTCCAGCTTTTGATGTAAGTGTATTGATGTATTTTAAAACAATAAGGACAGAATTTAATTTCTCATTTGTTGATGTTTGTTTGCCAACGGGAACTTTATCCTGTTTGTGAGTTTTGCTGTAAAGTTATGCAGAATACAAAATGCATGAAGTTAAAAAAAAAAGGATTTGATTTGCAGAGTGTTAGATTATGTTAATACTTGCAAGTTCCAAATGAATGATAATCCATTCGGCTCAAACCAGCAGTGACTCGAAGCGACTGACCAAACATACGGTAGAAATGTGGTTTGGGCAGAAGCCAAAGGTGAAGCACCAAATAAATTAAATCAGACTCCATGTATAAACACCAAAATAACACAATATCACTATTTCAAATTAGACTAAAATCTGCACCACCTAAAAAGAAAAATCAAAGTTGGGCAAAGGAGGAAAGTAATGAAATACAAAAGTAATGCATTTGAGCAGAAATTGTAGGTGCCTGTACTTTACTGAGTATATTTTACAGTGGATACTTTTGACTTTTACTTTATTTGAGAGCAGGTACCTGTACTTTCTATTGCACTATATTTTTAACAGGTATAAATAGTAGTTTAGACCACCTGGCATGGCTGAGGGGGATATTTTTTTAAGCACATGAATGGTTTCGGGGGTTTCGGTTGACGTCCTCGCTAAAAAAACAAATAAATAAAAATACAAACAAAATTAGCACTTTTTTTTTTTTTTTTCAATCAGGATCACAACTTTTGACGCTTTATTAATTCTCAAAATCTGTCTGAAATACTTCAACTTTTGACTCCTAACATACATTTTTATCTTTACTTAAGTACGTTTTTCTTTTACTTGAGTCATTTCACAAAGGTGCCGGTACAGCTGGCAGCCCGATGCAACGCTCCGCTCTTTTTTCACACTTATTGTGCTTTATCTTTTGTATTTTGTAAATATTTTTCTACTTTAGTTGTACGATCGGGACACGCGCTGGAATCGCTTTAATTCAACTTGTTTCGACTTTGTTCGGCTGGATTATTGAGTGTTTTTTGTTGTGTCGTCGTGATGTGCGCTAGCTCCGAGCTAGCCCCCCCCCCCCCGGCCCCCCACGCCCCCCGGCCACCGGCGCCGTTCCGTTTATACAAAGGAGGAACTCATGAAACTGAGGGGGAAACCATCGTCCTACCCGGAGATCGTCACGTTATCCCGGCGGACATCCTAATTTTTCCCCTCCATCCCTTGTTGGGAAATGGGAGGTTTAGTCTATAGTAGTTTTTGTTTATAAGAGATCTTCTATTAAGAGTGTTTTTTAAACTTCCTATAATGTGTTATCTGTCCTTTTCCTCTGTATCTACCTGCGTTGTATCAATGAAATTTCCCCATGTGTGGACAATAAAGGATTATCTTATCTTATCTTATTTCCCCCCATGTATGTGTACTTTAACTTGCATACAAGAGTACTTCTTCCACCACAGCTAGATACACGTACACATTCCTATCTCTCAGCTGGAACACCTTGCCCATCAGACCTATATACACAGTGTACAGTATGTAGAATTAAAAAAGACACAAAGAATAGGACTGCTCGTGTGTGGCGCGCTCGGAGGAGGCTGACACGGCACCATTGTGAGAGACTTCCCTTTGATCAGCCGGAGTGAGATGTAGCTAATGCGTGTTGGTAATGCGTACAGGAGCTCGGGCCGATAAGCAGGAGGTGGAATTCAAACGGCATGTATAATGTAGGCCCTGCTGACACCGACTTTTTTTTTCCTTTTGCTGAGTCATAGTTAGTACCTCCACAACCCTGGGAACAGCGATAAGTCCCAAAATGTACACTGCATTAAGTCGGGATTCCAGGAGCAACGTGCCGATACACAGTATACGATATTCAAAAAAGAAGTTGTCAGAGGTGATTGATTTAAGCAGGAAACTTTGTGAAAAAGTGTCCTCCCTTCTGTCCTTCCTTCTCTCTCATCCCCATTTCACACTGTCCTTTCCTGTTTAATAAAGCCTAGGCGAGAGTTTTTTAATGAGTTGTTTCGCAAGCCCGCCGACATCAAAAACGGAGATCCTAAAAAATAATATATAAAATAAAACATATATATTTTTCCTGTTTTCGCGGATTTTCCGATTATTATTTTTTTGCCAAAACCTCAATACAAATAAAAATGTATTCTGCACCAGCAACACCGACCCAGAGTGAGATCACTTGCGTCAGAACGTCAGAGAGCTTTAAAACTCTCGCAAATCACGGCTTCCTAGATCGAACATAGATCCATGAGATCGAATGGTAGATTAACTTAAAGGATGCGGGGTGGGCGTGGCTTTGGCTCGGGCTCCCATTCATTGAACTCGTCGTGTTCGAACAAGGAAATGAAGAATACGCATTTATATCAGAATAATTTTGTCGTTGCCATTTAAGTAGCACAAGTCCTCCTCATGTGGACGTGTCCAGCTCGTCTGTGGAGTCACGCGTTCTCATCTGACGGCATTGGAAGACCCCTACTTCCCGATGATCTGAGCTGCGTGTCCACGACTCGAGCGTGTGAAAGATTCCTACGCCAGTCACTGTGTCCCCCAAGCTGTGGCAAAATTTAATCTAGCTCAATAAGACATTTTCATTGATTGCACACTTTGTGTTCCTGTCACGACTCAATAAAGTTTATCAAACCGACTTGTTTGGTCACGGGATGATTCCTTTTCTGAGAAGCTGTCAGTCTGGGAGTTCCACCTTCCATTAAACAGTTAGTTTATGACATTGCAATGGCAGCGGCCGATCTCTGAAACCTATGGAAGGAATGTTTACTTCAAAAACAAATGACAATGGATGTAAGGGTGTAAAACATGAATACAGGCCATCATAGTACTCCACATTAAAGGGGAAGTTCATTCATTCACCAGGCTTAGGGTTAAAGCAATCACTTTTTGTATCTACTTTATTGTGCAGTTGGCCAACATTTAATCTATAAAATATTGGGATCAGGCTGCAGTGGTGCATCTATTATCTTACATCATTGACATTTTGCTGGAGCCATCTTTTTGAAGGCATTTTTGTACACAGTATAATAAGGGTTATTTTCAATTTCTTGCATTGATAACTGTAATTATGTAGATAATGTAGAGACGTGGTAATAGGGCCTATTCTAAGAATCCAAGAAATGTATTTAGAATAACATTTTATTTTTAAATTCAACTCCGACTTCTGGATGGTAAAAATGTGATTTGATAACGTAAAAATAAAATTGTATTTTTATTTTTATTCCATCCTCCCCTCTTAAAAAATGCCAAGGAAATCTGTTAAACAACAAATTAAAAGACACACGCACTACGGGCAAAAAAACAATCTTTAAAAAAAGAAACGAAAAAGCCCCCATTTCAACTTAATATAGTTGGGAGGTTGGTTTTATTTTGGCTACATGTATCAGATGGTTCACTTTTTATTGACGCTGCAAACATTACATATTTTTTGGAGGGCGGTGGCACTGGACCACGCAGAAGACACACAGAGAACATGTGGTTTGGAGAAAAGTTCAGAAGGATTTTTACTTTATTTTGGGTAAAAAGGACAATAATATCATTGTCATTGCACTCCATCTACTAGCTGCAGAGGGAATTACACAGATGAGAGCAAATACTAGCTTAGCTCCGACATGCTAATACAGCCACACAGTTGTAATGATCTTGATTCAAGTCAGACGTGCTCAGAACGAGTCTGGCAATCATTTATCAACTTCAAAACAGCGCAACAGCGCAATTCAGAATGGAGTTTTTTGACGCTCGGAGGGGAGAGGAGTTTTACCCAGGATTCATCAAACTAGCATGAATTAAGATGAATGATCCAGGTATGTTTTTGATGAGGGAACAATGGCACGACATGGTTAAAAGCTCAAATTCATTTTTTGTCCGATCTCACAGCACTAGTTTATGTCGTGTGACTTATTGGCAGTGGTTGGACTTTGATTAAAAGACCACAGCAGTAATCTGAACTATGACTATTACATAACTGGTTTTTAGATCTTCGCATTGTTAATTATCCAGTTCTTGCGTTGCATTCAACGAACAGTGCTTTTCCACACCCTCGAGGCTGTATCCAGCGGGGACACGCAGTGCTGACTTGTTGGAATGTGAAGGGCAGGAGGAGAGGAATTAGACGGATGTTCTTGGCTTGATTTCAGTGTTGTACAAGCCACAGAGGCATCACTTATGCTGATGCCAAGTCCTTTAAATGTATGGATATGCTATTGTCGCGCGCACAGCTTCGACGGAGAAAATGAAAAGGAAATAAGAGAGCGATTGCTTTCAGAGATCCTTGTGTAATATTGCAGATTCATCTCATTTCTACTGCAATGGCATTTAATAGCAAGCTGTATGTACATCAGAAAACAATCAACTCTGGGCTCTATAGCTATAAACAAATCAAATCGTGATCAGATCTCTGTGACAATATGCTATTTTGGTGATGTCGTTGTTGTTCGGTGATTGCAATTCACTGCTTTTTGCATTCAACCAATCACAGAGAGCGTTCAGAAACAGCAGAGGGCTTTAGTTACCTCTTAAAGAATGTGTGAAAGTACTAAGAAAACATGAATGTAATGGTGATTGTGATGTGAATGTTTCCTTTTCTTGTTAGGCAGTTTTTCCAGTGCACAAATGTGACTTTTTGCAGGAGAAAAATCCACTTTCAATAATTTCATTTTCAACTATGCACTTTATGTTGTTTTCATCCTGTTTTACCTTCTTGGTACCAATCTATTTGGTATTTGACAACAGCAGTGGGCACGTTTACATGGACATGGTGTAAATCAGATAACTAGATCTGATCTGATTTTGGTGTGTTTACATATCCAAGAGAAATTTTAATCAACACCCATTGACATTGTCAGTTAGTCAAATTAACTGTGGAATACAAATGAATTGTAATTAATTTTCATTAAAATTAATTTTCTGTTTCATTTTTATCTTTGGCACATTAATTTGCTCTTTTAGCATAAGTGTTCTTGTCAATCTAGTACAAGGATGAACGACTTTAGTGTGCATGTAAACACTGCTGTCTGAACATGATTCTTTCTAGATGTATTAAGTCAAGATTTGTAGTTACAATACTTCTACACATGCATTTGATATTTATATAGCATAAGAGAAATCAAATAGGCCATAATCACTTGACAGATTGGCCACTGTTTTCAAGGAACAATAAGTTTACCATTATCTGCATTTATAGTAAACAATGACAGCTTTTTGTACAAATCCCCGCTTTACTAGGATTTCTCTCTCGAGTTGAATTATAAATGCTTTCACATATCCTTTGGAGGATTTGCCAGATGCTGCTTGTAAAAACAATTATCCGTGAGGAGGACAGGACAAGAAGATTTAAAGTTGCCCCGTGTAACTTTTCTGTCAGAGCGTCCGCCACTTGTTTATGGTCATTTCTTTGTTTGAAATGTAAATGTGTTTCATACTATACTAACCTAAACTTGCCTCTGCACGGATCTGACTTTGCACCAACTGTTCGTTTAAGGCCATACTGTGGAACATTCAGGGCAAAGACATCACCATGGAGACAATCAGGAAGAAGACTTTCCATAGAAATGACACAGTGCACCTTTAAGTAATTGGCGTAAAGATGAATATGATTTTGAGTCTAGATATTGTAAATCCAATTAGTGGTTAATTTAATTAGCACTATGTTAGATACAAAGGATTATGGTATAAGATATGGTTGATTATAAAATACTTTGAAAATCAGAAATGAATTAACATGCTGTATAGATAAAAATACTGCATACATTTTCTTTAGCCTAATTGACGCAGATTGTTTAGATAAAGTGATGTGGAACGATGAATATACATGGAACAAATTTTAAAAAGGAACACAATGAAAACTACAACATTTAGCCAATAAAACTTTAAAACTTACAGAAAAAGAACGTTAAGCTTCTGGCCAAGAACACTAGGTCCTTGCACTGACATTTTGTTTGTGAGTTTGTGTGCGAGAAGTGGTCAGGTACGGGACATATTTGAAAAGGTCAGGAACAGGCCGAAGAACACATTTAAGTTTGTTGTTCCGGGTCAAGGCCAGACTTAACTTTTCAAAAAGGTCAGTGATGGACAAAGAAAGAAATAATTTGAATTTAGATTTTTTTTTAAGTGTTTGAATCAGTATTGTGAGCTACTCCCGTCCCATTTAAGTAACTCGCAAAGGGATTTCCAAACCATTGGCCGTGACCTGCAGCCGTCCATGCCTGCAGCAGTTTGGGCACCAAAGCAGTGCAAAACATGACACATTTGCATACAACATAAAACGTTTGCAGCCTTCCACAGGGAGGGAGAGAAAAGAGGGGAAGATGTGAAGGGCCAGGGGCTGTGCAGCCAAACTCAGGGCCTGGGGGTTACGGGTTGAAGGGGGCGGGGTTATTCCATTTGACTAAAAATAAATCATACCATGCAGCCAAGTGAATGTGCAGTGACCTGCTAAAACAGTACATCTAGAATTCACCAGAATACAGGGGTCACTCTCCGGACCCCCCCAGACCCACCTCTGCTGTTTAAATACACAGCCCAATCACTCAGAATGTATGTGATGTTTAGCAATTATTAAAACACTTCTAACTGAATAAATGCAAAATAGATACTGTAAGTTTATGCCATATTGTGGAACATTAAAGGTGCCATAACATGCTTTTTTTCACGTTTCGTAGTCTATCCTAAGTGTATAATTGATAATAATAAGGGTTGTGCAACACCCTTAACATAATAGTTAAGGATGTTGCACAACCGACCTTGGACCCCCTCACCAACCCGGAAATGCAAACAGCTTGGTTTGATATTCGCCCCCACCCTTGCGAAGAACGATCTGGCTCCCCCGCCCAACCCGTGAGGGGGAGGGGGGATGGTGACGCGTGACTGTGGTTATGACGCGGTCTTGCCCCACCGCCCGTCAGTTTGAAAATTCGAGGAAAGGATATAGTCTGTACTAGAGCTAAAAACTGCGGGAATCAATCAAAAAAACACTCTGGGTACATATATGAAGCACAAATAGCAATTTAAGAAGGTTAAAAGCTCTGAAAAGTCGATTTAGCATGTTATGGGACCTTCAAAGGCAATGAAATTCGAGCAAGTTGTGTATCTCCAATAAGAAAACTTACAAAGTGCACCTTAAAAAAAGAAAGCATTAGTATTTTGCTAAAGTATTTTGAAGTGCAACCTTCAGTTCTTTAGAATGAGTAAATCCTTTCATTGCCCCCGACAGCGACAACAGAAATGCAAGGCCGGGCTGCAGAAAAATGAAACAGTCCCACATAATTGCTTTAGCCTCGGAGACACATGTTTTGATGGTAGCTCTTCCGCCCGGGAAAGTTAGTTCTGGTCCAGCACTTTACTTCTCATCTGTCGACTTGTTTCTTCTCACGCTCGAGAAGTGAGAAGTCACATTTCTGGACTTTTAAGCTGCAGTCCACAATCCCATGGACGTCCTTCATGCACATTTTCAGAAGGTCTTGGAGTCACCTTGGAAAGCCCGATATGGTTGAGACCGTGCAGCGTAACGCAACTTACCAGCCGGGCAACAAAGCGGACCAGAAATGACTTTGGCGGTAGGAGGAGCGGCCGGATAGGTCACTTCCAACATTGTGCGTGAATAATGAAGCAGCTCCTTAAATCCACTGTAATTAACATGTGGCCATTTCACACCGATTTATGGCTCAAGTTATTTCTTCAAGTATCAATTGTTTTTCTCACCACAAACCCCCCTCTCCACGTGTCGTATGGCGCGTGGGTGTCTGCGGTCCAAAGGTTATCATAGATGCATTATATAATGCACTTGTAGGCGTCACTAAGTACTTATTTTTTATGGACAATACAGTTGGGGCTGTAAAGTGTGTAATTTAAGCAAATGTTACAATTATGCAGTGTTTGCACAAGTTTAATAATTTTGCTTTTAAGCAAAATGGTAATAGGATATGTAAAACCACATTCTCTTTGTTTTAGGAGTTTTAGCAGCAAAAAGAACAAAAGAAGTAATACAAGTGTTAAACAGTGTTGTGACAGTTAAATCATTATTTGTCAGGTTTATTGGCTTAAATGTGTACTATTTTTAATCAACTAATTAGATCCTGGCATTCGAATGCCACAATTTCAGTATAATCTGTCACTCGACAGGCAGTACATTGTTTCGAAACAGAAAATGTAAAAGCTGAATAATAAATGTCAGGTATTCGGTCCACACATTTTACTTATCAATCTTGTGTCTTTGAGTCCTTCCAACAGACAACAATCATGAAAATTGTTTCTACTTTGTAAAGGACAAATTTCTAGTAGTATTATTGGAATTTAGACATGCTCTTGAGTGTTAGAACTTACTGAAACAACACATAACGTTGCACCAGTCAACACTCCCTCGTCTGCATTTGCCCTCACTGGGAGTAGTGGGAATCACATTAATTAAAAAATAAATAAATTGCTATCCATTAAGCAACGTGCCTTGACATATAGGATTCAAACTGTTGCAGAAGACCTGAGTCCGGAAAAAAATGAGCTCAAGGCAAGCCAACCTCGTAAACGCAAAGAAAAAAGCGTGAAGGAAAATACAACTCCAGGTATATTTTTGCATTCAACATGTCATTTAATACTTTAAAACTTTATGCACATTTTTGTTTTATGTGCAGAAACTCAGTGGTGATGTTAATAAAAAAGGTAAAAAAAACATCTGCAGTTTGATGATAAAAAGTTACATTCTACAACAGATTTCTGACCGGTCCTTGGCCACTGGTAATAAATACCATGTCACGTATCTCACCAATGTCTCTAAATTGAATAAACGATCAAATTGTCATCATGTCTTTAAAAACAGACCGCACTCGACTTCAAGAAAACACTTAGCATCGCTGTGATAACCGCCTCTGCAATCTGCCAAATAATGATGTTCCCACGTGAATATATTCTACGGGTAAAACCTTCAAAACATCTCCAGCTTGTCCATCCGAGGAGATTGGAAAAACGGCTTCTAATAATGCTATTCATGAAGCAGAATCGCATCCATTAGCTTTTCAATTTCCAACAGTAATCTTTTACATGGTTAGGAGCGTCACATGGAAATAACCTTATGAATACCAACCAGCTGTAATCCTTTTATCTGCGTGCTGGACTCATGAAGATTAAAGCCATCAAGTGGAGATTGTCAATTCTCATCTTTTTCAAATTGTCTGTATCAGAAATTGACAATGCGAGCGCGTCCACGGCGTTCTCCGCTCGCGTGGCCCGTGGCCCGTGGCCCCCTGCCCCCTCCGCTCTCACGCGCCACGTCAGACACAGGGGCGGGGCTTACCGGGGTTGAATCCAAGCTCTGGGGGAAAAAAAGGATCGTGCCGACGTTATCATGACAAAGTGAAATTCTAAGTTTAATTTTGCATTTGTTGGGTCTCGAATTCATCTTCTTTACTGGAACCTTTTATGTTTGAAATTAAAAATGTAAAACAGGACTTGAAGAGCAACTAAACGCCAGAACCGATTAACTGTGTAAATAGGTCTAAAATAGATACACATTCCTGGCCTTGTTTTGTCATTTTAGTGCATATTTGTTAAAAAATCTGACTTTTGGGTCCAAAGCTGTGCCTGCATTGTCCTCTTTGGATTCAACCCCTGTGAGCCCCGCCCCTGTGCTTGAGAGCCGAGAGGGGAGGGGCCAAGCGAGCAAATAACGCTGTGGACGCGCTAGCATTGTTATTAGCATCTTAGCATCGGGTGAATGTCCGCTCTTATCCAGACTAGACAGTCAGTCCGAGCCATGTTTCCTGTCGGCAGCCGCTGTCAATCCCCGCCTCCTCACCTGCTCCTCCCACCCCCTCCCCCCCACCTGTTGTCTCCACAGAGATGGCATGTGACGCAGCCATGCCAAATTACAGGTCAGATCCGTGGTGAGGCGATCCAGCTCACAGTAAGGTATTTTTGAGCAATTAAAAGCACCTGTCTTTGAATAAATGTTAATTTAATGCCATGCTGTGGAATATTACAGACAAAGCAATCACACAACAATGCCCAATATTCAGATTTTTATTGAAATTTAGTTTTCCTTTAGTTTGAAGGAAAAATAAAAAGATGACAAAAATCAGAAAGACACCGTGCCAAAGTGGTTAATATCGTCACCATACAGTGAAAAGTTTGAATCCAAAAACAGACGAATCAGCTTGCAAAATGAGTTTAGAAAAAAAAGGGCCGTTTATCACCTTATTTAAGAAATGCAGACTAACCGGTGCTGTTCGGGAATAACACGTTTTGTATCATAGTCAGAATTGATTGAAATCTCGCCACACTGTGAAGATGCTGTTTGTGTTTGTGATCCGAGACGCCCAGACCTTGTAGAGCTGCTCGTTCTGAATGGAAGGAATTGGATTAAGACACTGGAGCATAGCGAGCACAAGGCCGAATGTAATAATGAGATTTCTGTGGTCAAAGCCTGCAACCTCCACCCGCTGCGCACATGTTTATTGCAACACAAATCAGTATTGTGGGTCCGGCTTCACAGAATTTCTGCTGAAAAAAATTTGCTAGAAAACCAAAGGACTGATACAGGCTATTAGCCTTGAGGTTTATACAGTAGGAGTTTTGCAGCAGGATGCAACTTTTACTCTGAAAAATGAATGCAGGGATACATGAGAACTTCTGGTACATTCACCACAGCAAACATCTTTTATTCTGCAGAAATCGGACTACTGATTAGCATAAATTACACCTGATGTAACGGACTCAAGTGGGCGTGGACTCGAATTTCCGCCATCTTGTTTGAGTCGTCCTCGGATTTTCCATGTTCCGACTTGTACATTTTGACTGGAACACGCTTCCAACTCGCAATTTCTACTCCAAAAAATTCTGATCCAAAGTCAGAAAATCAAATAAAGTTGTTCCCTGCGTTTGATGGAAGATTATGCTAATGATGCTAATGTTTGCTAATAGTCTACACAAAGCTAATGTAAACCAAAGGAAACATTCGCTCTCAAACATTGCTTTCTAAACTGGAAATGTAATAACAATGTCTGTGTAAAGAAAATAAATTTCTGAGCTTTATTTTGGCTGATTTGAGCATAGTTTGATTTTATACAAACCCAGGTTTGCTGGTGCTGTGTGGTGGGATTTTAGTATGACACATCCTGCAGTGGCACAAAATTCCTTGCCTGGATAGTCCAGAATGATATCTCTCTCTGTATAAATATACAGATTGATATCAGCCCGGTCACAGTTTGCATCTCCACGAATTCAGATGGGTATGCTTGACAGGTTGATTAGCCAATCAGAGACATGCATGGATGGATCGTCCGTATCATAACAAACATGACAGCTTATGGGGGAAAAAAGGCAGGTAAAAATATCACAGGGACTAAAAAACATGAAGGATTTCATAAGGGAAGCACTAAACGTTGTGAAACTGAAGTGAGAGAAATGTTATTTTGTTTCAAATGATGGATAACCAATTCTTTTCACATGTGTCACGGATATAAACTAATCTGAATAAACAGTTCTGTTTGAGTTTGACACAAAGTGCGACGAAGAACAGGGTGACCAGACTAGTAAAAAACAAGTTAAGAATTTAAGTGTGTATTTTGGATCACAGGCAACAAAATTCAATGTTTTAGATCTATAAAAAAGAATATTAAGTCTTCATTACATTTAGTAAAAGCGATTGCACATACTTACAATTTAAAGTGTTTTTTTCTTGCATACACACCACACTACCTCCAAAGCAAACAAAGGCCTTTTAAATCAATTAACCTTTATCAGACGGATGGCTGGATGTGCTGTTTTCTCATGACATTGACGCGTCCGGCAGCCCCCCGGACCCTGCTCTTTATCTAATAAGATTTGGTCCAGGGTGATATTTGCACCAGAAAACACTCCATATCAATCTCTTCACCTCAATTCAACTCTCACTGCAGTATAATGGCAGTGTTTAAAGGTGCACTATGTAACATTTCTGAGAGGTAGAGGGTCCGCTACCTGCTGTTTCCATGGAGATGTTATTCCTTTACCTAGAATGTTCTACTCTAAGGTATTCTTGCATTAATTCAGTTGCAGGTGTTTTTATTGCTGTGGAAAAAAATGAAATACTTGACTTGTTGTTGCTTTCTTGTTTCCATGGAGATAGATAAGTTTAATGCCATACTGTGGGACATTCCCGGCTGAGCAATACCAACTCAATCTAAGCTTCCATGAGCAAATCTACGTGGTACACCTTCAAGAATACCAGCAGTTAAAAGACTATTTGGATTTAACATGTATTCAAAAAGTATTTATTCAATCGACAAACCTATTCTTACAAAAACAGCAGACATTTCCTGCACAAACCTTACATTTGGTACAAGGATAACCTGTAGTTTGAGCTCCACTGTGAAAACAATTGCAGGTGACATAAATAAGTAAAACCACGCAGACCAACCCTCTTGTGAGCCGATCCCTAAGTCAAGGGCAGGTTAGTGTGGATGTGCCATTCTGAGATTCCGCTGGAGATGCAGCTGGTGCATTGCTGTTGCCAGGAAAAGAATGGCCACCTTTATCATCTGGGGCCTGAAGCTTGATTAGATGGTGCACTTCAGCTCTGAGCATGGCCCAATTTGTCAAACTGTTGGAGCACAAAAGGTTGGAGTTTACCTTTACCAGGAGCAAGATGGAGACATTTTGGTTTGATACATGGTGAATTTTTGTATCTCAATATGATAGTATGACTTCAATTCTACTCAAAACAAAATATTAACTTTCTTTTAGTGACTTCAACCAGCACCAAGCTCAAGAGGTATAGTTTGAGGAAAATTCTAATTACCAATGAACTCTGATTGATCATAAGTTGAGCTTTGGTGACATGCTGCGTGAGAGGGGTCAGCTGAGTGGGAAGATTTAGGGGCCTTTTTCCAGACGAGTAAAGAGGAAGTCCAGTGATGCCCATCTTCTTCACTATGACTTCTGTGAGCTTTCTTCAGGCTCTTCTTCTTCAAGAGCAATAGATGTAAGCGCTCCTATCTTAAACACTGCTCATGGAAGGAATCTACTTACTTTGCTAAACTGCCAGATTTATGGTCAACATGTACCGTGTTTTGTGTTAATTGTTTGAATTGAAAATGTCTGCAGCAAAAGCATTTGCCCTATTGGGGACACAAATAAAGTAAAGTTGACTAAACCATTTTTATTGTTGGCTTTCGACAGTCATTAATCTTAAACTAATTAGATGAACCGCGTAAGCTGAGTAAAACAATGGTATTAAGTAAGGAAGTGAATAAAGTAACACAAGAACTATTAAGATATACACTCCTGTAGCTTGTAGCCCGTTGTCTTTTACAGAAACTGATGTTTTCTTGTGAATCGTTGCTTTTCGGGTACAATCTCGTCCAGTGAAGTCGGTTGAGGCCGACAGTGGCTCGGACTGCATCAGTATTGGTGATGAGGGAGCAAAGTAGACCTCCATAAAGATGAGCACGAAGCTGATGGATTTATCGATCCGCTCGGGCATCTCACAGTTCCTCCTCTATGACACGGAGCCTTCCACACGCCTACTGCCTCCGAAGTTACGCTCACACACATCAGTATTCCCAACAGCTCCAGCCTCCATCGTTTCCCCGTCGCACTTTCAACTATGTGCAATAGCGTCCCTCTCTTCCTCTTTACCTAAGCCACCCGCTGTTAGCAAGCTCAAAGTATCCTAAAGCGTTTCAAAGCCTTGTAAGATTCCCTCAAGATAACCCATTAGCGTTTAAGACTTGTGTGTTTATTTACCTCACAGGAAAAAAAGTGTGTCTGTCCTGGGTCCCTGGTTAAATGTCCAAGTTGCAACTGTTTTGGTGCAGGACTGACAGTGCTCTAAACACAGCGATAATGAATGGGCTTTGGGGAGCCGTTGCTGACTTGCTGCGGCTGGATAATGAGATTAGATGGAGCGCACACGGGGCCTGTTAGCTGCATGAGGCCCCCTTTAAGCAAAAAAACATGATGAGAAAAGAGACAGGAAGGAGCAACGATGTGTCAAATAACTTTAGGAGAAACAGCACAAACAGGCAGATCTTGGGAATACATCAAACAATCACATTCTCATTAAAATATCTGGGACAAAACTTTGTGCAGATAGAAACATACTAAATGGTAGGGGTAGAGGGTCCGTCACCTTCTTGTCTCCAAACATTAAGTAGTAGTAGTAGTTGTTTCATCTTAGTTTAAGAGTCAAAAGAAAACGACTTGGTCCAAATTTATTAAAAAACATGAATGCAATAATTAGATTTATCACACCCCCATACCCACAAATGAAGTAAGAGCATTTTAAAACAATTCGATGTCTACGTATATAAAGATAAAAATGATATAGCATTTTGAAGATGGTATATGCAATTTCTACCAGATTGAAATGGATAGTAATCAATTCGTTTTATGATTGTTATTCAGTAAAACTAAACTCAAAAAATGAAATGAATTGAATATAATGGTGCCTTTGACTTTCTATTTATATGAATGAATGTCCTTTTGTATGAACGTATTCTCTTTTTTATTCTATTCATTTATTTATTGCAGTATACATCTATGAAGAAGATGTAATGCATTTTGATAATTGGAAAAAATAAATGACTCTACTAATGTCAATGGCATGAAGAAGAGTACTCTCTCTGGTACTCTCATCGAGCGTTCCCCGCATAGATCAAACGTTACCCTGTAGTTGAATGAATGTCCACCTTTAGCACTCCAGACTTTTATCAATTTCAGCTGAATTTTAGTAAAATCCTGTATTACTAGATCTTGTGCATACATATGGCACTCCAATGCTTTGGAAGGTCTCATCTACTGATTTAATTCAAGGTGAGTTCTTTCCCCAAGTACAAAACCTCCTTCAATAGTGCCGTGAACCCCACTTAACACTCAACTTTATGCGGGACAGCAAACATCAACATCTATCAGCGGAATTTAAGGCCAGGAATTATGCAAAAAAAATGGAAAAGTTGCACAAAGTTTGAAGTACATACTATCACTTTAAAGATATGAAGACGTGCAAGTGCTCAGAGTTTAAACTGTCGACATTATGTATAAGAGCTTGATTAACTTTGCTTCAGGGTTCAAACTGCACAATACTGACTAAGAATTAATTAACAGGCTTCACAGTTTTGTCTTTCCTGAGGTGAACCAACAAGCCAGAAGCGTTTTACACTCAAGAACCAACAATTTTAATACAAAAAAACATTCCAAGGAGGCAGCTAACTGTGACCAAATCTAGCACAAGATCTGATGATGGTCCTGTTGGCATGTTTACACTAAAGAATGGGTCAAATACAGATGATGATCATAATTAACCTTAAACTAAACCCTTAACCAATCACTGGGCATAGATACCTGATGAGTAACATGTTTATCATTGGGGAAGACATGCTTGCATTACAAATATTATCTGCATTTTGATGGCTGCATAGAAACAACTGAGGACAAATGAACACTGAAGCAGTAAAAAATACAATTGCAAACTCAGGTGCACCTTTTGAGAAACAATCACTGCAGATAATGAACTCTTATAATGCTCACTTCCACTGCCCTCCCCATGGACTGACCTGTATAAGTTCTATTAAGTGCAACACAATTGCAAAAACAGTATAAACAGCAACATTATTGGCACTTTCCTTTTCCCTTAATTTTGAGCAAATTGAGCAAAAGAAATGGAAGGCATGTTTCCTCTGACCTTCATTCTACAGCTTTTCATTCATGTATTTAATGCATATATGTACATATTGTGTTGAACGGAAAGTGAATCCATTATTTGATCAAAGGCACAGTTAGAGCAAATCCATGTATCTTTTGTAACACCAGCAGTATAAAGCCACAGTGTAGCCTTTATGTTTAGCTATTTGTGTATGATCAGAATGGCAATATTCTCTGTACATTATGCTCTTGAGATGATAACTCTTATCGCAGGAAATACAGGTTTCTTTAGATTACAGAGTTGAGATAGTCGAGTGGTTACTCACTGAGGAGAAGTTGTGAGCTCCGCAGGGCTCTCCTCTGTATTTACACGACAGGAGCATGTCATCCAGCTGGTGGCTAAGGCGGTCCATAAACTCCAGGTTGGTTCCCTCAAAGTTCCTGGGTGGCAGAAAGAGCCTGAAGTCTGACAGTTTGTTGAACCATGCATGGCTGTCCTCCTGCAGAAGGTCCAGCACCAGTGGTCTGACAGTCCTGTTGGCCAGGAGCAGGCCCAACCAGTGGCCCGCGAAGTACAGGTCGCTCTTGGTGAGTTTGTAGAGGCGGATGGGGTTGTTGTTGCAGATAGTGACTGCAGGAAAGGGCAGCTCTTTGGCCCACTCTGTGTGGACTCGAGTGTAAGTGGGGAACGAGAGCCAGTGCAGCAGGCGGTTAGAGGACCAGGACAGCAGCAGTCCTATGGAGGTGCACAGAGCGATCAGCCAGAACGCCCTTCGCCCCACTGACCCTCCAGGCAAGCACACATGTCTGAGGCCGTGCAGACGTGTGCGGGACAGCAGTGTGGAGGTGAGGCGGCTCAGAGACGCCTTCCCGTGCCGCTGCCGGCCCCTCCGAATCATAACCGGGGAACCTCGACGGAAACAGCGTCCCTCCAGGGCCATGGCAGCCCACAGCACGCCTAGAGCCACGGGGAACACGGGGAAGCCTTCATCTGCCAGCCAGGATGCAGGGGCTGGGGCCCACATGAAGCTCCAGGGCAAATCCACTCCTGTAGTCCACACCAGGGGAAGTCTTTGGCCCAACAAGACTCAGAAGAAGCTGGTTCTGATCGGATGATCCAAATAAACTTTTTGAAAGTGTTTCCAAACTAATAATGGTCCTACAGAGTTGAAGCAAACCAGGCAGCACCTACTTGTTGGTTGACTCTCCCATCCCTCCACTTAACATGGCTCCAGTCATCCAAAACAGCTGAAAGAACACAGGGCAAATGTGCTCTAAGCAAGGTGGCTTCTACATGAGTGACTCCAGCATCCAGCGCCGTTAGTGTGACAGTGAACAAGAGAGGATGAGACGCGGAGAGCTGCCGAGCAGGCGAGGGAGGGAGGGAGGGGACACGAGGAGAGGACGGAATACAAAACACTGAGGGCTAAGCACAGAGCGAAAAATAAATGAAAGAGGAGTAGGTAATTCAAATAATGAGCTGCAGAAGAGGAATTAGTTGGTGTGGAGAAGTCTTAGCTCGTTCCGGCGCGGTGCTTCTTCAGTAGTGCCGGTCAGCTCCTTGTCACAAGCCTGTGCCAGCTGTAAATGAATTCACAAGTGGTCCAAGCCCGTTTGTTTTCTGCCACTTCTTACGCCTGGACTCCCTTTGTAACGTCAGCTCTGTGTGCGCGGCGTGCTTTAACCAGTTTTATGAGTTCCTGAGGGCGACCGGCACAGCACAGCAGCACGCGGCAGCCTCATCCCGGAGTAGACTCGCTCCTCGCCACAGCAGTCACAGCCGGGAACACGCTCCGACACACTTTTCACATGGAGCGGCGCACACGCGAGCGCTAAGCCACGCGCCGCGCACTCACAGCAAACGACCGGACCACAGATAATCGGCTGTCACACCCTCCGGGCGTTTCTCCCAGTTGCTTTTGTATTCCTCTCATGTGCTCCGCGGGGTCTAAAAATACTCTCCCCTGGATCAAATCCGTCCAACTCTCTGCGCTCCTCCTTCTCCTTTCACTCGCTCTGCTGTCAGTCAAGCCCCGTGAGTTCGTCGTCCTCCTCCTCCTCTCTGTTCTCTCTCCTCCGTGTGACTTCTTTCCATTCACTGATCCGTCGCTCGTCAGCTGAGGCGGATTGTTGCTCGTCCTGCGCCGCAGCTCGGTACGCGCAGCCAGCCGGTGGAGTCCGTCACTGGAGAGAGCGCCGGTCTCTGTGTGCGCCTCTCTTCATCCCTCTCTCTCTGTGGGTCTGCCGCTAAAGCTGAGGAGCACACAGGGACAACCGTGTGTGTGTGTGTGTGTGTGTGTGTGTGTGTGTGTGTAGGTGTAGGTGTGTGTGTGTGTAGGTGTGTGTTTGTGTTTGCGTTTGTGTGTGTGGGGGAGGTGGCAAGTGCACTAGACAAGAGGATGAGGCTTGAGGATGAAATCTGATTCCAGAAACAGCCGATCAGGGTTGTAAGTGTTGTTTTAATTTAAGGAAAAAAATAAGTAAAAAATGATTAGATTAGGTTGATTTTGTGTTCCTCAGGAATGTTTCTCACGTCTGTTCGCTGGATGTGTTTAGAAAGTTGCTTCTGGCAGCTAGATTAGACAATTTCTTACCTAAATATTCAACACAATTTATTTTTTGTAGCGCCCAAAAGCACAGCAGTTGGCTCGAAGGGCGAGATATCCCACAAGGCATGTTAAACCGCATATCTTTTGCAGGATTAGACCTTTTTTAAGTAAGTACTGTATATTTTCTGGAAGTGATTAATGTTTTTAATGGTCTTATGTAAACTACACAGCCCAAAATCCTGTGAGCAAGTGGTAACTTTATATTGGCACAAAACTAACTGTTGCATTAATTTTAAAGGATCCAGGCATAAACCATGGATCATAATTTGGCATTGGGTTCATTGTAAACCAAAATGTATCCATTCAAATCCTGTTAAAAACTACAACCTTTTAATGATAGAATTTCCCCGTAAAGTGTAAGTGCTGTTAATGTCAAAGGGATATATTTAACTCTGCATAATCCTGTGTCTGATAATAAAATAATAAGTATTGAGCTGTGAGCGGGGATAGGGGGTGGGTGAAAGCACTCAAGAATGCGTAAATCAATTGAAATACAACTTGATTAATTTAATCAAGAGCGAAGACTGTTAGAACATGGCAGAAAGTCAATATGACATAATATGTCCTCTTTAACATTAATGATATAATTGTGTTGTAAATGTTTATTTAATACAGTTCAATATACACTAACCCGGTAGGCTTTATTAGATAGGACAGCTTTTTAGTGTGAACTGGGGATGAGACATGCAGTAGTTGGGGCATTAACAAAGTTTGAACGGTGTTGAGAATTTTCTCTGCTGTGATATTTCTGAACATTAAAAATTGCAACTTACGTACACATCAGCACAAACTAAATAAGATATTTTGTCGAAAAAATGCAGTTGTATCGTCTGGACTTTAGAAAAACAAAACGTTTCGACTCTCCTCCAAGAGTCAGGTTTTATATCCTACCCTGCCCACCGGGCGGGACCTCCTGATAAAGACGAGGATTCTAAGCAGGAGAAAAGATGGTTTGAAAGAGGAAATAAGGAGGCAATCTTTGTTAAAAAAAATTTAATTCTTCTTTAAAGCAAAATAGAGGTTTAAGATTCAACCTTCCGGTTGTGTATAATAGTGTTTTGAAACCCTGGAGCGGGAGACGCCCGGGGCATTCTGATGCTAATTGTACTCAGTGAGGAGGGAGTGAAAGTCAGGTTACAATAGGATGTAGATAGCCCATTACAGGGCTGATAGTAAACAAAGAAGAGACATCTCAAGTGAAAGCAAAACTCCCTTTATCAGGAGGTCCCCCACCGGTGGGCAGGGCCTACTCAGAGTAGGATCAATATCTGAGTTCCCAGACTCGATTCGCACATTGAGAATGACTCTTAGATGAATCGAAACGTTTAGTTTTTTCTAAACTAACAGAGTCCAGATGATACAACTGAATTGTTTCTACAATGGAACACTCCTGGACAAATGAGCTTGTCAGCGTGCCATCACCGAGTATTAAATATGTGTGTATGCGTGGTTTTAAATCAAATTACATTATTTTAAATGATTGAGATGCAGCTGTGTTTACTGGAGGCTTTTATTTTGTTAAGAGGGTCTAAATGGTGCAAAGCAGAAAGGCCATTAGGGTGGATTTGATTGGACAACAATAAAGCCAAAGTGCAGTCTCTATGTCTAGACAGGCCTGGTGTTTTCTGCTGTTTATTATGCGCCAGCCCTCACCTGTCAATCAAATATCGACCTATACACAGTGGTCCGTGTTCGCTGCCATCCATTGCTGCCTGCAACCAGACTAACATGACACTAAAGATCACCATGTCTTCAATAATAACAGGAGAAAAATGTGTTGTGCATGTTAAAGAAAAGCAGCCTCGAGTGAGAGTTTCAAAGTAACTAAAATGTCAGAAAATACAGCTATTTTATTAAATGAAACTCTGTGTGACTCTAATTGCGGACATTAGTCATGTAAAAGCTAGGAAGTGATTCACTTCCACCCACAGATCCCTATATAGTTCAATTCAATTTGTAAAGCCCAAAAGGCTTTCCAAAATGGTTGAATCTACCAGCAGAAAGAGACTAAATCAAACGATGAAACGATTAACCTTAACCTTAAAGGTGGTATGGACGATTTTTTCAGCAAATTTTTTATCATATTTCCTAGTGGCGTGGATAAATCATTTGTCCTGCCACGCACCTACCGCTCACCTGCAGCCGCGTCAGGCTCGTCCCCATGTTTCTGCGTGCCTAAGCGCATGGATCTATCATAATATAGTTCCCTCAAGGGTACGGGGCAAAATGAAGACGGAGAAAGACAGTTCGAGCTGACGCAGAAGTGGACAGAAATCTACGGGAGACGAGCGATGCGATGCGCTCCGTTGCGCTAATAAACAAACGCACGTGTGTGTTGTATCAGTCCACACGGGGGAGTGCGCATGCGCACTTCCGCCTGCGTTCTCAAATCGCCGAAAAATCGTCCATACCGCCTTTAAGTTCACTGGAATTAAGCAAATGGGTAACTGAGTATCCCTTGTCCTTAGACCCTTCTTGGCAACAGAAAACTACAAAAAAGAAAAAATTTAAAAATAAAAATTATGCCAAACTTCCAAAAGAACACGTCAACATGTGGCTCTCAGCTGTTTTTACACAAAATAATTTGAGACAAATCCAAACCCTTTTCCTAATTAACCAACGTGGACCTGAACCTAATCTTAAAGGAGACGGATTATGTGTTTTAGGTACTTAAACTAAATTAAACTTAAACATAAGTAGAGCATCATTTTACATTTTGTTCAATGAAAAACTAAAATATTGACCTAAAATAGCCCAGCAGTCGAAACAGGACCATTGACTTCCTGTTCAAAACTGCAGAACTGATAAGCCCCGCCTCTTCATAGTGACATTTCACCATAGCGAGCAGTGGATTTTATTTACAGCTTTTATATTTGTGAAAAGTGGCTGATTTTATAATTCTACATGACAGTCATTCGAAGTTTGAGAATATTTCTAAAATCGCAACTAATGGGCGGGGATGGGGAGTAGGTGGAAATAGACACTTACTAAAGTGCTCAGTAAGTAAGCCTCAGTTGCAGGACCATACAGGATCATGAATTAATCTAAAAATAACTGAATAAAATAATGATGAGGAAACACCTTTGTATCATGGTGAAAAGCCAAGTTAATTTAGTAAAACATTCACAGACAAACTACATCCAAGATACCATTTTCATACTTGTATAGCCTATGTGTATTGTGACAGTTAACCCTGTAAGATGTACATTTAGAAAAACAATTAACTAAAGTACATTTGGAGTCTTTTTTTAAAATTATTATTATTATTTAAACGTGTTGTAATTCCGCAACAGTGGACTTCACAAGGTTCAAATATGATTTAATTCTATTTTGAGATATGAAACTTGGATACCAACTTCACAAAGGCCAACTAAACAATGTTTAATTCTTCATAATTATATACATGTTTGAATGTTATAATAACAGACATTCATATAACCGAGCGTCATAATTGCGTGGAGTTTCAAAGCATCTATTTACAAAACAAACATATGATTTCTATAGGCTTCAGTTTGAAGCTACATGAAAGGAAAAACATATAATTATCTGTCATTTTCTTGATACTGAGCCTTGGGACAATATTTTTACCCAGCAGCAATGCTATTCCTGAATATTCTGCCACATTTAATGACACCACTGTGATCATCTATTTAACGGGGAAATAAGAGAGACAGTTTTAACTCGGGAGCTATCCACCCACGCACCAGCCTAAAGAAACATTTCACACTGTCAAAAGAAATCAATGCAGAAGCCCAAACATCACGCATACACATAGGGGAGCACTGTTGTGCAGAGAATCCCTAAGCTAGACTGGGAAATGAATAATGCATGTGGACACAAAAAGTGAAAATCCTTGCATCCAAATGTCAAATATACACATTTACACCTACTATATACAGTATGAAGGAGGTGTGCTTCTCAAACTGTAGTAGGCCTACTTTTGATGGCACCCACAAGACTTGAGTCCATTCAATTCAAGGTTTGGGCCACTTCAATTCGTCCTGGTTTAGGCCGTGGTCACTGGTGACAGTGACAGAGGGAAGGATGCTGTCCAAGCTCGGCTCCATCATGGACTCCTCCCACCTTCCTGAAGGTGATCACCTGCAGCACATTCAGTCAGAGACCGACTGCACCAGAGTGCAAATCGATTCAGAAAGACTTTTGTTCCTCCTGCAATTGGACTGCACAGTTAATTGTGTGCTTTTGTATTATTCAATGTGGAAATGTGGATGCTTTAATGAGCTGCTGCAACAAAATCATTTCCTCAAAAGGAAATGCAACAGGGGGAGCCGGTCTAGATAAGCTAAGAGAAGATGAGAGATTTGTCCCCTTTATTTGTCCAACCATGGGGAATTTCCAGTGTTGCAAGACCAGCAAGTGCATAAAAATAAGCAATAAAAAATAAAGACAAATAATGATTAAAAATAGACATCTGTGTCTTTAGTGGAGTGGCTGAAGCAACACAGAAGACATGCAAATACAGGATAGCAGAGTGCCCTGCATCTTCATCTAAAGCCACAAACAACTCCTTTGAGGACCACGAGGTGAAGCTTCTAAGCAGGAGAAGAGACGGTTTGACGGTTCAGGAAGCTATTTTTGTTAAAAAAAAAAAAAAAAAAGAGAATCCCTCTTTAAACACAAATGTAGGTTTAAGGGTCTATTTACCAGTGTGCAAACCAGCATTTTGAAGCCATGGGGCGGTATGAGCTCGGGCAAATGAGATACTCATCTGTGATGATCTCTACAATGGAACACTCCTAGACAAATGAGGCATTATACCGACTTGATTAATATAGACTCAAATTTCACAGACAGCCAAAACATAAGGTTGTGCACAGTTCAGCATATGGACGGCAGCATGGTAGCGCAGCGGTTAGCTCTGTCGCTTCAGAGCATGAAGGTCTATGGGTGGCGTGAGGCCTTTCTGTGTGAGATTTGCATGTTCTTGTCATCTCATCGTCTGAGTGGGTTCCTCCGTGTACTCCGGTTTTCCCCTACCACTAAAAACATGTAGAATAGGTGCTGGGGCTTTTGGGGTCAGGACTCCCCTGAAAAAGAGATGCTACATCTCAGTGAGACTTTCCTGGTTAAATAAAGTTCAATAAATAAATAAATAATAAACAAGCAGGTAAAGGGACTTCTGTGATTTGTACCAGAGATAATTCACTTTATGTTACAGTATTGCATGTGATTACTACAGGTGGATAACACATGGACTTTCAAGAGTTTGCGAGCTCACAAATATCACAAGTCATCATCTTGCTGTCCAGGTTAGAGAAGTCCTGATTTAGTAGAAATATTACATTATTGTAGACTTGCTGTATTTTAGTCATAGTTAGTTGTTGTGGTGTTACAAATATTTGCAGTGTCATAATACTAAAAAGTTGAACTTGCTTTAGATACCAAGGAAAAGGTCTAAAATAGGCCAAGACACTTGAAATGGAAATGTCAGACTTTGTTTGTTTTTCAGTATCAATGATTAATCAAATAAGTATTATTTCCATGTTTTTTTGTCTTTTTTAATGAAAGTAAAAATAATTAGTATTGTTATCTTGAAAAGGATGAGATTGCCTGTTAAAGTGATGCAAACACACAGTATTTTTCCTTTTCTTTGCAGAGCCTGAATAATTAGCCCTCGGCAGCTCTGCCAAACAACAGCTCCAAGCTTCACAATCTCCTATTTGAAATTCTAAAACATAAGGGAAAGCGCTGATTAATTAGAGAGTAAGCAAGTCAAGCGTCAGAAACAATTACACAGCATTGTATACGGCCGCAGTGTGACGTCTAAAAAAAACTCACACAAACACTTTCATCAAAAACGGCACCAGATCAAAAGGACAAATCAGACTACATTGGTAATGATGAGGTGAAGACACCCCACAATTAAACATTCATAAGCTGCTGTTTATGTGGTGTAAATGGGTGGTGGACGCAGCTCAAGGACAAATAAACAGATCAAAGTCATTCAGTGTGGGGTTTGCATGTTCTCTCTGTGTCGGGTTGCATTTCTATCTACAACACGCGCAGTAGACAAGTCCTTGACTGAACTGAGGTCACTCTCGAATGCAGACGTTAATATTATCTGCAGGGACTTTAAAGGTGCACTATGTAACTGCTCTGCTTGTCTCCATGGGAATGTTACGGAAATGGCATTACATTTTTTAATCTTCTATGTCCTTGATTTCAACCAGTCTACAAGGGAACTCTAGTTTGCCTTGAGATTGTGCCAGGTTTGCCTTGAAAATAAGTATAATTTAACACAGATTCACACCATTTTGAGTTGTCCCGGGCAATTCTTATACCGGAAAATAAATGTTTTAGCGAATGTTGTGCCACGGAATCGTATGGACACAAAAAGTATGTCGCGACTCAAAACCGGTTGAAAAACACTGTTCTATGTGTTTAAATTACCTCACCTTTCTCACTGTGACCTGTAACTTGGCCTGATGGCGTCACCTTGCATCTCTTCATGGAGTCTAAAGCTGTTCTGTGAAACGTTAAAAAGAAAAAAACAGAACTACAAAAAACATCTCCATGGAGACAAGCAGGTGCACTTCCATCTTCTGGTTTAAAATGTCAACCTCAGGACAGATGAAAAAGTAATGAACATGTGATAAATGTTGACTTCTGTAACATACACCACTGCCATGTGACCATCCATGGACCCCTTATGCTTAGGGCCTATTTTTCCTACAACGCCCGAGTGAAACGAGCCACCAAGTCAAACTACAGCTGTTTCTGAACCTTTGGAGTGCACAACAATGTCTGGACTCTATTTGAAGCTGAATGGTTTTGGTTTCACTGATTCACTGAGGAAGAGTAAAGCTGGTGTCTGGAGGGATGGTCTCACGGGTTTTGACAATGCCTCTTTAAAAGCTGAACTACTCTAACTAAAAAAAACGTTCTTTCGGGACTCGTGATACAGTCATTTGCGGGTCTGGAGAACCAACTGACCCAGATTTATCCAAGAATGGTTGATATGACCGGAAATAAGAGTGTTACAGCTTTCTATTCATGTTTACCATGCCAAGCAGCTTGATAGTTTCCTTTTATCAGATGGCGGACAAAATAAATAAATTAAGAAAAAGTCAAAGAGTTAAAAAATCTCCACCTCTGACATAATTTAATCGATACAGACATAACACTTATGACGATTATGATAGCTCTAATCATTAAACTGTTCCATGATATCACCAGCCTTCAAGCCTGAGTTCCATATAATATGCAGTTTTATTTTCATACTTTGAATTGGTTTAAGTTTTATTGCACACAAAAGTTGCCTTCCGAGATAATCCTGACATGTCTGGAGTTGGCCCCGTCTCGCGCTGAGCAGCTGAGGTTGTGACTCCAGCAGCAGATGAAAGATGAGGCTCAGGGTAAAACAAGAGATCCTCGTGGCTCGCTGCATTCATCAAAAACACACTGGCTTAAACAACAGTGACAGCAGTCAGAGAAGTCAATACTTTTGGTGTTAGAGCTGTTTCTATGTGCAGCATGGACACTTATGTTGCTCATTATAAAGGATTGGGGATTTGCATTCGATTTACTGTTTTAAATTCCAGATAATTTTTCATTGCTTGTTTTTGTTTTACGAGAAATGTTCCACAGTATGGCATTGAACTTACCTATCATTATCTATAAAGACACAAAGAATGCGTGTTTTCCAAGGTGTTTTTCAGTAATAAATGTAGCTATAATTGACTAAATGCAAATTAGAGTAATTTGAGTAAATTTAATGCTATATAGTCAAATATGTCAGGCAAAGCAGAAACCAAAAATAATACTACAATTTGAGACCTCACCAGAAAAGTTACATAAAATAAGGACTGTTAAAAATGAATAAAATTCGAATAATATTTTAACTGTTAATAACTAATAAAATAAGATAATCCTTTAATGTCCACACAAGGGGAAATTTTGTTGTTACAACGCAGTAGAACAGGAGGAAAGGACAGATTATAGGAAGTTTCAAAAAAACACTCTAAATAGAAGAACTCTTATGAACAAAACAAAAAACTCTTATTAACAAAACTCCTCTATCTTAATAGGGAATGGAGGGGGGGAAATAAAATAAAAAATAGATGAATAAAAATAAAAAGATAAAGATAAAAATAAGATAATAATACAATAATAATAATAATAATATAAGAAAAGAAAATAATGTAGTTGCAGTTGGATTTCCTTACCACAACAAATGAAAAACTAGATGGAGACTTCTTTTATCAATTAAAGAACATAAAACAACAAAAACAAACAGAACTGTGCAGGACCAGAGAGAGCACAGGATTAGTAATGAATACAATTTGAAAATAAAGGGGTGACATCCAAAGAAAAGAAGGGTTAAATCATGTTACATCCAAAATAAAAGTCAGATTTTGTCCATTGTCTGTAAAATTTGTATTTTTAGATTGAATTCAGAAGTGGTTCTCTTCCATTTTGCACATGTCGGTTATGATGTCAGCCCAGTCCAATCGTCGGAGCAGCTGCCAAAGATGTCCATCCATTATTTCCATGGTGAGGTGTTTTGAGGCCCAAATACATTGTTCCGAAATTGAATGGGATGGTGCTGTGGAAAATAGTCTGCATTGCTCTGTTGAACCTGTGAATAATGAGCACTTTGACATGCTCCATTGTGATGTTGCATACATGTTCCTACTCCTCATCCGTCAAAACAAAGTTACCCTCTTTTTCCCAATAATTTGAACATATTTAGTGCCCAAGTCATTAATGCATTTATATACCGTACTTTAGATATTATTCCCCTTGAATGTTCTGATTTGGAGAAATCTTTATTAAGGTATACAAGTCAAAGGATTTGACTTCAACTTATCAAAGCGTTTCACAGTATTTTCTTTTACAATCTGGTAAAAGACTCCTCATGCCTTATGAGATCTAAAATCTCAGGTTGGTGAGATTGGCTTAAAACTTTGGTCATAAACCAACCAGCTTAAAGGAATAATAGAGGATTTTTTTGCCAATTTGAGTATCCGAGCGACTGTCTCTTTTTTTAAAATGCGCATGCGCACTCTCACCCTCGTGCGGAAGCATGCAACAGCTCCGCTGCTACACATGCGTTTGTTTATTAGCGCAACGGATCACATCGCATCACTTTTTACGTCTCTTCTGAGCCAGTCTTTCTCTGTCGTCATTTTTTGGACTGTAGACTGAAGGATCTCGCTAAACACACACCGACATATCAACCACACATGCGCAACCAGGGAAACGTGCTGCTATCCTGGGAACGAGGCTGCAGGTGTACAGTAGCACGCAGGGAATGATTGACATGTGGGAGAACTACTCGGCTGTCCACGACACGAGGAAATGAGACTCAGATTGCGCACCAAAAATCCTCTATTATTCCTTTAAGATTTCAATATCTTTGTTTCATTTATATGCTTTGATTGGCTTTTTCCATAACACAGATTTCACAGTGGGATTCTCTACTTCCTCCAAATGACTCACGTGTGTTGTCTGCAGGTAAGACCTGTACAGGGACCTCCAGCACAGCATTACATTCCATGTGTTTTCACTGTGCCTCGTACTCCAGGTCACACCAGTACAGCAGCTCTGATTTCAGATGAAATGAAGCAATTGTAAACCCCAACCACCTTTTTTCTTTTGGTAGTTGTAGGGTCTTAAATTGGATACGAGGTTTTTTGCCATGCCATATAAATCTAGAGATTGTTTTATTCCACTCACCAAACAGTCGGCTGGGAATGGAAAAAGGCAGAGCCTGAAACAGATAGAGAAATCTGGGAAAAACAATCATTCCAATAGTTTCAATCCTTTGGCTTCGACTGAAATATTGAATAATGTCCCATTTTTCAAGGTCTGTCTTTATAAAGGGAAAAGTAAAAATTATTGACAAGTCTTTATGGAGAAGCACACCTAAATATTTGAGGGATCCTGTTTGCCATTTAAAGGGGCTGACCAGGAAGATCTTTTGTGAATGTTTAGTTTGTATCCAGACATTGGGCCAATATTTTCATGATGGAGACTTCAAATCATAAAAAATCTCCCTGTGAATATTGGCAGTAATGAGAAGAGTGGTCTTCATGTCGGGGGCATCAACTCCTTTCCGTCTCTTCCAACTTGACCAGCAGCGGAAACTGTCAGTAGTAGTTATTTTGGACAGTTCATTTAAGCTCTTGAAGGACATTATAGCACATTATTACACCATGTATTTTTTCACCACCACGTATCAAGTGGTGAAAAACAATGCAACACTGGACACTTGTTATTGCAGAAGCTTATTTAATGCCAGCAAATGTGTGCTCTAATCAAAGCTAAATGTGGTCCTACCAAAGCATGTGTGACCCTTTTTTGTCCGTGGCCAGTGCAAATTGAACAGAGTGACAAAAAACACATTAGAAGAGATGTGAGGGCCCAAATGAAAAATACTAAGTACAAAAGCACTAGAAGGAAAAACGACATTAACAATGTCATAGGTGTTTTAAGAAGGAGGAATAAAACACAGCTCAGATGGAACAACTGCACTTTGGTGATGTTTGTTAAAACCAAGTTCACAAACAGGGGCAAAAATATTAAAATGCAGGACAAAGACAAAGTGTTTAGAAGCAAAATTGATTAAGAAGCTGCAAGATTGATAATTCTGTAATATATTACGACCTAAGCAATATGGTACAAAAAGCCATCCATATGGCTATACCATCACAATTTTTACATTTTGCAAAGACTGCATTCAATTAAGAAGTATTAATGATCCCTGAAGGGAAGGAACATAAGGACCATGGCCTTTTCAAGGCAATGCATAAGAAATCACATTATTCAAAGAAGGGAATATTGACATCACTCTTTGATGGTACTCGGGAGATTGTACAAACAAAATTATCATTTGTGTTCTAGGAGCTAAGTAATTGGACATCAGCGGCTCATAGCCACGTAATGAATGAGAGAAGCAGTTATTTGGTCAAATCAATCGAGGTAAGAGAGTCTGCAGCGGAGGCTTCAGGCCTCAGAGGATCCTCAGAGAAGACACAGTTTACAGCCAGGACACTGACAAGAATGCTTGTCTTTAAAAGGTGTGGAACTTTTCTGGTGGATGGTTCCCACCTTCTGGCTTCTATGCAGATGTTATTGTTTGGCCTGGAATGTTCCAAGGTATGGCATAAAACATGTCTATCTTGCATGTAGTAAATGTTTTTACTGAAAAAACATACATCTTACAATGGGCATGCATGCCTATCCACAGATCTGATCTGTAACTTGGCCTGGCGGCCTTACCTGCTTGTCTCTGTAGATATAGATCAGTTTAATGCCATACTGTTGAACATTACTGGTAAAATTATAACATCTCCATGGAAACAAACAGGTAGTGGACTTTAGAAACTGCACCTTTAAGCTGAAGTTTAAAATACAAACCAACAACTTATTCATCTAAAGAGCAGAAATAACAAAAACGTGTTGCTGCCAATGTAATGCAGGATTTGTGTTTATTTATTTACTTATGTGTCCTTTTAAAATCAGCATTATAAACATGTTTGTAATGCGTTTCTGCCATGATTTGCAAGGCTAAACAGCTAACGGTGTGTGACTCTGTGCAACTGTGTGTGCGACTGTGTGTGGCTGTGTGTGCGACTGTGTGTGTGACTGTGTGTGCGACTGTGTGTGACTGTGTGTGTGACTGTGTGTGCGACTGTGTGTGACTGTGTGTGCGACTGTGTGTGGCTGTGTGTGCGACTGTGTGTGCGACTGTGTGTGGCTGTGTGTGCGACTGTGTGTGCGACTGTGTGTGACTGTGTGTGCGACTGTGTGTGGCTGTGTGTGCGACTGTGTGTGCGACTGTGTGTGACTGTGTGTGCGACTGTGTGTGGCTGTGTGTGCGACTGTGTGTGTGACTGTGTGTGACTGTGTGTGCAACTGTGTGTGACTGTGTGTGTGACTGTGTGTGCGACTGTGTGTGCGACTGTGTGCGACTGTGTGTGCGACTGTGTGTGCGACTGTGTGTGTGACTGTGTGTGACTGTGTGTGACTGTGTGTGCGACTGTGTGTGACTGTGTGTGCGACTGTGTGTGCGACTGTGTGTGCGACGGTGTGTGCGACTGTGTGTGACTGTGTGTGCGACTGTGTGTGTGACTGTGTGTGACTGTGTGTGCGACTGTGTGTGACTGTGTGTGCGACTGTGTGTGCGACTGTGTGTGCGACGGTGTGTGCGACTGTGTGTGACTGTGTGTGCGACTGTGTGTGTGACTGTGTGTGACTGTGTGTGCGACTGTGTGTGACTGTGTGTGCGACTGTGTGTGGCTGTGTGTGTGACTGTGTGTGCGACTGTGTGTGACTGTGTGTGCGACTGTGTGTGCGACTGTGTGTGACTGTGTGTGCGACTGTGTGTGACTGTGTGTGACTGTGTGTGCGACTGTGTGTGACTGTGTGTGCGACTGTGTGTGCGACTGTGTGTGACTGTGTGTGCGACTGTGTGTGACTGTGTGTGGCTGTGTGTGCGACTGTGTGCCTGATAATGATGTGACTGTGGTGACATCTCCCCGTTCTCTGTTCCCTGTAATTAAACCATCAGCAGGTTTTGACTCCTGGTAAAATGCACGTTTCCACCTTCAAGGCAGTCGAAACGCTTTACTCACCCATTCACACACCACTGTACGCAGACACTCAGGGGTTAAGTGTCCTGCCCAAGGACACAACAAGTATTCACCTGGAATCAGATCAGAGGACGACCACTCTACCACTGCCGCACTCAGACTGTACACTAAATACTGCAGCTCACTAGACCAGATCATGGCCAGGGCAGCTCCCTTTGGCGACCATGTCAGCCAGAGTGTAAGGCACAAGGACACCATGTCAGCCAGAGTGTAAGGCACAAGGACACCATGTCAGCCAGAGTGTAAGGCACAAGGACACCATGTCAGCCAGAGTGTAAGGCACAAGGACACCATGTCAGCCAGAGTGTAAGGCACAAGGACACCATGTCAGCCAGAGTGTAAGGCACAAGGACACCATGTCAGCCAGAGTGTAAGGCACAAGGACACCATGTCAGCCAGAGTGTAAGACCTAAGGACACAATGTCAGCCAGAGTGTAAGGCACAAGGACACAATGTCAGCCAGAGTGTAAGGCACAAGGACACAATGTCAGCCAGAGTGTAAGGCACAAGGACACCATGTCAGCCAGAGTGTAAGGCACAAGGACACAATGTCAGCCAGAGTGTAAGGCACAAGGACACCATGTCAGAATGTAAGGCACAAGGACACCATGTCAGAGTGTAAGGCACAAGGACACCATGTCAGAGTGTAAGGCACAAGGACACCATGTCAGAGTGTAAGGCACAAGGACACCATGTCAGCCAGAGTGTAAGGCACAAGGACACCATGTCAGAGTGTAAGGCACAAGGACACCATGTCAGAGTGTAAGGCACAAGGACACCATGTCAGAATGTAAGGCACAAGGACACCATGTCAGCCAGAGTGTAAGGCACAAGGACACCGTGTCAGCCAGAATGTAAGGAGACTTAAATATGAACAGCACAGTGTGTTTTTTCCTGTTAAGAACTTGTCTGAATCTGTTCACACCTTGTCATATATAAAGTACAGTGAAGTCTTTATTTATTTTCGACTTGGAATAATGAAATTAAGACTTTTCTTCACATCAAATCCATTGCCATTGCTCCTTTTGTGATTTGCTTTAAGAAGGTCACTTCATGTTTGAACTTTCTGTATCAAATTAAAAATGTTTTCCACAATGTTTCCACAGTAACAGCAGCTCTCCATGCGGCCTAATGAGAAACGTCTACCAATTTGTGTTAGAAAGAAAGAAGGAAAGGCAGAACAAATATTTATTAGATGCATGTTTTTCATGGTAAAACGTTGTATATTTATTCTGTTATCTTATTATGGGAGTCGGTTTTACCTCCGCACTTCAGGATTAGCATGTAAGGTTGTGTCCTGCCAGCTCAATCTTCAATAAATGTAATCAAAAAAGAAAGTAAGAAAGAAGGATGATATACAAGACTAATTAGTTTGATCTGAAAATGTTCACTGTCGCATTATATTTTACACTCGCGTGCATAGCCATGTGCTGTAACTAGGGATGTCACAATATCAAATGATAGTGTTAATTATTTTGAAAAATAAAAATCACAACTCAACTATTATTCATTATTATTGAGTCTGTGACAAAACAACAGTGACATATTTAATCTTCTTTCACTCCCGTGGTCTAACGTGTTACTGTTTGTGAAGTTTGTGAACAACTTTATAAAATGAAACTATCTGAAAGACAAAAAGAAAGTTCACGCACCACCACGAGCCGCACGCACCACGAGCGAGCGGCGCAGCTTCTCCTCCGCTGCACCGGCGTTTCCACGCCCGATCACCGGCTCCACCACGAGCGGCGCGCACCACCACGAGCGCACGCGGCTCCGCTTCTCCTCCGCTGCACCGGCGTTTCCACGTCCGAACACCGGCTCCGCGCTCCCGCACCCGCCGCCCCGGAGGTCTGTACCTGGGCGAAGGTGTGGCCCCAGCCCGCCACAGGAGCAGACACGGAGAGCGGGGCACCGGCTCCACCCGGAGAAAAGCAGCCCCATACAACCAAGGTACAGCCCCGTTTCTCTGCTTTCCCCGCTCCACAGACGGGGGCGATCTGGTCACAAAACTGGACTCAAATGCGTCTTGATTGGGCTAGAGCAACGCCGGCGTCTGGTATGTGGACTGCCGCTTCTGTCCCAACGTCTTTGTTTTGTTAGTCGTTTCCACTGTTTTGTTTTGTTCCCGCGTCTCTGTGTTGTCTTCTGTCTACATCCCTGTTCCTTAACTTCATCGGACATTACTGCACCGTCCATCGCTCATCTCCTCCCTCACTCCTGGACTATCTACTGCCCTAGCCGCCAGCTAACAGCTGGCTTAACACCTGCGGAGGTCCGTCATGGTATCGCGGGGCCTCCCTGCCGTGCAGACAAGGTCTGGGGCAACCAACGCCACTCACTCCACCAGCTTCAACACCCGGTCCACTGCTGCTTTTTCACAACTCTCTGCCCACCAGCTTCTAGTTAACCAGCCTCTAGCCACCGCCAACATACTAACTGGATTACTCTCATCTGCTGCTACGTTCCATCTCCTCCTCGGACTATCACTCCCGCACCTCCAGGCCACCGCTCCATCAACTTCTCGCCTACTCACCTACACCGCTGCTGACCTTCACCTCCTCAACCATAACCACCGTCTCCCAGCTGCTGCTGCCTCTGCAGCTAGCTCAGCTGGGATCCTTCGCCGGCCCCGCTACATCCACAGGGGCTCTGGTCTCTCCCATAACCAACACTCCAACGACGGCTCACCTATCCCCTCACTCTGGACTAGTTTTCGCCCCCCCATCACCCCCACCTGCCGCACTGCCAACCTCAGCAACCTCCGCCCCCCCACCCCTGCGCCCCCATCCATCTCCGCGCCCCCATCCATCTCCCTTGCACTGCTGAACTGCCGCTCCCTCTCCAACAAATCACCTGTTATATCTGAACTGCTACTGGACAATAACATTGACCTGCTTCTCCTCTGTGAAACATGGCAACAGCCCCTGGACTTCTATGCTCTCAACCAAGCCACTCCCTCCAACTACACTTACACTGCCAAAGCCCGCCTCTCCGGGCGTGGGGGAGGTCTTGCTGTTATTCATAAAAAATCTACATCCATCACTGAACTGAACCTCAACCTTCCATCCATCTCATCATTTGAATACCTCGCCTTCTCCCTCCCCAACTCTATCACCGCTATCCTGATCTATCGTCCCCCAAAGCCCCACCCCTCTTTCCTCACTGAATTGTCTGAACTCCTCACCATCGCATCCTCTCTCTCTGCCCGCCTCCTACTCACTGGTGACTTCAACATCCACATTGACTGCCCCAACGCCCCACTGACATCCGACTTCCTCTCTCTCCTGGACTGCTTCCATCTCACCCAACATATTGACTTCCCCACCCATACCAAAGGCCACACTCTGGACTTAGTCTGTTCCTCTCTCCTACCCATATCTAAGCCCCACCCCCTCCCCTTCCCACTCTCTGATCATCTCTGCATCCTTTTCTCTGCCCCCCTACCCTCGCCCCACAACCCCAAAAAACGCACCATCACCTACCGCAATATCAAGTCAGTCTACCCCCTCACGCTCAACGATCTCCTCACCTCTGCAGACTCCGGGGCCCTCAACATCCTGTTACTACTAGACCTCAGCGCAGCCTTTGACACTATAAACCATTCCATCCTCCTACAAAGGCTGCGCCAACTGGGTGTTGAGGGCTCTGCACTTGACTGGCTCACATCCTACCTCACCAACAGGCAAGAGTTCATTTCCCTCGCCGGTCACTCATCCACCCTCTCCCCAGTAACGCAGGGGTCCCCCAGGGCTCAGTCCGTGGCCCCCTCCTCTTCATCTGGTACATCTTCCCCCTTGGTCACATCCTCCGCCAACTCAACCTGGACATTCACTGCTACGCTGACGACACCCAGATATACCTCACCACCAAATCCACCCAAAACCCTCCCCTCAGCCACATCGAAACCTGCATCTCTACAATAAAATCATGGCTCACTCTCAACTTCCTCAAACTAAACAGTGACAAAACAGAGCTCCTCCTCATTGGCACCAAATCCACTCTCAATAAAACTGGTCCCTTTTCACTCAGCATCGACACCTCGACCATCACCCCCTCTACCCTGGTACGCAATCTCGGTGTCATCATGGACCCCACCCTCTCCTTCACTCCCCATGTCAGCCACATCGTCAAGACCTCATACTTCCACCTCCGCCGCATCGCCAAAATCCGACACTGCCTCACCCTCCCCGCTGCTGAATCCCTCATCCATGCCTTCATCTCCTCCCGCCTTGACTACTGCAACTCCCTCCTCACTGGCATCTCCTCCCATTCCCTCCACAGACTCCAAATGGTCCAAAACTCCGCTGCCTGCCTCCTCACCCACACCCGGTCCCGTGATCACATCACTCCCGTTCTCTGCTCTCTCCACTGGCTCCCCATCAAGCAGCGCATAAACTTTAAAATACTCCTCCTCACCTTCAAAGCTCTTCACCACCTTGCCCCCCCCTACCTGTCTGACCTCCTCATCCCCCACCGCCCCTCCCGAGCCCTCCGCTCCTCCTCCTCTCTCACCCTGGCTGCACCAACATCCCGACTCAAAACTTTTGGCGACAGAGCATTCTCCCGAACAGCACCCCGACTCTGGAACTCCCTCCCCCAACCTGTCCGCCACTCTCCCTCACTCACAACATTCAAATCCCGCCTAAAAACATACCTCTTCACCCAAGCCTATGACCTCCCCTACTCCTAGCCTCCTCTACCCCATTGCCTACTCTTCTACCCCCTGTTACATCCCCATCTTTTTCTCTCTACTTCTTCTGTCTTGTTCATTTTATCTGTATATTAATGTGTATTGTACGTGTTGTCCCCTGTCTGTAAATCCCCCCCCCCCCCTTTTTTATTATGTTCAGCGTCTTTCACTGAAAAGCGCTATATAAATAAAAGTTATTATTATTATTATTATTATTATTATTATTAAATGTGACAAAAACAGCCAGATAAAAAAAAAGTTCTGTACATTAAGGTCTTTTTTTTTGGGCTGTAAGAATAAAACTTAATTTTGCTTTTAAAATATAAACAATTATTATTTTTTAGTTTACAATATGTGATTATATTGTGACCTGAATAATCACATGGATGAACCCAATAATCCTGAAATTCCTAGTTGTAACCGTTCAAACCAATGAGAGCCATACATTTTTAAAAACAATAAAAGAGGACAAACACCTTTCATAAGCGGGCAGAGTAAGAAAACTAAAATAAATATGGAGCCTTCCAAAGTAAAATGCTCAATGCCAAAAATGCCACAACAGCTTTAGCTAATGATGCTATTAGCGCTTTGAAGCAACCCTATCGATCAAAGAAGTGATTAGCATGAGCGTGTACAGTCAGACAGGCCATTAGTCTTTCTGTGCGGTGCATAACCTTCACGACTTAATTCAAGCAGCACGTCTTCGCCCGACCTGGGAAAAGAAGAGCCGACTGACGTATAATAATGTTAATGATGCGTAAAACAACACGGCCCTCAAAGTGTGCTGTTTGTAAGGCACAGGTGGACACGGCGGCCATAACATCTGCATTTACTATAAGATCTAAAATGGGCAAATGAAAATCTACCACACAGAAATGGAAGAAATCGAGTTTTATAGTTTATACTCTATTTGCATAATGTTTGTAGTGTTTTTAAGAATTAAGGCGAGACACAACCAACTGGCAAAACACTTTTTGTTCTAATCTAATCTTCAAGCCTAATTCATTATTTTGTATAAAAAAATAGTCAAATGTTAAACCAAAGTTTAAATGGCCCTTATGCAAAATCATTTTTTTAGTTTTCTAGCTTGTAACCCTGTTTTAACATTATTCCCACATCTAAAACTTACCTGAAGTAGCATTTAGCTTCATTGGTGCCAGAGGAGTCCTGGTTACAAAATCCGCACCCCTCCGACAGTCAAACACAGTCCTCTCAGCAGCTCCACGATAACCGAAGTTTACTCAATTACTGACGTAGCTCTGAGACTCTCCTCTGCTTTTTTTAAGTCCATAAATCATCGCCAGACTTGCTTTTCTGTCATCTTATTATGATCAGAACAACTGCGTGCTGAGACCAGGAAGTAAACCGAAAGAGCGTTCTATGAGATGTCGGTGTAATCCCTCATTCGTGTTCCATTGTAGAAAAAGATTCAGTTGTATCATCTGGATTGTATCTCTGTTTTTTTTTTCCTTCTTAAACTTCTGGCTGAAAGGGGGAACTACACAGTTTCCAGTGTTGTTTGTTTGTACCAAATATTTTATTTTTTACTTCTAAGACATAAAGTGCCAAACTGAAAGCACTCAAGAGCATGTTTAAAGGCTACTAACAACAGAAATAATGCGTAACATTTTCCCTTTAAGTTTTAGGCGATCAGATCGAGTTTACTCAAAAACAACTCAATAAGATATCGTATTTTTGTATCTAAAGTGTCAGCAATATGAACCAAGACATTTCAACCTGGCTCTGTTTATTTTTCAGATTTAAATGCCTCAAACAGATGCTGTTTAGGCCATTTTTACACATAAAATGTCTTATTTCTATGTAAGGATATCACATGAAAAACAGTTTATTCTCGTACGTAAAAGATGCCATGGCGCCTTACACTGATGCCCAGTTTTCCACCGATTCACTGCTCTTCACTTACTTCATTTAACTTGGCCTGTGGCATTTTGTTGAGATTAAGTTTACGATAACTTACAGTAAACGGACAGCAGAAAACAGCGCTATTTTTTTCAAATTAAGTTGTATATTATAGTTGTTTAATGCAACTTAAAATATCCAAAATATAACATAATGATCCACTCGTAGATTAACTATATGGCAGACAAAAATACAATAGGCCTTCTTAGAAAATATTTGGGAACGTGATTTATTTGGTACGTGATTATACTGCCTTATTTCAATTCAAACAAAGAAAAAAAGGAAAAGAAAAACACTTGTTTGGGGAGTTTCTTAAGCTAATTTGTCAAAATAAAAAAGAGTGACCTTAAAAGTTAAAATCTATTCATCTATTCTATACAAAGAATGAATGAATATGAATGAAATATGCAGAAAATTGACTTAAGATGACTCTGATCTGAGCCTGATGAGGGTGCTGAGGTGAAGCAGAACACAAAAGGCCAGTGGCAACCGGTAACCGTGGGAATTCACATGCAGAGCCAGTTGTGCCCTCTTTACAGACACAGAGAGAAACTATTTGGCATCATTGATATAAACATCATGGTTTAGGTCCAAGACAAAACAGACTGAACCATTTGACACATTAGACGACACATTTCATTAAAACAAATGGTATACGATTATATTTAAGATATGATCAAGCATTTTGCCTGTTTTCCTCCAATTTGGCAATTGATTTATTTATTTAAATCTATAATGCCACTTCCTTACAAGGTACATGCAAGGTAGAGGTAAGTCTACAACTGGTACTTAGCAGATTGTAAACAAGGGCTGGAATTCCTACAATAGTTATGATTTGACGATTTCACCTGACAACACCTTTATTTAGTTTAAACTGTCATAAAAAGGTGCAAGTTGCGTGCAAATATTGTCTTTGCGTTTTTGATGGGATGACGCTTTTTGATGACATCACAGAGGTGGAGGTGTTCCAATGTAGAACTCAGCTCTACTTCCTGTAACGTTCAACTTTTACTTGTCAAATTTTCTTCACAAACTGCAACCTGAACTATGATGATTATTTACCACAGGGACTATCTCACCAAACGTCATCATTAGAAAAACATGAGAACCATAAGTGAGTCAAAATGGGCTTGAAGATAGTTTTAATTATTGCTTTTTTTCATCAATAATTAAATTGTTATCGATGCGTTACATTTGCTCTATGTGAGATGTAAAGACTGATTCATGATGCTGATGTAAAGGATATTTTTAAAGGACAAATAAGATGTATCATGTATTATTAGTCTTTGACCTCATCTACTGGCAGCAGAGAGAATTAAACAATTAAAAAATCAACACTGTTTGCTAATGCAGCTGCTCGCCGACTTCCTAGTTCAAACATTTAGTTGCAATGATTCTGATTTGATGGCAAAAAATGCTAGGATTCTCAGTGTCACAGATGGAGAAAATGTCAGTTATCGAGGTGATTCAGAACGACTGTTTTTGACGCTCGGAGGGGAGGTCTTATTCTATTTTTATTCTTTCAATTTTACTTTTTCTTTAAGGATTTTTTTGGCCCTGATCACACATAGCTATAATTAGGATATTGGCCATCTCATATTTATATAATTAGGAATTAGAGCTTGATAAAAGGAGGATTATGGGGACACAGTTAAAATCTCTAATCTCTAGTTCATAGTTTTTTCCTCATTTAATACAGCATTCATCTAGTCAATGTCAGAGCTATGTTTTGCTCTGTCTTCAATTAATTTCTTCGAGCAGAATGTTCCTGAAAAGAACCTGTTACCTGTGAACGCTTTGCCTCAAAAGCACTGAAGAAAAATAAATTGTAACTCATCATTTTAAGTATACTCATTTATTTTCACAACAAAATAAATCATCTCTGTTAGTTGTGTTAATGTTTTCACTGATCGTTCGACACCACATGATGCTACAATGAACAACTGTGAAACATTTGGCAAGAACATGACATTACCTGCCATAATCTTTGTCCCAAAAAACAGCCGCTGACAATACGACGGCAAAGACAACCAAGTCATTATATCTCATTGACAAATACATGACAAGCGATGTTTGGCCAATGAGTCACCTTATAACAGACAATGGTCAATAAATCACCGCAACTAATGATGTAGGCTTCTTATAGCTCATAGGCTAAACTAGACAAGAAAATGAATAAGGGTGTAACAATTCAGTTTGATACTCAATTCAGGACCTACAATTCCATGATTACCATGATTCTGGGAATAAAATGTGTCCGAGGTGCACAAACAAACGTCTTGCTTCTTATGCAGTATGAATTGGCCTATAGTGCTTGGATGTTCACATTTGTCTGCGTGGCATTAGTGTGAAAATGCAGCGTGGACAAATCATACACAATGTGCATGATTCTATTCATTTCCAACCCAGGAACCCTTCAAGCAGCATTACCCAATCCAAACTGGAGAAGAAGGAAATATATTTGAATAAATCTATGTGCTTTCTAAAGCCTTGCACGCAACTTGAATATCCATGCAGTCAATTCTAGAGCAACCCTTGCTTCCAAGTCTGCTGACAGTGTGCAGTGCTATTTTTGTCACAAAGAGCTGCTTTTACATATATATATCAACAAATTATAGACTTTAAGGCTAACAATGTCAAAAAGAAAATGGTATTCAACTCTTTGCATGTACAGTACTCAATCTTCAAAGCAGGACGCATTGCAAGTAAATGATGAGGCTGTGGTTGCCTCTCAGTGGGTTGTAAAGCAAAGGCATAAGAGCTGTGCAAGACCACCAGCAGATAGGGGTCTATGTCCAACAGCCTCCCCAGGGATGTGCTGACCCTTGTGGGAAGCAGCTTTTAGAGAGGTGGAGAGAGAAGATTGGCCTGGTACTACACAGTAAGTACTCTCATGAATTAAAGATGGGCTTAGTTTATCCTGCTGGCTCGCACGGGCTGCAACAGATTTACCATTTGCCTTTTATCTGGTGCTTATAACCAGCCTTTCTCTCATTCGCTGGATCAGATGTGACCTTTGGCAGTGGCAGTGCTTTTAACGTTTAGGTTTACTTTTCTTTCCAAGTAACTTTGTCTACGTATCATCATTTTGAGTCAGGGCAACTGAGAATTTACATAATCGAGAGAGATTGCAATAATAGGCTATTGTATTGTGTCAAGAATATACTGAAGCCTACAAGCTGGAAAATAAAGTTTTTAAATACACAAGGTAATCTTAAAATGAAATGAAAAGCATGAAATGACCTCAGAAAATGGCTAAACCATTTGACATTTCTCCAGTTATAAAGTTGACGATGAGCTGTGCCTGAAGGAAGGTCGTTTTGACCCAGGCACCAGACTAAATTCAAAGAACCTGAAAGATGCTCTGGTCATTTTGAGCAAAAGAACCACGAAGGGCCCTTTCAGCTGTAGCACTGCTCTGCTGAACAGACTTTATTCACATTTAACAGAACAAATACTGCTGCAGACCTTGAAGAAATGCAGTTCTGTGCCACCCAAAGCACAAATGTAGTTGTAAAGTCTGAGCTCCTCTTTACAAAAGGAAAACCTCACATTCAGTATAAAGCAGGGAATACCACGCTGCAAATATGACATGGTCATTTGAACAATAACATTGTTTTCACTGGGTTGAACCAATTGGCCAGGGCCTGAGTGAGAATGTATATGTATGTTTGAGGGTTAGGGACCGGCCTCCTGCTGGTGCCAGAGTCAGGACTAAACATGGACTGGCCTCCTGCTGGTGCCAGAGTCAGGACTAAACATGGACTGGCCTCCTGCTGGTGCCAGAGTCAGGACTAAACATGGACCGGCCTCCTGCTGGTGCCCAGAGTCAGGACTAAACATGGACCGGCCTCCTGCTGGTGCCTGAGTTAGGACTAAACATGGACCGGCCTCCTGCTGGTGCCTGAGTTAGGACTAAACATGGACCGGCCTCCTGCTGGTGCCAGAGTCAGGACTAAACATGGACCGGCCTCCTGCTGGTGCCAGAGTCAGGACTAAACATGGACCAGCCTCCTGCTGGTGCCAGAGTCAGGACAAAACATGGACCGGCCTCCTGCTGGTGCCAGAGTTAGGACTAAACATGGACCGGCCTCCTGCTGGTGCCAGAGTCAGGACAAAACATGGGCCGGCCTCCTGCTGGTGCCAGAGTCTGGACTAAACATGGACCGGCCTCCTGCTGGTGCCCAGAGTCAGAACTAAACATGGACCGGCCTCCTGCTGGTGCCCAGAGTCAGAACTAAACATGGACCGGCCTCCTGCTGGTGCCAGAGTCAGGACTAAACATGGACCGACCTCCTGCTGGTGCCAGAGTCAGAACTAAACATGGAGAATCTGCGTTTCAGTTTTATGCAGCTAAAATCTGGTCTTCCTGAAGATGTGAGACAGGCTTCTACTCTGACAATGTTCAAATCTAAGCTAAAAACAGTTTTTTTTAGCTGTGCACATGACTGAAAGGATTTTTCTTTGCACTCTTCTCTTTTATGTCTTAAATTGTTTTGTGATTTAATTAGTTTAGACAATCAGTTGGACTGATTTAAAAGGGAGTTGGACTCTGAAAACACGTTACCCTAATATTTCTTAATTAATTTTATTGTATTTCTGTTTCTGTAATTTATTTGTGATTTGAATGCATTTTTCCTGCTGTGTGAAGCACTTTGAATTGCCTTGTGTATGAAATGTGCTCTACAAATAAACTTGCTTTGCTCTAATTGTCATGTATGAACAGATTTCCTTATTTACTAATGCAAAGTGACAGAAGTGGCCCGCTATAATAATTCATCCACAATCATAGACACATGGCAGACATTCTGAAATCAGCACACGGTCCACAGCGCTCCGTAGAAACTAATATCATTTCATTTAGTGTGATGGATGTTAAACTAATGCGTCCTGTCGTTCCCTAGTCTCCAGAAGCCTCCTTTTAACACTGATGTTGTTAACGCGTCATTTTAAATACACCTACATTACATCGTTCTGGCACACGGCCGGCTTTGTCATCGGAATTGATGCGGTAATAATTTAATATGTCTTTATTGTTTATCTCGGGAGACTTGGCTTCCAATATCGCTGACTCACAGGGGACCATATTTCATGTTATAGTTGCAACTGACAATTTTATTTATTAAATTGCACAAGTAAATATCAACTGTTCTTCATCCTGTGTTTAGAGTGGGTTTATTTAAAGAGTGTATATACTGACCTTGAAGCGTCAGAACCCATGTATATGTATTAATTAACACATTTTAGGCTTATTAGCGCTTCCAGGAGCCATTATTGGGTGAAAAGTGTCATTTTGTGCCTATTTTTGAAGTTCAAGAAGAGTCCAAGCCAGTACAAACTCTTTATCATCATGAGCATCATCATAAACTATAACATCTTCAGCCCAAATGATAACGCTATAGGTTTTTTCTCCGCGCTAAAAAAAATTCTAAAGATAAGATAAGCCTTTATTTGTCCACACATGGGGAAATTTCAGTGCTGCAACACCAGTAGATACAGAAGAAAGTAACAGATAACACTCTTAATAGAAAAAAACCTCTTATAAACAAAACTCCTAAGTACAGAACCTCTCTTATTCTTAATAGGGAATAGAGAGAACAAAAACAAATTAAAATTGAAAAATAAAAATAAATAAAATAGAAATAAAAATATAAAAATAAGCTAACACAGGACAAAATAATACTAATCATAGTGGTAAAGTAAACACTCTTATATACAGTAGTAATTAAGTATTGCACATGAGTGTGACATTATTGTATTGCACATGAGTGTGACATTATTGCGTAAAGTATGACAGTAATTGCACACGAATGTTACAGTATTGCACATTGTTAAAGTCAGTATTGCACATGGTTAAAGTCAGTATTGCACATGGTTAAAGTCAGTATTGCACATGGGTATGACAGTTACACGTGCGTGTTCAGGGCTAACAGTGTTAACAGACTGCAAGATACAAAGGAAAAAACGCTGAAAGAGGTTCTTTTTATACAATGTAAATACTTAACGTAAATAACGGAGGATAATACTGTATAATCTGTATAAACATTAATTATTTAGTTTTGCTCATGTTGAAACAACACCAACATCTGATTAAATACATATATAAAACAATCAGCTTGTCATTGATTGCTTTTCTATTTCAGTTTTCAATTAAAAAAGACAGCTGTAGCTCCTGGTTAAGCATTTAACATCGCAAGTAGGGAAACTGAAAAGACCTTAACGCAACATAATTAGTCGTTGCATGTCAAGTCTGGGAACAACAGCTCTTGTGACGCGTCGGACAAAGGTGGACGTTTCTGTCAAATCATGTCAAGGTAATTACATCTCTCTCAGCTATTGTCTGATCGTCTATTGTCTGGAGAAACGGCAAAGCAATTTGAAAATAAGAAGTCAAGATGAACATTCTTTATCTACCTTAACCTGCTGTCTGCGATTATCCCTACGCCAATCGCTCGTTGCCACGTGATCTAAATGTTGAATATTTCAGCAAAGAAAACGCCCTCAAGACATAATTAGGGCAGAAGGAGATTCCCAGGCATTTGAGTCAAACGCAACTGGTGCATCGTGCCACTTCTGTCATTCAGCCTCAGGGCGGCTGTGGCTTCAGACGAACCTCATCTCCGCCGAGTAAGTAACGGACAATACAGGCGCAGTGCAATGTCAAAAATAATCCCACAGAAACATTTTTAAACTCAAAAATTGTTGGAGATATAACACTGGCCGGTTCTCGCAGAGTCACAACATGTTCCTCTGAGCGAGCGGCCATTGTACCAAAAGCACCAAGCTGGTAAACCCGATAGCGTGAAGTTGTGTGAAGTATCCAAATGGCACCACATGAAAGCAAATGACCAGAGAACTGAGGGCATCATACATATTTAGACACTTTTATCTCTGTCCAGGCAACCATGTGGACAAATCAAAGGCTGTGATGAAATGAAACAGGATAAAAAGCACCAGTTCACATTTAGAGGTGCGGTATATCACTGTAGTGGACCGTCCGCCGTTTGCTTGCCTCCATCGCTTTGCATTCGACGTTTTTATTTTTTGATTGCAGGTGTTGGAAAATAAACTCCTGAAGGATTATGCACTGCTTTTGGAGATTCAGATCCCATGGCCATGTGTGGAGCCAGTCTGTTGGCTCGTAGTTTGAGTGGGTGTGTTTGTGTGTACCCCGAGGGAGCCACTGCAACAAAACAAGCAACAGTCCAAATATCTAGTCCAAATGTAAGCTAGGATCAAAGCAAAGTTATAAAAAAACTTTGGTGTACGGGGTAAGAGCTGCAATGGTGGAATCTCTTGAAATGTGAGGAAAAAGGGCTGTTCCATGACTAAATCAGGGCAAAATAATGTCTTAAATTGGACTCAAACTCAGGATCAAGTGTGAACGCTCTTAATCTTCAAATATTGGTCCACTTTATGTGATTGCATTTTTAATAATGTTTTGCACAGCTCATTTTTAGTTTGAAATGAGTTTGTTTGAGAGGTCACTTGTAGGTAATAGACTGACAACACTTTGCCACTCGTGTATGCCACTCTTATACTCCGGTCATAAAGCAAAAGGACGATGAGAGCTGACAGGCCAACACTCGGCATATAAAGCATCGGAAGTGCAGCCAGAAGAGGGCTCTGAGCCTTTGAGAGGTTTCAAAACGAACATGCAGCGGATCAAGTGTTTTGAAAGAATGCAAAGACATTTTGGGACGCCTACAACAAGCAAATAGTGTTACACAGGTGTAGGTAAGGATTTAGAGAGAGGAAAATGTCAAACGTGAGCATGTTATTGGTGCAATATGTGGATAGGAGGTCTGCCTTCTTGTCTCCATGGAGATGGAAGAAATAAGCTGACTGCAACGATCCACAGAACAGATTTGCTCCTAGTTACCTTCAAAAACACTCCCTCTCACTTTGGTCATGCTTGCCTCTTCACATAGTCCAATGAGGTCCATTTAGTATTCTGATGTTTTATTTAAAAAGGTTCTGCCATTAAGACATTAAAACAGTGCAAATGTCCAAAACGGTCGTCATGCCCATGTAAAGCGCTCGTTTGCGCTGTCGGCCCCAACCCATGCAAAAAATGTAACATTATTATTGTGCTGAGGGCCAATAAAACACCCACAAAACATCTCCCTTTTCATAAATTCAAACATTTGGAGCCCCAGCGCCCCACAGTGTACAAAAAAATGATTTATGAGACAGAAAATAACATTTCTATCTCATAAATCTATCTCATTAATGCAAATAAAAAATCTGATGGTACAATCGTGAAATTTGACACAGAGAAGTAAAAAAATATTATTAAGGCAACGCTCAGCATGACTGCAGTGTTTTTTTCCAATGTCATACTTTTATGTACTCCTCCTTGGCTGTTGGCCCGGAAAAGCTGCCATCTGCTTTCATTTGCACGTACAAAGTCCGAATTGCGTCAAATTTGTATCCGTTGTTACTTAGCAAACTTAGTTTGCAAAATTCTATTTTGACGTCCTGATCAAAAAAGTCAATGAGACCCAGCGTAGCCGTAACGATGATAGAAACCTCCCATGTTATCCAACGGACACACTAAAAACCCCTCATTGAGCGTTAGCCCGACCAAGCTTAAATTTGGTGAAAATAATCTTGAGAACTGGGGCATTAAGAGTTATACAATTTCTTTCTTTTAAGTATTACGTATAAACTTTGCAAATCTCCCTCAAACTATTAACATTTTCAGTATACAATAATGCCCATATATGTAAAGCAAAGGGAAGGTGAAGGCACAATATCAGAAGGTGTAATAAAAGGAGGAAGAGTGGAGTATGACATTTTCATGGCAGCGCGTTATCACACTAGGATGAAGAAAAAAGTGGGCCTGCTCTGTAATATTTATAATGAAAAACTCCAAGTGTAAGTGTATGTATTCATTTGGAGATCTTTTCTACAGATTGGACCTGTAATTTGCTATGGTGCTTGTTTGCACAGAGAAACACATGTTCAAGTCGTACAGTAGACACAGAAGACGTGACAAGAGAATCATTCAAAATTTGTATTTGACGTAGTTTTGATGAGCGCCGCACATTTAATAAGAGTTGAAACATTCATTTTAGACTTGTATAACATCAAATTTCATTTTAAAAAAACAAAACAAAACGGTAAAATTAAGTCAGGATTAGAGGGAGTGATGCCAATTTGTTTTTCTAATAATGATAAACATATGTATTTTTTTATATCAAATATACATATTTATTAGAAAAATCTTGAGTTTTCTTGATTATTTTAGCCACTATTAACCATGTGGGTTGAATGAAATTTGTGTTGACTAAAAAAATGAAAATTGACCTCCGTAAGGTAGATGAAGCCCAAATGGCAGGACAGTACAACCAAAAGTGGGACAGGTGGTCATCCTGATCCAGCGCTGGGCGTAGCCAAAACGAGGGGATATAGGAGGAGGCTTTTATCCTCTGAGCAGTTTGGACAGTTTGAGGAAGTGCAGTAGAGAGCAGCGAGGACGACTACAGAGTTTGTCAGGTGCCACTTTCAAACGTAACTTTGACAAACGTGCGACATGCTTTGCATTTTCACTTTCCATTTGCATTCATTTGGTAACTACAGCTACAAAATGCACATTTTGCCAGCAAAATAAGACACGACAGCTTTCGCAGGCCCATGGCTCTTCTACATTTAAGGAACGCTTTAAATTGTCTCTTTTTAATGAGTAAATACTAGTAAACGAGTGAAGTCTGCGTTTCTGCGTTCTGTGGATGCAATGGGAAACCATTTGGCTCAGTGTGAGCGCGTCACTTCATTCGGCTGACGGACGACACATTTGGCTCTGAACCTCTATTATGTTTTAATTAAAAGACTAGCCGGTGAGCTGGTAGTTCTGTGCATGTTTACAGAAACCACGGCTGCTCCATGTTGTTCTCCGGGAGCAGGTGAAGTACGAGCGAGAGCAGGCGGTGGATACATGGGGACGACCACATCAGAGCACGTTTAAACCAAGAGGGTTTGATATGGTGCTAACAAGACGCTACTGCATGTACTTACAGATCATGTACTTACAGATCATGTACTTACAGATCATGTACTTACAGATCATGTACTTACAGATCATGTACTTACAGATCATGTACTTACAGATCATGTACTTACAGATCATCTACTGCAAGGAAGATGTGATCGAGAGCTTTGCATGTGAAGTGTGATCGGTGCGTCTGATCAGCCCGATCATGATTGGCGGGCGATTGATCGGAACACCTCTTACTAAAATTACTCTAACTTGAGTAATAGTTTTCCCAAATACTTTTTTTTACTCTTGAGTATTTTCAAATTATTTTGAAGTAACTTTACTCTTGCTTGAGTACATTTTTTGGGTACTCTACCCACCTCTGAGGTATTGACAGGTTTGCCTTTAAAAATGCCCAATTGTGGTGCTGCCCGATGGTGGAGGTGGTGGAGTGGTTAAGGCGGCAGCACATGCCAGGCTCCATGTGCAGCCGCCGCAGTGTTGTGAGTCCAAATCCTCCCTTCTCTCTCATCTCCATTTCACGCCGTCTAATAAAGCCTGCCAAATAAATACATAAATACATACATAAATAATATTCAAATAAATAAATCATAATAACAGAATAATTTGGAGTAGAAACAAACTTCTGTAACCAAAAAGAAAGCAAACAAATATTTAAAAAAATCACCATTGCTACATTTAGAACCATGACAATAGTGCCAACATTATAACCAATTTATTCTACTAAAAGGTGTGATTTGGTAACGTTTTAGTAGGTGCTGTGCCACAGAATCTTAGTAGTTTAGTCGGTCGATGGGTTCATAGGACTAGAGCTTGAGATCGTTTATTCTTTGTATATGTCTTCTCTCTAATGACATGTATTTGCTGACTGAGAGCATGCGTTTCCTGTGTATAATACCAGCTTTCATCTTCTGAGACAGGCCTCGCTGCGATATTTGCGTCTTCTTGAGCTGAACAGGTAATATTCTGCCGTGAGGAGGTCCTTCTGCTTTCTAATGCACAGGGTTTAAAGGTTATGTTTAATACAATGTTTTTCTTCAAAGCACAGAATGACTCGCTGAAGCAGATACGCAGATGCACCTAATCTGATATTCATTTGCCATAAACTTTATAAATACATCACAACCACGTGTGTGTGACAAAGGCTTTAACTTTCTTGGTGATTGTAACTTGTATAATTTTGTTTGTGGCAAGTCCAATACATTTCTTATGATGTTTAGACCAAAGTATGAATTTGTATTTGTATTTTAAGGTTTTTCATGTTGTTTTATTGACATGCATTTGAAGAGGACACTATAAAGAAAGGTGGCTAGAACGCAGTTACATTTACTTTTACTTAAGTAACATTTTGAAGACAATGAAGATATCATTTTAGTCCTACTTGCATAATATTTAGTTTGAGATAACATTTGCCCGTGTGAAATGTTGGTTTCTCTTACACCTTAACTTCAGATATGATTGGTTTTAGTGTTAAATCTTAGGAAATACCAGAATCTGTGCATATGTAATGTTTTGTTCAATTACATTTAACTAAAAGCATAAATCACATTTAAATATATTTTACAGTCAAACTGGTATTAGTTTCTCCTAAAACTTTTAACTCCATGAGTTAATCATTTGGGCCACTACTTTGTGCTTCTATTTAAGTAATTCTATTTTGAAATAATGTTACTATTACATAAGAACATATTTTGGCTACTCTGCCCACCTCTGGTTATAATAAAGATGATCAATTGAAGATTACACCAGAAAATAAGGGATATGAACATTTCAAAGTTTTACCTTTTTTCCCAGTTGCCAGATTGTTGTTAATTTTTCAAATCCATTTGACTCAAAGCTTTCCACTTCATTTCATGCCTCATTTACTCTGTTTTACTCTACTCTCTTATTTACTGGAATCAAATGGTGTGTATTTTGTGGCAGCTGGTCTCACTTCTTACATCTACATTTGTTATGCGATTGACTTTCTGTCTCTAAAGCGTTGGATCTCGGCATTTCCGCGCCGGTGGTCGGACCCTTTCTTCCGTGTCTTCCTGATACCTGCATTTGTCTGCTACAACGGCAGGTCTTTTCATGTGATGTTGGTGTTTCATGTTAATGTGAGATCAAAAGGGTGTTTATTCTCAGAGGACACACCTACACCTGCCGCAACAGAGAGCCCAAACCTCAGAGAGTACGGCGTTTGTACAATACAGTCGCTCAAAACAAAGCCTTTTCTGTCAACCACTGATACAAACACAAAGGTGGGGACGGACTCTGTTTATCACGTCCTTCATTAACTCTATGTTTGGCACAAGGCGTGTATTTTATGTATTCAAAAGCTTACCCACCGATTTAGACAGGCGTGTGGTCCTGTCCTGTCGACGTTGTTACTATGTGTTGTCACGATGCTAAATACTAAGGAACAGGCTCAACTCTAAATGGCACCTTTGACACTACAATAGCAATACAACAGTTTTTGATAACAGAATGTAATTTTCATCAATACATTCTAGACATTTCAAAATCATTCGGACAATGTCCAGAAAATGTGAAATGTTATCCTTTATATATATGTTTTGCTCAAATGAGGATCTAGTTTCAATATAATACAATATAGTATAGTTTTTGTTTTTTTTGTTTTTACAGAGTCATTTATACATTTATTTAGTCAAAAGCATTACAAATACCACTAGAGGTTGAATCATTATGTTCTTGTTTATAATGAACTGTCATGTTGTTTGAGCCACGTGTCTCAGAATAACATTATTAGTTGGTAATTTATTATTGAAGGAGTTTTAACACTGATTCAGTTCATTTAATTTGCGGCAAATTAGTTAAATTAGGTGGATTATATTGTGAAAATTGTTTTGATGAATACAGGCTATAATTTATAATAATAATAATGAAGCAGATTCAAAAGGAAATGAACAAAAAATGTGTAAAGAATAATTTTTGTGATTAATTTGACGGACAAAACCAGATTAAACCTCCACTAAAACGTATAAAGACACGTTTTTTTACACATAAAATCGTCTCAATATAGTATAGTTAGTATAGTTTCAATGCAATACAATTTACAATACAATTTACTTTATTGTCCTCTTGTAGTGCATTCAAACAACAAAATATACTCACTCAAGTCACACTCACACAAGTCACACTCACACTATAACACAATTCTAGTTCCAGACACCGATTTAGGAGCGTATAGATGTAGTTAAAGTGTTATTGTAGTGTTGAGTCTGCATGAAGGGCAGAAGCTCATACTCTTAGTGGAGCTCACAGATTTGTGTTGTCTCATTCTCATGATATTAGTTTTAGTATTGATTAATATCAGATGTTTTTACACGTTTGACAGCACAACAAATGCTAACAAAAATGTTCAGCACCAATTTAGAACCACGATGATGTAGATCCTTTGATAAAATGTCATTTTCAACACAGATAATAGTCTTATAGTTCTGATATAACTAAAATAAAACCAAAATCAGACCTAAAATGTTCATGTAATCGATTCAGTATCAACATTATTCAAATGAGTAAATAGCTTTGAGGCTTTTTAGTATTGATTAGTGTCTAGTATCTGTTGGCAACACTGCTCGGCTTGTTGTTGGATTCATCTGATAAGGTTGATCTTTTTGGGGTAAATCTGCCTTATACATTGTACCCATCCTTCAGGAGGAGCTGCCAAAATCCAGAACACCCAAACTACGCAGAATGTTATTATTGTTTTCTTCTTTGCTGTGTGTCTTTCTTTATCTTTTGCTTGTTCTCTGAGTGTCTGACTAATGTTCTATACATTCAGACTGTGCAGCAGTTTGTAAACCTCGTTTCAAAAGTGCTCTAATAAATAAAGATATAGTAATATGATTATTATTATAAAAGTGACCAGCAGCTCCGGGAATCAAACCTGAGTCTTGATTGTGGGGCAAGAATCAAGCGACTCAACCACCATGCGGCCTAGACACGACAAATATATTTTAAAAAAAGGAATAATAAGCCCATTCATGATATTAACTTGTGTAGTTTGTAAATTATACTGTATGCTGCTTTGGTCCTTTTTCTTCTACTTTGACATGTTCCAATGGGCCAATTCACATACAACTTACCCTTGACTTTCAATTGTGTCCTTTTGTATTCTATTAACAGAATGGAAAAGTAAGGGTCTCATTATGTTATATACCGTAATTTCCTGGCTATAGAGCACTCCTGAATATATATATACACATACTATATATACATGGCAGGTCTTTGTCCAAGGCTGCCTCATTTGAATGCTCCCGGCGTGTTACTTCACATAGTAAAGGAACAGGTGTTGAATGTACAACGCTACTTATAATTTCTAATTAAGAAGCCATTATGGAGGAGGTGACACATAAAGTATCAAAGCTGATCACGGCTCACTAATCCTTCATCCAGGGGAGGACTTTTGTGCCTTTCCTATGGAGATTAAACCCAACCAAAAATGAATGGGTGGTGTACAAGTAGAATGTGCTAATGTTGGGACTATAGTTTTATTTTCAAACACAATCACTGCATTCCGCCCCGCCCACTTTTGCCTATTTTTGATATGAATAAGCACAAAACGTCCGCTGTTTTGGCACTTCTGGTCGAGCGTGAATTACGTTTACTTAAGTGTAGAACAAGGGGAAAGTCTCGCAGCTCAAATATGATATAACGGAGATTTATTTTAATATAATGTTCAGGTCAACGCTGCACCGTTTTTCTGGGCGGCCTGTTGCGATCAGCTTTATGTGAACTAATACAAGCAGAGGGAGGGACACCGTTTATGGAAGAGCCCCTGCGCCGTGTAAAACCTTTTTAGCAAATTACAGAGTGTCAATTTTTGTCTTTAATAGTAGGATTCTGTTCATGAGAGAAGACTGAACAAACAAATACAAGAATCGTGGTCTAAATTACAGGTTTAGTCAGTTTTACTCCAAACTTAATATTTTGTGGTTTGTAGGTGAAAATATGTTACTAAAAAACTAAACAAAAAACAATTGATGTCTTCAAACTCAAATCAACCTTTTGGTGGTTAAAGTGTTTTGGCTTTTGTGTTAACATTTTACAGAACTCTGTGAAATAGTTTGACTACAGGGAAAAGACATGTCGATGCAGTACATTTATTGTTATACATCCAACAAACTGCGGATTTTACTCAAACAAACAAGGTAAATTATATACAGTATTAATCACAGTAAATCACAAAAGAAAACCAAAAATATTGTTGGTGTATAAATATCTCTTTAATTTGGAGACAGACAGTATATGTCAATCTAACATAAATGTGTTAAAACATGTCTTTCTTGAAGTTTATTTATCAGATAAATGGGAAATTTCTGTAAAATCAGTCACAAAAGTGCAGCACTATATCCATATTTGAAAGTTTACAACATCATTTTTATTATTTTTCAATACTTTTTATCGCATTTTATACCATGAAAATACTTGATAGTCAAATTTGCATATCTTCAAAACATAAATTGATATATTGCCCACCTAAAATCGTGGGATGTGACAAATTATAAGCTCCTTTCCTTGAATGCAGCAAAAAAGATGAAGATTACATTATAGACAACAACCACAAAGACATGACTGTTCTTTATATTTCGAGTCTTTGGAATATAACGCCACAAAATCTCATCTTTGGAGAGAATTCTGCCGGAAAAAATATGTCACGTTCTTTTCATTTCGCGCCAAAGTGCTCATTATTCACAAGGAAATTCCAACTGCTGCAGAAACTATGGCAACCAGAAGGCAAACCATCACCGTGTTCTTCAGGACTGGCCTGTTGCTCAGAATGACTGGTCAGCAACTGTCAATATTTAACATCAGCGTCTCACTGGACTTCAGAACCATGTACTCGGGACTCCTGCCATGGACACAATAAACAGTCTGGAGAAACGACTCATGGAAGCGGCAAAAAAGACCCTCTCCAGGACTGGACATTACACTGGACATTTGCAATATGGAAAAAATTACACTTATTTGAAAAGGGACACATTTGACAGACCGAGGACTGAACATGTTTGTGCCTGGATCTTCTTTTCTGTTGGATGTTTGCTGGTTTTATTTTGGCTACTACTGTTTTCTCTCTGTTCTGATTTGATTGATTTATTTCCCTTATACGTTTATTTCTTATAGTTGTGAAATAAAATAAAATGAATAAAATGAGTAAAATGAATAAAATGAATAAAATGAATAAAATGAATAAAATGAAAAATTTCATACGAGTCATTATTCATTATTGTATGATTATTATTCAGTCATTTTAAAAGGAAAACAATATATAATTTCTACAATTCTGCTAACAATTTCAAACAATTGGAAAAATAGATTTTTTCTATCAGAGTTGTTTTTTTTTTTTAAATACGTTATCTGGTTCTTTATTAGTATACTTCTGTGCCTAATCTGTTTCTGTACCTAATCTGTGTTGCAAAATTGAAATTTCCCCATTGTGGGACAAATAAAGGTTATATTATCTTATCTTAATATTGTATCGAGAAATTTGCATTTATATATACAGCGTGAGAAGAGACATTCAGCAAATGTTTTGAGTTGAGTCTCAATCTGAGCCAAAGACACTGAGCCAGCACAAAGAAGACAGTGTTCCAGTGTTATATCTGATAAACAGAACCCTCCAGGTCTCTAGGCAGACACTGGAAGAATAATTGCACCACAGTGAAAAATTAAACATACGATTATATATTCATAATTTAAGACTATTTCCGTGCAATATGAGTGGGTTTAATTCATCTCCACGCCGACAGCCTGCTGACAGCCTGACGTCAGCCGAGCTTCCACAAGTTTGTTTTCGCATTAGATCCGATCATCTACATTATTAACTTTCAGAAAGGTTTGCTAATTGCTGTTGTCACCGGCGTCTCAGGACCTTACAACACAATTATTCCAGCGGCGTCTGACAGCAAAGACGGCGGTAAAAAGTTCAAATTTTAATTAAAATCCTAATTAACCTTTACCAAGACATCACAGCTTCCCTCACACGGCAACCGCCCTCATCTCACTGTCCTTTTAGAGACAGTAGATTTACACCGTCTTTTCACAATATCCTGGCTCCTTGTGGACAAAGTTTGGAAACAGTTTTACGGTTGTGTTTTAATTGTTTTCCACAGACTTTTTGAATTTAGTAATGAACGGGTTTGTTTTACGCCGTTCAAACAATTGTTGAACACGTTGACTGAATCCAATTTTTTACATAATTCGAAAAGTTCAATAAAACGTGTGTTACATTTGCGAATTCGAAAATGACGCATTCGAGAACCCGTTAATAGCTATAATTAAGCTTTTGTTCGTACTTTGCCGTAACCACAGAGACAATTCACACGGCAATAACACTGCTGCTGTTTCTGTATTTAAAACGCCTCATATTTGTATTGAGCTGTACAAGCGCGACGAGAAAGTGTGAGAGGCAGAGAACACGACGGGATGTTTTACAGATGATTGAACATATTCAGTCACAGTGACAAGCACTTGGCATAAGATGTATAAGGAAAACCCGGCGTTTTGATTTGATGCTGATAACAGAAAATGTATGAACTAGTCGACCGGGGCTGAACAAGTTTGGAAAAACATCAGAGATTCGTCCGAAAAGCACAGTGATTAGTTTTGCCACATAGTTTCAACAGTGGGATTCTGTTAACAATTCTCATTTTAAACACTTTATTGAACGTTAATGTTTGAGAGAAGACCGAAATAAGAAATTCTGAACTACCAAAAGAATCTCGTGCATGTTTGGAGAAGTCCACAGGGTTAGCAGGTTTCATAAGATGGGACGTTCTTTGATTACAGAAGACATTGTTACTTAAATAATAGCAGTTTAGTCTTTGTGAGTTGCAAAATGTTCTTTTGGTTTCTTCTGCTTTATCCGGGAAGGGAGATCCATACTTCCCTTTTCATGCACACCACCTCCAGCTCCTCCAGGGGGATCCCAAGGCGTTCCCAGGCAACCGAGAGACACATTCCCTCCAGCGTGTCCTGGGCCGTCCCTCTTGGTGGGACATGCCTGGAACACCTCCCCAGAGAGGCATCCAGGAGGCTCCCGATCAGATGCTCGAGCCACCTCAGCTGAGCACCTCACTTTATCTCTAAGGGAGCACCCGGTCATCCAGCAAAGGAAAATCATATGCAATCATGTGCAAAAATAAGTGCATAAAAATTACAACTCACCAAAGCGCTGAATCAGTGGGGGCCCTGCCCGTGTTTCTGTGCAATGAGACGGTCCCATCTAGGAATGATGGGAGACAATGACACCCACAGTGTGTTTAATCCCAGTTTGCTCCGTAGTTTTGTCTTGTTGCCATCACGGCACGGGAAGTAGCGCTCAAACTCTTGTAAAAGTAAAAACAGGTGATCGTGTAGCAGTTGCAGAATTCTGGCCCAGGAGACGTGTCCAAAATCCCCGCTGGCTCCTCGTCTGCTCCTCACTTGGCCCCTTTGCAAAAATGCTCTCCAAAGACTTTTGTTTTTCACTCATTTTCGCTGGCTTTTGGGTCTACTTTTGAGCAGCGTGTTTGATGCGACGCATCCGCGATGACGTATCGCGTATAATGCACGTATCAGTTATGTTATCACGCAGGACAAGAGCAAATATAATATACTTGCCATTATATTTAATGGATTTCATTATAAATCCACAGACAAGCTTATTAGTGTGTCATGAGGGACAGGCCAAAGTTACGTCGGAGAAGATGCTGTCACTGATAGATTATTTACTGTTTTTGTCCGGTGGTTGGAGACCCCAATACAGCGACCGCATCACTGCAGACGAACTGTCAATCTCACGCTGCGTCCTTCCCCCACTCGTGAACAAGACCCCGAGATACTTGAACTTGAACACTTTGGGCCAGTCGCTAAATGTGCAATTTTGATTCGATTGCAACATCTTGCAGTCCTGCTATCCACCTGCAGCTAGATGGCAACAATATACAATACAAATTCACATATCTCCATAAGGGGAAAATGTAAAACCAAGAATGTGAACTGCACAAAAGCCAAAGAGAGCATATCTTAGTTATTTTCAAATCAATCAGAGTGTGGACCACATGTTGATGTCAGACTTTGCACTGTTGTTCAGAATTAACTAAAGCATAAGCAGAAGATGTAAACCATATGTCGCATTAGTCTGTTCATCCCAGACTGAACAGCACAGAGTTATGACAACAAGAAAAAACAAAGCATGCAACTTTTGTTCAAACTTTCTGAATAAATAAACGTTCTGAATTCTCTCTGCTCTTTTGTTTAGAAAGTGGTTTAATCACAAAGCTATTCACAGTGATACTTCGCTAAAATGCTAATGTGCAGAAAAATGACTAACAGTTTGTCTGAAAGTATCTTTTCTGAGACACAATCAAGAACATTTAGTCACATTGTTGTGTTCGATGCGACTAAACAAAAAAACCCAATCTATTCCAGCCAGCCACTTACTCGTAATATTTGACCATTATATTTCAGATGTGAATTGGCACAGACTTTTGACTGTCATTAGTACCTGGACCAGCTGAGCCTTGGCTTTGTTTACACAGTGTCTATCACACTCAGCAGTGCAAGAAGTCGAAACACAATTATAGTCCACAAAAATGAAGCGAGACTTTGATATAATTGATAAGACATTTTCTTTTTCCGGTTCAGTTCACATAACGCTCGGATGTTTTCAATACCGTTCCTGTCATTGTATCACTGCTTTTATACGGCTTCTCACTACATACAACTTTTTCCTTTTTACCCAGCCCAAAAACAATTAGCGTGTATTGAAAATACACAGATAGTACAAGAGTTCCAAGTTCAAATGATGTTTTTCGCAGCCACCTGCATCTCCATCTGGCTATGAAAACTTTAGAATAAAATACTTCTAAAAATAAAACCAAAGGTAACACATATGTTTAGGGACATGACGCAGAGTCCATAAGATGAAGTTTGTGTTTTCAGTAATAGGAGCTTTAACAAGACGCAAACAGCATCTTTCTCAGTAAATACAGATCCATATCTCTAGAAGATTAGAAATAAATCAAAAATATACTTTACTACTGAACATTCTACACTTGAATATAGGGTATAATAAAATTGACTGTGCAGCTGGTAAAACGGTGCACTCGGAAAAGCACTTTATCCACGTTGCACACTCAAATCTGAATATGTGAGGAAGGGTGTGGTTGGAAGGGCATCTGGCATTAAAAACTGTCACTCACATGAAAGAATTTGACTCAAAATTATATACATAAGTTTCTCTAATACATTAGCCTACTAATCGGACAGGGGATGAAAACAAAAGCTCTCAAAACGATTCATTATTTCTACAATCTGATACAAACAGCAACAACGAGACCACAACCGCAGCAAGATTTATGACAGAAGTGTTTTTATCGGTAAAGAAGCAGATTAAACTCACCATTGTTCCCGCTGCACTGCATACATCCTTCTAAACTAAATTAAATAATTACTCAAGTCAAAAAAAAAGTCTGTCTTGGTCGATCAACTAAAGCTAAAAGTTGTCTCATTTACAAGTTTCACCATTCTTAACAAACGGCCACGTAAAAAGATACTTTCACGTCATTTTCCTTTTTTGGAATATAGATTTAACTGAAATGACTCATTGTTGCCACCTACTATTCTCCAAATGTTTATTTTTTCAGAATTTTCTGTCCCGAAGGCTTTATTCAACAGGGCAGTTGTAGCGTGAAAGGGGTAGAGATGGGGTGCAACGTTCTTAACCACTGTGACCACCGAAGCACTACTTTTTAGTTTTCGATTATATTATGATCCGGATAATCACAATTATCAATTAACTGAACGGAAAACTGTGATGGTCAACATTCAACACCTTAGTTGTAGTTCGTTGCACATAGTTACAACTTGGTTACATGGTGCAGATGAGACCGAACTGTACACATAGATGCAATACATTTACAGTACACAAACTCATGGACCTTTAACTGGGGGTAAAGGGTTTTTATTAGTTTACCCTGGGCGTAATGTGCATTGCTCATACAACACGAAGGGCCGGCAATTAACCCCAGGTCTCTGAAGTCCTTTTTACTTGTGTCTGTTAAAGCAGAAAACGGCCGGCCTCAGGGGACGCTCTTCCCCCCGCAGCTTTCTCCAAGACTCCACCAGCACATAATCACATCTGAGGCCCCCTCGTCCGACTTCATCAACACTTAGCGCTGTTTTTCCTGCTGCTCGGACGTGGCCGGGATGTGATGCGGGCCGTGGGAATAGCGCTGGCGTACGGGGCAGTAACACTCTGCTCCGGAGCGTTGGAGGCTGTTCCACTCGTATGGTCAGCTTGGCACGAGGTTTGCACAAACAGAGCAGATGGCAAGGTCAGCACACGGGGACAGTGAATTCAGGACAGGCGTTTTGTGTTTCAGCGCACAGAACAAGTGAGTAAAGGGATAGAAGGGCTGTAAATATAATAAGGCTAGTTATTCACATAACCTTGGGAATGTTGAATTGTTGAGTCTGATAGTTAATCTTTCCTGACATAGCTACAGCTGGGAGAATGGTGAAAAAGGGGACAATCTGGTGACAATCTGTGTTTCTCAAACTGTGGTATAGGTAGTTAGGTGATAACGTCGTGGATACCTCTTTAGTTTTCTTGTTTTTGTCATTGTTGACTAGTGTTTTTTTTCCTCACATTTAAGTTCTTCTTTCAGTCATTTCTCAGTTAGAACTCATGTGGCAATGGGGTATTCCTAAATAAGAACTGGTTTAGCCCATATTTAGACATTAGGACTCGGAAAGCTAAACCTTTTCTTTGGTGGTACATGATGCAAACAATTTGAGAACCACTATCACGGATTACAGTGTTCAAGCATTTGCAATTTGTAAAAAATATGTTATGGGCAATTGTTCCTCTACTAAATGAGTAAAATGTATTAATATACTATCAACATACTTCAAACAAAATCCCATTGTGATTAAGTCTACTGTGAGTAATCTCATTTATCTCTGATTCCTTTTGACAAGGAAAAAAAAGGCAAACAGATTTGACAAAGAAAAAAAAAAGGAAAAAAAAGACGTATTGGAATTATTATTTTAAAATAAAATGTGTCTTCTAAATGCAACAGTTACTCTAAAACCCAGCAGGCACCTCGCAGGGCTTCACACAATTGTAGATTTTACCAACAAAGTTTAAAAATCACACCATGAAACAGTGATTGGTCAGTAAAAGTTTCAGTTGAAATGTTAATTATTTCTATAAAAAGTAACATTCCGCAGCAGAGATAAAGCCAAAGACATTTATTGCAATAATATTCAGCTTTGAAATAATTGAAAATGTTGCAGTTTTCCTTTCCATTTGCATATTGATGACAAACTTTAAAGCCCGTGGTATGTTTCTATTTTGGTGAACTCTCTTACCTTTCACAGTGTAATACACGGCCTGTTATATGAACGTGTGCTCTGAACAATACAAAAGGTTATTGTTAAAAAATGCACGTAAACTTTTGACCTTTGATCTGCATTTGCACACAACGCCAAAGGGGTTTGTGCAAAACTGCATCCAACGCAATTACCGCGGTATAACGTTGCATGGTGGTATACTTAGCAGACTTTTCGTTTATTATAGCAGAAAAATTTCCACTTTCAGCCAATCTTTTGAGTACCTGAGAGATTTAAAAGCCTGCTGCACAAGTCCAACGGAAACACTGAGACGAGCGTATAATCACGAGAGTAGTGGTCGTGGCAGTCTGCTATAGTGACACTTTATAGCTCAAATACCCCTATTAGCATACTGCGCAGCTTTGGCCCCTTAGCATTTCAAAAAGGCAACCTTTAATGCACTGGCAGTAATGATAGACTCGTAAATGTTTGTGGAGAATTTGTGCGAAATCAGGAGAGGGAAAGTCAGCAATTACAAGGTTAACTCGACAATGGCTAAAATGCATTATGGTTCGTCCCTTTGCCACATGAGTAATAGCTTTAGCCGTTTAAGCTTTAATTACAATTACATTAAGACATCAACATAAATCTTCGTTCTTAAGATATCAAGGACATTTTGATGCCCGCTCTTCACCACAATAGGCACTCAGAGTGATATGCCAAAAATGAATTCTGCTGTAATTTTAGAGGGGTTTGCGTTCAATAAAGTTAATCTAACCTGTTACAATGATGTTGATACCTTCGCCTGGTCTGGGAGCAGCACAGGCTCTGGCTTTAACACTTGTGGCTTGGTTATTTGTAAGATGGGTCTTTTCTGGTGGAGGGTGTGTCACCTGCTCGTCTTGAATGTACCACATATGACATTAAACGTGTCCATCTCCAGGGAGACAAGCCGGTGACGCCACCAGGCCATGTGACAGGTCAAGTTTGTGCAGCTTACTGTAAGAACGTTTTCTCAGGTATTCTATTAGCAGTAAAACACTTGCAATTGAATCAATGTACGATAGATGGGTCAAATGCCGCACAGTGGAACATTCCAGGCAAAGCAATAACATCTCCATGGAGAAAAGCAGGTGCATGACCCACCTGCTTGGTTTAGTTTGTTTAGGTTCTACTGATATAAAGTACTACTAGGCCCAAGTACTGTACTGTGAGTAATATATGAAATTGCAAACACTATTGTAAATGTTGTTTTATACAAATGTGCATAGATATACAGTTTATTGTATTGTTGATTATGAAAACATTGTATAAACTGATATTTCTGCACGTTTCATTGTTATTTTATATAGTTCTGGTTCATTAATTGGTTGGCTACATTCTGGTCTGATACTTGGATGGATGACTAGATCTTCTTTGGAGCAAATTTGTTGGATTATAAATCTCAAATATTGCATTTGAAGAAACATTTCCTTATGTTTCTGTCGGTCATTTCCCTTTGGATCAATGTAAGTCAAATGCAGTCTTCCTTAAGCTTCCGATTGTCATTTCTCTTTAAAGGTGGGGCATTTTCTGACATCCTCATTGTCTTTGCAGTGCCTCTACAATTGTTTCCATCGTGATATAACGGAGTATGACGCTGATGAATGACTCTCAGTGTTTGCTTCATTAAGGGCCTCAGCAGCTCTAACACTAAATCACTGGGCCTAACGTTTCTGGCTAACAGCTCTGAGCTAAAAAGTGATTGCTTTCTTACTCTGCTGTGCTGCGGCCGTCAGTGTTGTCCTTCTCCAGCTTATACGTTCAAAGCATGTCGTTTTAAAATAGCTTGGGGTTTTAATTTCATACAACAATTGCAATTAATTTCAGCAAACTGGACTGAAAAAGGCTGAAAAACTGACAAATAACCCCTAAACAAGCTTGTGATTCGAACTTGTGTCAATCCACGAGTTCTGTTCTTGTGGCGATAACATAAACATGGTATTAAACTGCTGTAGGGACAATTCACACTTTCAACATGTAAAAGTGGATGCAGTCATGGTATTTATGGTATAAGATATTGTCAACCAATTATTATCCCCATAAAAGAAGCAACAATTAACTTGCATTGGCTGTTTCTTGCTTCGTTTTGTGAATAGTACATTTACAAAACATAGGCTGAAAATTCATGTTTTCACTGCATTCTAACCAAATTAGTCTCTTTTTGTTCCGATCTAATCTTCTACAAACCTTTGCTGTAGTTTAAGGATGAACTATATAAGACAAAGATACAATTTCTATCTTGTATTGGAAGTGACCTACTGTATTTTATTGTGTTTTTGAAGCTGGAACGCTTATTTAAGATGATTTGTTCAAAAAAGTACCGTCAAAACAATTGCTAATCATAATTTTACAGAGTTTTTACCAGTATTTGAGTACTATTTGACCAGGAGTAACTGTACTTTTACTCAAGAATTGGAACGTCGGTTTCTTGGGTGCTCCCGTTTCCTCTACCTACAAACAGATTGGCCCATTGGGTTGTCACGGACAGTCGCAGCAGCATTTCACCAGACAGTTTGTCCAAGAGATCTGTGTGAGTCCTATAGGTCCAGTCATCTGCTGAAAGTCTCTTGAAATAACAGCGTGGACTCAAAGTCACAGTGCAACGACAGCATGTCAATAGAGTTCCCGTCGCGTGCGGCAGAATACACTATGACAGACTTTATTGACTGTCAGTGTGACGATCTGAAGGACAGATAACAGTTTGACGAGGTCAGAGCTGCCACAGGAGAAGACTGAGCCGGCAATACGTAATAAACAGTGTGCGCTCGTTGGAATACACTGAGCAACGCTGACCACTAAAACCCTCTGATTGAATTGTTATTAAGGATGTATAAATCTGGGGAATAATACTTTAATTATATAAAAGAAAGGCTGGACCAAAAATTAACCTTTACTCAATTTGAAAATGGACAAATTAGACAGACTCTGGACAAAATGGGACAGATATCCCGGACTATACGTTTAGGAACTTGTTTAGATGTCATGTGCTATTTATTTATTCTCTCTTTATTTTGTTCTCTGTTTTTGTTCCGTTTTATAATTCAATGTTAAAACACTGAAAATACAAAAAAAAAAAAAAATGCACTTAACGTTACTCTCTGATATAAAGTAAATGAGCAGATTCTACTGATTGTATTACGATTGCAATGTTGAGGCAGAACTTTTTTGGTGCAGTTTATTTTTTATTTTTTATATATATGTTTGTATTGTTGGTTTGTTGGAAGATACATACACATCTCACCTATTATACTGTGTTTATGAGACAAATCAACTTGACATTTTTAAGATTTCCAGCTGATTTTCTGAATTAAAAACTTCCCGATGACGACACGTAGAGTTAATTGTCCTCCTGGGACATTTACAGTATGCATGTTGACGTATCCTTCAGGCTCTAGGATAACCAACCTGGAGCATGTGTTGATGTATTGGGTCTGAGAGTCCATTTAAATTAATTATATAAATGACTTGAGGCGAGACTGCACAAATCACCTTCATTTTTGAATTTTTTATGCAGCTACTAGCAGCAATTTAACTCATTTTAAAGGTCACATATTATGAAGCTTTGAGATTTTAATCATGTTCTAAGATTGTTCCCTCATCAAAAACATACCTGGAGTGGCATTTAGCTTCCATCCTCTCCACTTCGAGCGTCAAAAACACTCTGAATCGCCTTTATAACAGAGGTTTTCTCGATCTGTGACGTGGCTCAGAGAATCTTCTCTGCAGTTTTTTACCTGAAACACTTTACACCCTTTATCTTTTCCCAGCCAGACTTAACACATTAGACTAGACACTGACTTAAAGCTGCAGTACTCGCACTCAAAGCACAAAAAAGAAGGTATTTAGATCTATAGTTTCTATTGACGTGTATGAGTTTTTGGGCGCGTGTACATCTGCTGTTTCTTCAATATGCTATGGGAGGAGAAAAACAAAATGAACACATTTGCAAGGCATGCCAGCTTTAACAATTGGGTCTTTTTATGTTTGTTTAACTATTGCGCAGCCTGTGAAGAACAGTTTGCAATAAATCTGTAGTGTAGACAAGTGTCATAATCCAATTCAATTAATTCCCTGAATGCTTGACACAGTTAGCATTAGCGCTCACGTTGGTGGGCGGAAGCAGCGGTAATAGATGCACTGACTGTGTTAAATGAAGAGGTGTGTGAGTCAACAGAAAAACCTAATGAGGCCACTCTTCATAACTCACTTGTACAAATAACAATTGCAATTCACAAAACTATGACAACATGCTTTTTAGAGGATTTCACTGCAGTGCCTTTAGCGGGTATGCGACATGTCAACATCTTTCAGATAATTTAGTGGCATAGCAGGTAAGGGATCATCTCAAAATGGGTTGAAGCTGAAAAGACGAAAGATTTAGAGACGAAAGACTGGCTTCACATAAAATGTTAACGCGTTGATAAAATGATAGTAGCTTGATAGACCCTGCTCACCTCTAGTGAACATCTCTGAACATCTTTTGGTAAGTTTATCAGTAGAAGTTATGAATTCTCCAAATAATGTCACCTGTTGCGCATGTTTGTTTACTCAATCCACATGGTCCCCAGCGCGGGGAGCGGGGCGGGTGCGGGTGCTCCCTTGCGCTGGCCATGGTGCGGGGAGCAGGGCGGGTGCGGGTGCTCCCTTGCGCTGGCCATGGCGCGGGGAGCGGGGCGGGTGCTCCCTCGCGCTGGCCATGGCGCGGGGAGCGGAGCGGGTGCTCCCTCGCACAGGCCACTGCGCGCCGTGATCACAACGCACCGTGCGCACGGGCCGCGCTCGGGCCACTGCGCGCCGTGATCACAACGCACCGTGCGCACGGGCCGCACACGGGCCGCGGTGCGCTGTGCTCCCCCGTACGCACTTCCCGTGCTCCGCGCCGCACTCGCCGCCTAATGTTGGCCTAATGCTCGTTGCTGAGAGAGTTTTGTAGCATTTCAAAACAATTACTGCCACAACGATGTATTGAAGCTTCAAAGCAACAAAAAGACGAAATGTAGGTTCAACCCCCCCACACCCCCCGCCCCCCCAAGACGAAAAATATTACGTCTTTTCAGCTTCAACCCATTTTGAGATGATCCCTGAGCACTGTTGCCTCATTACAGCAATGTCACTGGTTCCATTTTCTCCTATCGTTTAGTCCCTATGTAGACGTGGTTTGGTCCCAAATTGCCCTGGTCTAGTCCAGGTTTTGTTATAGGTTTGAGTTTGCAAATGTGCTGCAAAAGTCCTTGTCTCTGGCACAAGAGCCAAATCCTTCATAATAAGAGTCTGCCGGTGCTCTTGCTTTATTTCACTGCAGGTGTATATAATCTATTAAACCGGAGCTTCTCCAACTTTTTCTGGCATGCCCCCCCCCTCACAGTATCCATAGTATCCATGCCCCCCCTCACAGTATCCACAGTATCCATGCCCCCCCTCACAGTATCCACAGTATCCATGCCCCCCCTCACAGTATCCACAGTATCCATGCCCCCCCTCACAGTATCCACAGTATCCATGCCCCCCCTCACAGTATCCACAGTATCCATGCCCCCCCTCACAGTATCCACAGTATCCATGCCCCCCCAGCCTCAAGAAACTATAACGTATGATCAAATAAAACAATACAAATTGCAACTGTAGAACTGCATATTCGCCTGATATAACAGTAATAGTTAATTGGTTTGAATAGGCTAAATTACATTCATTTTAAGTGTAATTAACTGACTGTGACTTTCTTTGGTTTGTGCATGAAGCTATGAAGAAATGGCACAACACAGAACATGCTCTGAGTGCTCTCCTCTGTCTCCTCTCCTGCACAGACAGGGCAGGTCAGTCAGCTGTCTGCAGGGGGACAATTCAGATATGTTTATACCTCCAAATGAGCAGACAGGAACAGAGCAAGTTTAAAAGTTAGACCTGGAAAGAAGCGAGTGAGGAGGAACAGAGGAGAGCTAGAGGAGGGACAGAGGAGAGCTAGAGGAGGGACAGAGGAGAGATAGAGGAGGGACAAGAGGAGAGATAGAGGAGAGATAGAGGAGGGACAGAGGGAGGAGAGATAGAGGAGGGACAGAGGAGAGATAGAGGAGGGACAGAGGGAGGAGAGATGGAGGAGGGACAGAGGAGAGATAGAGGAGGGACAGATGAGAGATAGAGGAGAGATAGAGGAGGGACAGAGGGAGGAGAGATAGAGGAGGGACAGAGGGAGGAGAGATAGAGGAGGGACAGAGGAGAGATAGAGGAGGGACAGAGGAGAGATAGAGGAGGGACAGAGGGAGGAGAGATAGAGGAGGGACAGAGGAGAGATAGAGGAGGGACGGAGGAGAGATAGAGGAGGGACAGAGGAGAGATAGAGGAGGGACGGAGGAGAGCTAGAGGAGGGACAAGAGGAGAGATAGAGGAGGGACAAGAGGAGAGATAGAGGAGAGATAGAGGAGGGACAGAGGGAGGAGAGATAGAGGAGGGACAGAGGAGAGATAGAGGAGGGACAGAGGGAGGAGAGATGGAGGAGGGACAGAGGAGAGATAGAGGAGAGATAGAGGAGGGACAGAGGGAGGAGAGATAGAGGAGGGACAGAGGGAGGAGAGATAGAGGAGGGACAGAGGAGAGATAGAGGAGGGACAGAGGAGAGATAGAGGAGAGATAGAGGAGGGACAGAGGGAGGAGAGATAGAGGAGGCACAGAGGGAGGAGAGATAGAGGAGGGACAGAGGAGAGATAGAGGAGGGACAGAGGAGAGATAGAGGAGGGACGCCCCTCTTGGCACCACCCCCCAAACGGATGTGCCAAACACTTTTAGAAGCTTTGTATTCAACAACACAAACAAAGAAGGAGAGTACATTTCCCAAAGGCAATTATAAGGTTTATAATAATATACCCAAATGCATTTGCGTATAGAAGGCCCTGTCTGCAACCAATGATAGTGTATTGATCACCAACCCACAAGAAAGAAACAAATGTTGAGGGTAATTTGCTGAGCATCGGCGGTCCACTCGTCTTCATTGGGCTCTAACTCTTTTTGGGGTTTGAAAATCAGACAATGCAGCTTCAAATAAAAACTCTCTTAGAAATGGCAAATTACATAATACTTACCTTTTAACAAAATAATGTATCAAGGTTATACTTTTATATTCATTTTACCTTTGCGTCTAAGAAAGCTTTAAGTTCTATTTGACCCAAACAGCACTTAAAAAAGAAAAGTGCAAGGAAACAGTGAATCTTTCTGTAAAAAGGGAGATTAAACTCATGAGTTACATACAAAAGCGACAAAGTACACCATAATATAATAACATTCTATTGTCTGTACAAGCATTTCCTCTCCAGGCTCCAGAGTTCAGATGTGAACTTGACCCTGCTCTGCTCTGGGAAAATGAAAACTAGTATCATTACACCAACTCACAAAGTTTCTAATTCAGTGTTGGAACATTATCCATGAAGATTGCAATACTAGAATAATCAAATCGATGTGTTTTCAGTATTTCTCAAGTCAAACTGGCATTGACGGGGATGTAAGTATTTCCTAACTTCGACTGCTAGCATTCTTTCTCTGAATTATTTATTCCGTGGCTTTCTCCAGAATGAACACTTTTATAAGACAGTACAAGGGACGAAAAATAAGCTCGACAACATCAGCCCCCAAAATATATATAAATATATGTGCAAAAAAATAAACAAGGCATTCAAAACACATAATTCTACACATAAGAAGGATAAATAAAAGGATTGTAACAGTATTTGGAGCCAGCTTGGGAAGTGTCTCGACAGTGAGGAAACATACTACAAAGGATAAAGTCAGATTTACGACAACTGTATAAAGTCGGGAGACGTGGGATTTTCGCACCAGATTAATCAGCAAATTGAAGTTATGATGAGATGGAATGCACTTCGATGTGTTGTCCAATTTGGATTCAAAGCCTTGCATCCATCAAGGCCCTTCGTCAAAAATATATATCACACATTTTAATATTAAGATGACGTTGAAAAGGAAAGGCGAGTGTGATTTTCACAGCGTTGCATCATTTTGTATCACAGATATGATTGAAGAGGGAGACTTTGCATGCTGTCAGACATATTAGTGTTGATAAATTTGAAGAAATTAAAGCAGTAAGGTTCATTGATATTGTGTGTGTTTTGGTGGTACGAGGGAGTATGTAGACTAGAGGAATGACGTCTTGATGGCTGCCAAACCATTTTTTTAATTTTTCTCTCAGTTCTGTATGTGTTTGCGCAACGACTGAAGTCAATGGATTATTATCAGTTAGCGGGCCTTGCTTTGGACTTGTGCCACAGCCCACCAGACTTATATCTAATGACAGAATGTAATCATAATATTTGGTCATTATTGTTGTCACCTCGGGCTGAACGATTAATTGCATGTGCGATTAAATTGCGATGTGATCAAACGCGATTTGCTAATCGCAACGTACGCGATTAGAATGTGGTCATGTGCAGGGGATGGCGCCGCCGCCATCTCTGAATGCCCGCCATCCGTTTTGACATGGGGAGAATACAAACCATCCCTAAAACCCGGCACGGGTGCCACGGTAGCGGGGGGAGCGGGGCTAGCGCGGCGACCGGGGGGAGCGCGGAGAGACGGACGCTAGCGCGGGGCTAGCCCGGAGCTAGCGCCGGCGGAGATAGCGCTACCTGGAAGAATGGTATCCGCATGGGGTTTCGGCTAATCACAGAAGCAGTATACGTGCTTTCGTCTCAATGAGAATCTCTTCTGTCATTCTGACAGCATGTATAAACAATTTAAAATGTGGGAAAGAATATTTTACACTAAATGTATCTAAAATTGTGTTCGTCTTATTTAAGTAATTCATTACATTTTCTTACGAAAAAAAAGAGGATACAATAAAAAAAAAAAAAATCGCACATTAAATCGCAATGTTGAGGGAAAAAAGCTCTGCTGATTGGACAAGGATATTTCTGGGCTTTTTAATGCGGCGCAAACTTTAACTAGAAACTCATTTTCTTTTTGTTGTCCGTCGCCTTCATGACGAGCCGTCCCTGCACTCATCATCAGTGTAATATTTGGAGTTTGACGACCAGAACAAATGAAGAGTAAATTTGCAGAAACAGATAACTTCCATTTGAAAACAGATGTCCAAGACTTACACCAGTGTTTTCAAAAGTCTATTTTAGTACAATGAAAATATGATTTCATGCCTTCTTCTGCAAATCCCTTCAATTACACTGTTATTGATGTGAAGAAAATCATATAAAAAAAGTATAAATTTTTGCAAAATAACTCTTTTAATATTGGACCATCCCCGTTATGAGATATTAGCTTCTCTTACTATTGCCCTTGATTTTTAATAGATAAGTCATAAATAAAATACTGCCAGACACACCTTGGAGAGACTTGTTTTGAGCACCATCGTGGACTGAGGAGTGAATGACTGAATATTTCAAAGCTGTGATTGTGTCTTAAGGTGTTATTTAATATCATACATAAATTAACCTTACCCTCACTGTGTTTCTTGGCAACGAGGCGGCAGACGTGTGACCTTCTGTGTACCAAGCAAACAAAAGCAGCGTTGTTTTTGATCGAATACGTCTGTTGAAATGAAGCAGTGAGGAGGTCGTCCGTCAGTAACAGGTCCTTTAGGAACACTTTTCATGTGGATATTTGTTTTTGTTAGATTTTTCTCTTGCTGTTGTGGCCAATAACTAATAATTGCCAATCAGAAATGTACAATCTATGCCAGGCCCACAGTATAGTTGGAGTGGAGTTCACAAATTAACGCTTGATTTTAATATAATTTAATACAATTTAATGTATTTTTACAAGGGATTTTATGAACGACAGAGGGAGATTGGGGCACCTTGGGAAAAACTATTGTCCAAATAAATCAGGGAATTGTTCCGATACAGCTACAGGCAAACATCCAATAAAGTACTGATACATTGTCCATCCAGAGGAAATAGTGTTGATTTAAGTGACTCTCAGACCAGTCAAATAATCATCCACATACCGTATCATCCACGCACCTTATTTCATAGTTTTGCCCGGGGTGCGACTTATACTCCAGAGCGACTTATATGTGATATTATTCGTTATTTTCACAATGGCAGCTGCATGTCACATGTTGATTATTTTCACACTGACAACCACAGGAGGGCGCTCTAGGCTCTTAGCGACGCAGAAGAAGAATCTGCACTTCCTCTTCCTCTGGAGTTTGTGGAGTTGTTTAGAAGTGACACAGAGGAAGAAGAATTCAATGGATTTAGTGATTTGGGGTAAAACTGATGCTGTGGTAAACTTGTTAGCATGTTCTTTATGCTATAGTTATCTGAATAACTGTTAATATGTTACGTTAACATACCAGACACTTACCACAGTTCTGTCTGTGCCTCATGTAGCTGAAGGTGTTAGCGTTAGCATACGTACACCTATTCACCACATAATTATTTTAAATTGCATTTTAAGATTAAATGTCTGTTCTTGGTCTTGGGTTTTAACAAATAAATTTCCCCTCAATAATGCGACTTATACTCCAGTGCGACTTATATATGTATTTTTTTCTCTATCAAGCATTTTTTGGCTGGTGCGACTTATACTCCGGTGCGACTTATAGTTCGGTAAATACGGTACACAAGTGGCCAAAAATGAATAATTAGGTCCAACGTCTGATCTGCTTCACAACGACTCAATAAAAAAAAATCCAATTCTGGCCCATTTCCCATAAAGTTACAGAACGCTGCTCTCGGAGAAAGTGAAAGCCCAAAGGCAAACGGCTGATATCAATCTGCTGGGAGCGCGAGCTTAATTACTCTTCATAGTCCGGGAGCCAGACCGCTTCTTCCGTCGTTATTTCACTACCTTTTTCCTTCTTTTATTTTTCATTAGTGTATACGATAGGGGTCATGTTTGCTCGGTCCAAATGTCATTGCGCGACACTGTATGTGACGATTCAACTCAGGTTGCAGACGTACATTTTTTTTATTGGAAAATATTTCAGCGTTATTACCTTCCACAGACATTTTTTTTTCTTTGAACTAGTGAAAAAGAAGAATAGAGTGACGTGCTTTGTATGTATTTTTAATGGCTCTGCACCTGAAGAAAGACTTATTGGTGTGTTACTTCTTCTCCGTATGTGACTAAACCCACCTTTTATGGTACTTATAATTCCATTGAGTGTTTTTTGGAGATCTTGGGCTGAATTGAAATATAATAGTAAGAAAAAGGAAGACAAATGATTGCAGAGGAGAAGTTTGGCAGAATTAATTCAAGGTTTTATTGGGTTGATGAAAATGAAAACACACCAGCCATTTTGAGAGGAATACACAGACAAGGTATTTATTCACTTTATCTGAGAGACTCGGTACAATTTGTCACGGGTGTTTTGGAAATATAAAAATATGTTTAACTCACATGTAAAATCAATAGTTACGCAAAAAAAAAACTGAATTGATGTTTTTGCTGAGGAACCTTGGCAAAAAAGACAGATTCTGTGGGTGTGTGTATTTTTTTCCCTCATGCCATATTACCAATAAATTTACACCGTTGCCAACTTAAACGTCTTCCATTTCTCGTGTCAGCGCGTATGTGTACATGGCGCGTCTTGCCAACATGTCCATCAGCTATAATTACTTCTGCAGCCATATGAACACGCCGGACGACTACACACCATATTTCTATTTCTCATCAGCAGTAGGCCAGCGCGCTCCCATCTCGTGTGACACTAAGTCCTCATTATTTTCAGTTCCTCGGCGTGTCAGCGCGGAGCAGATGGCGCGAACGGCCGCAGCGCCCGCCGCGACCCCTCGGTGTTGTTTGTACCATGTCCATAAAGCAGACCCGGGCGCGAGCGCTTTCATTTCACACAACCATGAGTGCTTCGCTCTACTTTTCAACGCAAGATCGCCAACAACAAATTCAGCAGAGGTCCAGGGGCATCGAGCTCACAGACTGTGCCCACTAAATTAAAGTCATTTCAGCAGCAGCTAAAATGGACAGAAACATCAGAACATTTGAACTGTGGACTAGACCGGTAGCATCATGGGTGGAAAGTGAACACCTGGATTCAGTTGTAGATTTAAGATTATCACTCGGGATAGTTTTAGGGAATGTGCTAGGACTGTCGGACTTCAGTCGACTAAGACACCACCACAGATTAAACAACTAAGTGACCAAACGCCTCTAGTTACGCCGCTGTTAATTTGGAACAGAAATAAATCAGGCATAATACCAGAAAGACAAAGTATGACCCGTTTCTGGTTGGTGGGAATCTTTTGAGCAGCAAATGAAAAAAGTGTTGTGTGCTTCATTTGAAACAGGTACATTTGGAAGCTACAGACAAATAGCGTCTCAAATCCTGTCCAACGAATAAGAGATTGGATCTTTAGAAGTCACCAGAATGACCTTCCTCAGTTAAAAGCATCCTTTACAGACCGATGACAGACAGTCAGTTGTCACTCGTGATATTATCTATTTGGCTTCAACTGTAGTTTAATATCACATGCGTATTTGTAGCTTTGGCCTTTCTTCTATCAATTTCCAATCAGATCAAATGTTGTTGTAAAGGTATGATCGTCAGGCATGTAGAAAACTATTATTTTTGACCTTCTGCTAAATGTCATTCAATGTGAAATACAGAACAGTATTTGCCACCAGCTGAGTCTGAGCGCTGCATGTCAATGAAGACCGTCTACACTTTCAGCCGATAAAACGCCTACAAATGAACAGAGAAATGCAACAATAAGAGTCAATAAGTACACTTTGTGTTTTTTCTGTAACTAGCTAAGCAGAGAGGAGAAAATATCTGCAAATACATGGACAAGATGGTACGCTGCCTTGTTTACCTAAAACTTTGTGGGTACAACTTGTGTATAATGACAGGCACTCAGACTACTGTAACGGCCCGCTCACTGGTCTCTCCAAACGAGCTGTAAAACAGCTGCAGTACATCCAGAACGCTGCTGCTCGGGTCCTGACTAGAACCAGGAAGTATGAGCACATTAGTCCTGTTCTCAGGTCTCTGCACTGGCTCCCTGTGGCTCAGAGAAGAGACTTTAAAGCAGCTCTGCTTGTGTACAAGTCTCTCCATGGCCTAGCACCAAAGTACATCTCAGACATGTTAGTGCCATATGAACCATCTCAGACTCTGAGGACCTCATGGACCGGCCTCCTGCTGGTGCCAGAGTCAGGACTAAACATGGACCGGCCTCCTGCTGGTGCCCAGAGTCAGGACTAAACATGGACCAGCCTCCTGCTGGTGCCAGAGTCAGGACTAAACATGGACCAGCCTCCTGCTGGTGCCAGAGTCAGGAATAAACATGGACCGGCCTCCTGCTGGTGCCAGAGTCAGGACTAAACATGGACCGGCCTCCTGCTGGTGCCAGAGTCAGGACTAAACATGGACCGGCCTCCTGCTGGTGCCAGAGTCAGGACTAAACATGGACCGGCCTCCTGCTGGTGCCAGAGTCAGGACTAAACATGGACCGGCCTCCTGCTGGTGCCCAGAGTCAGGACTAAACATGGACCGGCCTCCTGCTGGTGCCAGAGTCAGGACTAAACATGGACCGGCCTCCTGCTGGTGCCAGAGTCAGGACTAAACATGGACCGGCCTCCTGCTGGTGCCAGAGTCAGGACTAAACATGGGGAAGCTGAGTTTCAGTTTTATGCAGCTAAATCTGGAACAGTCTTCCTGAAGATGTGAGACAGGTTCTACTTTAAGTCCATAAGGACAAAGAAACACTTAGTTGAATGTATTTTCATTTTAAGAAAAACGGCTCTAAAAGAGAAGCATATTTTTACTGTATATATTTTATCCCATGAGTGTTTGGAATCACCATCTGACAAATGAAAATGACCCCTCTGATCTGAATGTTCCATACGTTTGAAATGTTGGTTAGAATTGCACGGGAATTGGACAAAATCTCTTCATAGAAATATTAAACTATGCCATGACAGGAGTTACTATGTCTGTGTGCTTAATGTGGAACTTCCAAACCTGTAAAAAGGTATAATCCTGCAAACTCATATTGACACTCATATTGACAGTCCAAAGGCTGCACTCACAACATAAGACTGAAGCAAACAATGATCGACACCAATTTTGTAATAGGGAAATTACGTAAGTGGATAAATTCCTACGATTTTCTTTTTAATCAAGTCTTTATTGAATTGTGCAAAAGTCATTGACATCATCAGATTCCAAGGAGGCTAAACAAACAAAAGAACAATTGCATTTTCCCCTAATCCCCCCAGAAGATAAGTATACATAGATCATCATTATAATCCTCATCGTCGTCATCCCCATCATCATCATTATTTTTAAAAGTAATAACAATAATGCAATCAATAGCAGCAATAAAAACAGCAATAATAATAGTAGCAAAAACAAATTTGAATAGGACTTGTCAAACCGCACATACCAGCGCTTGTCGTTGCAACTAAATCAGGTATTTCTGGTCAGATTACATTAAAATAAAGATCAGATTAAAGTCCAATTTGAGCAGTGTCTCCAGGAAAGTTGATCACTTCAAAGGTGGCATGGAATTTTCCTCAGTTCTAATTTCAGGGTGAAGCTGGTTGATTTTTCTACCATGTTAAATCCAAGCACTCTTGTTTTTTTTGCAGTAAATAGTGTAGTCACAACACTAATATGTCAAACTCTATTTTGTCATACATTAAAGGCTTGATACATTTTAACTGGATTTTGCAGCTCAGCCGTAACTGGAAAATGCAACAAAACATTAGCCAGAGCCTCAGTCGTCCTCAGAGATAGACCACTGACACCAAAGGCTACAGAAGATGAGAGAGCAGTCATTATCACACTGTGGGTTTCCCCCCCCCATCAGTCCGGGCCATACTGGAATGATTTACCATGTTTAAACTGCGTCCTCTGGGAGCCCACACTCACACTATACAAGTTTTCATGTATCAATCATTGGAAGCTATAACCTCTGCGGGCGAAATCATTTGCATGCGAGCTATATCTGGCAACACACACTCTTTTATACAGCAGCATCTAGTCATCATTGATCTGACACCAGCCAATACCAACCAGCGCTCAAACTCCAGTAATCCTCAAAACACTTCAAAGCGCGCTGCGAAGCCTGTAGTCTGCACTGTGTGGAGGAAAACACACAGAACCAGAAGGACTCTGGGCCAAGGGAGTGTTTTCTGTCATTAAATGTCATTTGAAAAGATGCTATGAGCTTGTCTATAGTGAATATGATACAATAAACAGCTATGGACATATGCAATGCTAACAGTTTTTATGGCATTGTTGTGATTGTCCCTGTTTACTAGTTTCTTTGTTGGACTAAAATATCTGAGCAGCTTGAAACCATGAAACAATATCTATTTTTACTTACTTAGGGACACAGTATGTCACTTTTTGGAGGCGGAAAGTGCATGATTCCATGAACATTCTTTATGGAGGTATCTTGGATAGGTTTTATGCCATACTGTGGAATATTATAGCTTTCCATGGAAACAAGCTAATTTAAATATATATCTTTAGTGCAATAAATACATTTAAAAAAAATAAGGAAAAAAGGCGTTTTATGGCTTAAAAACTACATACAAGTCATTAAATACAAATATGTAGTATTTATCACACATTTGTGCTTCGTAGCTAGTGCTCTCTTAGGTCCCACTTTACATTTTTTGTATGCATTTTAGATTTTTAGCACCCACATTTTAATTGTACTAAACATCTTTGCGCAATTCCAACACTGTCCACAAGAGCTGCGGTTGTGGATATGCTTGGCCTACTTATCGAAGCATCAACATATAGTATAGTTCACGTTCTGCTTTCCCTAGCTCTGTATCAAATAAAGCCAGCACTCGATCACAGTTTGCATAATATTCAAGGCTAAATTACTCACAGCTTTTATCACTTTGTCTGCACGTTATTCAAGATCTCTACAGAACCGTTGAGTGGTATTCATACCCAGGGCTGTGATATTAAACTTTCAGTGACCTATGGATACATTTGATGCATTAAACCAAGCTTGATAAATGTTAAAATAAAATGTTTGACAGTGTTTTAATCTTTCAAGAGTCCCCGCAGAATGTATTTGTCGAGTTATCTTTAATATTAACATATATCATGATTATTTCAGAAACCAGAACAAACATGTCATGACAAAAATGGTTCTTTAAGCATTTATGGAATCCAACTTTATTTATTTGATAGTTTCCAAAGTGCTGTACATGATATAAAACAAACATTAAGCACTTACCCAGTCCACACTTAATAACCAACTAAAAATATTGGTTTAGCATTTCAAAATCACCTGCTAACAAAGCTGCATCGATCAATCTTCATAAATTATGCACAGTTTCGCAGTGTGCAGATTGCAGCAGCAGTTGTCCATTGACATTCATCTATGGCACATCTGTTCTTGCATCAGAACAGCTGTCTCCTGCCGTACTGTACATTACAGCGTCTACTCGCAGTGTCAATCTTCTGCTATCGTCAATTAAAACTCCACCTGTTTGGATTTCGCACATAGGTGTTGGACATCATTTCCATCCATCACAACACCAAACTTTGACAATTTCCCCATCAAGATGTTTGGTAAATAGTGACAAAAAATGCACTGCTCAATATTTTGGGGGAACTACATGAATATTGATGGTGATATATTTGCGATCCATCAGAAAAGGGCAAACAGGGGCCTGTAAATACTTCGATGAGGTTCAAATATTGCAAAAAAAAAAAAGGTTAATGTATTGTAAAATTAACCAAAACGTTCAGGAGTTAATCATTTTGTAATCATTTTGTACCCTCCCTTTTTCAATTTCTTTTCTTTTTTAAAAAATTATACGACAAGACAATTCTAATGCAACACAGTCAGAACCAACATTTACCATCTAACTGGAAAATTGCCGGTTGGATCCTGCTACTCTCCATGTATTGAAGTTAGGACCAAAAAGAGCAGATTTAAACACATTCCATGACATGTAAATGACATTACAATTGGAGTCTTACATTATTTTATAAGTTCAATTCGTCACTTTTCTGGTGGAGGGTCTGTCACCTTCCCTTTGAATGGATAGGTGTTTGCTTTTTAAATGTTGCATCACTGCGGGTGTTTTTAATGCTCAAAAAACCATGAAAAACCTTCTCACTGATTATCCACGTGCAGATAAACCTGTAACTTGGAGATCCCGGAGTCGAAATGGGTGTGTTTAGTGCCACGCTGAGGAACATCCAAGGCAAAACCGTATCATCTCTGTGGAGAAATAAGATAACGGCAGACCACCCACCAGAAAAATGACATTGTGCACCTTTAAAGTTGACACAGCGTAAAGAAACAAATGAATGCTCACTATATAACTACATGTTAAAAAAGTAAATCTCGGCACAGTTTTCTTGCAAAGTGAAGGCTGTAAGACAACACATTCTCCGCTTAACCTCTACCTCGTTTATTTTCCGTGTTAAGAATAGCTGCGAGCTGCCAGTCCCGATGAAGCTCTTCCTGTTGCGACGATGTTGTGCGAGTGATCCTTCCGTCTAGCTCCAGCACGTACGGCACAGAGTCTGCCGCTTTGACACAAAAATCCAGCTAACACAACAGAGTGCCGTAACGAGGGCCTCGCACCGGGCTAACGTGAAGACCACTGACCTGGCAAGAGCCCGGGGGACATGGGAAAGTCAACAGCCCCCTCATTATGTTGAGCTGTCGGACAAGACTGCAAATATGAACTCAACAGCCGGGGGGGAATAAGCGAGCGCATACCTGAAACGTAAGGGAGGCTCGCACATTTTAAAGTCAGTTTCTTTCTTCTTTTTAAACTTTTTGACAGTACGATGCACTAGTGAGGAACTTTTGACTTTACGGCTACATCTCTGTCGGAGTGACATTTAAAAACACTTATTTTACACTTCCAACGGCAAAATCATATATAGTAAGAACCAATCCAAAATAATGTGAAATGTATGTACAAAACGCAATAACATACAGTATTTCCTTGGATAAAATGGACATCTTTCGCTGACGTTTATGGTTGCTATTCTCATCATTTCCCCTGAGTATTTGGAAATATATTTCAAAATTATGACAGTATTTATCTATAACTTAACTTTCCCAAGTCCTTCCCACCATGTCCCACCACATTACACAACCACTTTTACAACTATCTAAGGTACAATGGTCACGTTTATAGTCCTCTGCTGGTCAAACACTTTACATCATGGAACTACTCGTACCATTCACACAAACATTCCAACGCCAAGGACACTAGAGGCGAGGCGGGTTCAGTGTCTTGCCCAACCGCAACGTTTTTGTATTAGAAGCAGTGAAAATGGGTAAAGATTTGAGTGTATGTTGAGAAAGGTATGATGGCAGGTCTGCATCCGTCATCATCTAAAGTGAGAAAGGGATGATCATTGGCAGAGAGAAAGTTGAACAGTATTTGGTGCTCATGATCTGATCTGGGTCAGAAACAAGGGGATAACAAAAACAACTTACGCCAGGAGCTACGTAATGGCTTATCCTGTATAATACCAGGTTTTCTAAGCTGTATTGCCAGAGATGGTACAAAGAAACAGCATTTAAACTCAAAATGAAAAGTTCTTTCTTTCTCCCACTGCTGTGTTCTATTAAGACATAACTACAGGTCATCACCTCAGAATTATTTAAAGATGCAGATGTAGCTGGGGAACTCATTAAAACACAAATTGCAGAAGTTACATAAATCTTAGCAGTTGTAGGAAGCCCTCAAGAGGAATAGATGAAAATAAATCTATGTTGTGTTTTAATATTTTGACTTGAGGTATAGAAGTAATGAACAGCACATTTTTCAAACAAATGAAGCTTCCATTAGTTCATTTTAAGTTCACCAGTCATTTTCTGAGAGAAATAAAAATAATTGATGCATTTCATGCTCATCAGAGGAATGTTTTATTTTTCACTGACAAATCCCAGACTGAATTTCCCTGTTAAGTCAACTGGAAGTAAACTTTGTATTTATTAAGACAAATGGGACATTTTAGCAAGTTGAATTGTTTTGTTATCTTATTAGTCCTAATTTAGACCAACAGCAAAAAGCAAAATGTATTAACTATACGCTAAATTGGTTTATTTAGAACACAACAATATCAAACTAAATGTGTTGTGAAAATATCCCATGTGTGTTGCACAAAGACAGTTAATTTATTATATTATTGATTTGAAAACCATGATTCAATTCAACCTAATCTACAGTTCCTTTGAAACTAATTAAACAATTCTTACCTTTAATAGACTGATATTACACTTCTAATAGTCTTATCTCACTTCCTGTGAACTCTGAAAAATGTTCAGGAAAAGATGAATGTGTCCCGGAAAAGCAGGCGGCCTGATCCAGAGGGACTCGTCATGTTACGCCTCATTAGAAAACTGCATTTCAATTAGACTCATGTACTATAATAAAGAACCAGCTAACCCGCTACAGCTATACTTATGATGATACACTGCCTTTATTAGCTGCCAGACATACCCCTTTTGCCAAAATAGTGGGATTCAATTTCGGGAATGAAGGATAAATGCGTTGCCCTTTACACGCAGAATCTAACTTAGTTAGATTCTGCGTCTACCAGCCTAGCATTTGTAAGGTCCATTTGCACAATATTAAAAGGTGCACCGTGTATCTTTTCTGATGGGAACGAGAGGCTAAGAGACGTTCAGAGATGTTGAGTAATTTAGCATTAGCGCTATAATGGATTCTGAAACAGTTATCATACTTATAGCAACACTTTTGACAAATAACGTACAAAGTGCAAGTCTGTAAATTACCACCTCGAGTTCCAGTTTGGCTCAATTTTACATTTTACATATAAAAAAATATGATCTCTGAAATAAACCAGTCAAGTGGCAAACACCTCTTTTAAATGCATTGCTTGTTTGCATGGAGCGGTGCATTTCGATTAAAAACTGCTTCGTCATCATCAGTGCAAATCTCTATGAAATAAAGACTAAAGTTTCAGTTTTACGCTGTTTGTCTCTTTATTCCTTATCTTATCTTATCTTTACTCTAAGATAAGATAAGATAAGATATTCCTTTATTGTCCCACATGGGGAAATTTCATTGGTGCAACGCAGGTAGATACAGAGGTAGATACAGAAGAACAGATCACTTATAGGAAGTCTGAAAAACAATTTCAGTAGAAGATCTCCTATAAATAAATAAAAACTCCCATAGACAAATAAATAAATACATAAATACCATTGCATGTGATCACGACAGTAATTGCACATGAATATGTGTCACGACAGCACATAGATTGCACATGAATTTCACAGTAATTGCACATGAATTCCAACAGCAATTGCACATACGACAGAATTGCACATCAGTATTAGGTTAGGTCAGTATTGCGAGTGTTCAGTACTAACAGTTTTTGTTATAAAGTCTGACAGCAGCAGGAAGGAAAGACCTACGGAACCTTTCCTTCACACAGCGAGGGTGGATCAGTCTCTAAACCCCTCCATCTGTTTTGTTGAGCCATGTTATGCCCTGAGGAAAGTCTGGCAGGTAGAAGCACCGCGGGCTATTTTTCACGGTTGTCTCCAAAAGGATATACAGCCCTATCTTAAAAGACTTCAAGCTTTGATAAAGGTTTAATGCCAAAGGTAGACAAGGCAGCTCGCAGGAAGTATACAGAGGAGATGAAATCCATTATTCAGATGGACTATTGGCCTTATGCGCGGGGTCATACTCCGGCGGCTAAGCACTTCTGACTATGAAACCCAGGCAGTGCACTGTAGATGATCACAGCTCCAGAGTGATGGGTCAAAAGCAGAGATCAAACCTCTCTATGAGGACGATCAATTTACCTTTGACACAAACAAAAGAATAACCAAGCATTAGTCGCATATAGCACCTTTCCAGGCGCTCAAAGCTGAGTTTATCTTCTGTATTAATATCACTCTCTTATATGATTGTGGTAGGATGATTTTATAGCTACTACTTTTAGCTCAGTGAGGAAACGTTCTAACCAGGAGTATTTAGTCAAGATTTTTTTTTTCAGTTAGAAGACACACAATCAGAGGATGTACTTCCTGCAGCAGATGAGGAAAGCCAAGCTGACAGCGGAGCTGATGGTGCAGTTTTACATGACCATCATTGAGTCCATCCTCACCTCCTCCATCACCGTGTGGTACGCTGGAGCCACAGCCAGGGACAAACAGAGACTACAGTGCATTGTGTGCTCTGCTGAGAAGGTGATCGGCTGCAGACTTCCATCTCTGCAGGACCTGTACGTCTCCAGGGCTCTGGGAGGTGCAGGTCTGATCACACCGACCCTTCTCACCCTACATATGTAAATTCAACTGTAATTTTTGTGCATTTTTATTTTTTATCTTAAAGCCTATTTTTATTTTTATCCAATAGCAGATTAAATTATTTTTCTTTTTGACTTTATATAGGTTGTTTTGTCATTGTTCATTGTATTATGTTGCACCGAAGCAAGTTCCCATGTTTGACTTCTGTTCATTGACAAAGACAATAAACCTTTTCTGATTCTGATTCTGATCAGGCTGTGTCACATGGTTTCCCGCTGCATCTGCAGGACACACAAGCTTCACAAACCCAATCAGTATAAAAACAAAATTAAAGTCTTATCAATCACATACTGTATACCGTAGAGCATTTTCTACGCCTCACCACCGCAAGTCCATTTCCTGATGTTCATTAAGTCTTTGTCCTAAAATAATCTTAACTGCATAATGCAAAAGATACACAAATATACAAGAATACACATGGCGTCCACGGTGTACGCAAAGATGCACCGTTGTACTTATTAAAGACTGCATTGTGAAAATTCGTTGCCTCTCTGTAGCAAAGTTCATCAGCTTAAAATAAAAGGATCTAGTAATAAGCACACAGCACACTTTTAAGGACGGATTAAATTGTTTCTGCTCTCACAAGCCGTTGGGTACTCCAGCTCCTAAAACTCCCTTTGATATTTTTTGAGTAATAAGAGTTATTATAGTCCACCGACATATTTTCATCTATTTATAATGGGCAGAAAGGTCTAAAAGCCTTAACTTGAATAACCCTGATGAAATGATTACATCACTGCAGGCACTCACTCATCCATTATACATCAGTTTGCATGTGTTATTGTCTGTCTCTGCTTTTGGGCGTTAGAGCCACTCAACGCGCGGCGGCACATTAAAATAACGTCTGGCATTACACCTATCAAGCGTAATATTCATGTTTTGGATTGTGTCGTAACAGTTTTGAGCTGGCGGGAAAATTTAGCATTTATTAGGGAGTAAGCGGCAGATTAGTTTATCCCACATCAACCCACAGGTGCTGCAAGTTCTCGAGCTGTAAACACGGCAGGAGCGGGAGGGATATTTATTTTAAGAGTCTGTTCTGAAAAGTTAAGAAGTGAGAGTGAGCCAAAATTACTGTCAAAACTGCAAACTGAGAGCACGACGGGGTTAGACGAGTCCATTTAATGTCTATGTTTGAATATTCCCCACGTTTACGCCCACATTAAAGTTGTATTCAACACTGATGCGATTTGCAGAAAAGTTAGTTTGCCGCAAACACCAGGACAACTCTGCTAAATGCAACATGTTTATTAGGAACTTGCTTATTTCTTTGTATTTGTGTTGTATTTATTTGAGTAAAGCCTGTGTCACGGCACCTCCTGTTATTTAATTGGTTGGTGGTGGGTGGGGTTTTGTGCCCGGCGCCCTCTCAGCTCGCCCTCCTGGCTCGCCTTCTTGGCTCGCCGTATGCCAGCCACCCATGTGCCCCCTCTCTTGGGTTCCTTTTGTCTGCTTTGGTTGTCCACACATGTCCCCACACAATATTCCCACACATCCTGACCACTCTGCCTTTGCCGGACGTCCATGGAACCGGTTATTTCTGTTTTATGTTTTCTTGAGTTTAGTTTTCCGGTTATTTTCTCTGTCCAGAGCCGGGTTGTGACACCTGTTTTATATATTTGCATGGCTGATGCATGATGGACATTGGAATGGGCTGAAAAGAAAGTACTTTTCATTTTAATAACATGTTGATAAGGACATTCTGCCTAAAGGTTTTGAGTTCAAATCTTGACTTTGAGAAAATGTACCAGAAAAAACATGTATTAAGTTTTTCTTTCCACCCCTAAAACATTTGTATTATTGTAATTGTAAAAAAAAAAATATTCAAAGACCATACCCTCTGTTCACTTTTCAGCCGAACCTGAAAAGGCCGGATTGGCTCATCACATTCACACAACATTTCCAAAAGTACTGCTGCTTCCCTGAAGGTGAAAGAGATTTAACACTAACCATTTTGTGTTGAATTGCACCGTGCGCTCCCTCCCAGTGGGCAAACAAGGACAAACGAATCTGTATAATTGTTATGTAAAGAGAATGAATTAACAATTAATTAAAACCACCTCACAGCTAAAATAGGCTTCATTTTCTTTATATTACTCATAGCGTGCGTTTCTTAGTCGACAAAACAATGGCACGGGCTGTCAAAGCATTCTAGAGTTCTCCTTCATTATTCATACATGAGTCTCAATGCATCTTTCTGGCTTCGTAACTTCATTAAAACAACGGCAGGGCACGGTGACAGCCCCCTACTGTTTGTTCACTATTCTACAGAGAAATATTCATTTGAGATTCTTTTGTTTTGCTTCTGTGGATTCTTATATTAATATTGCGATGGCCTAGTTTTAAATTAAACGGCGCTGCAGCCAAATCACTACCTTGGGTTTTCAGCACTGCAATGCGACTATATGATCCCAGCTGGATTTGGCACTACACTCACACAGCTGGTGATGTTCCTGAACTAAATAAACTGCTCAGCCCTTTAAGCGTGAATTAGCTTTGGGGCCAGAGCAAGTTCTAGCACTTTGGAAGTTTGCAACAGTTAGTTATGTTGCTAAGATGACATGTTACTTAAGCTGGACCAAAACCCTGTTCTGCAAAGTCTAAACAGGCCCACGAGCAGCAGCAGCAGCAGCAGCAGCAGCAGCAGCAGCAGCAGCAGCAGCATCAGCAGCAGCAGCAGCAGCAGCAGCATCAGCATCAGCAGCAGCAGCAGCAGCAGCAGCATCAGCATCAGCATCAGCATCAGCATCAGCAGCAGCAGCATCAGCAGCAGCAGCATCAGCAGCAGCAGCAGCAGCAGCAGCAGCAGCAGCAGCAGAGCCAGTGGAGCGTGCAACAGCAGCAGAAACAACTGTGGTCAAAAAAGGGAAGAGGTGATGCGGCCAGAACCTTAAACATGCACAATAACCAACAACTTTAGACAATACAATACATTTATAAAGAGCACATATGACAAAAGCGCTATTACCGTATTTTCCGGACTATAAGTCGAACCAGTCAAAAAATGCATAATAGAGAAGTTCAGTCTCAGAATCAGTCAGTCGCAATGGAATATGAGTCGCATTTTGGGGGGAAATTTATTTGATAAGATCCAAGACCAAGAACAGACATTTCATCTTGAAATGCAGTTTAAAATAATAACAGATTAGAGAACATGGTGAATAGGTGTACGTATGCTAACGCTAACACCTTCAGCTACATGAGGCACAGACAGAACTGTGGTAAGTGTCTGGTATGTTAACGTAACATAAGATAAGATAAGATATTCCTTTATTGTCCCACATGGGGAAATTTCATTGGTGCAACGCAGGTAGATACAGAGGTAGATACAGAAGAACAGATCACTTATAGGAAGTCTGAAAAACACTTTCAGTAGAAGATCTCCTATAAATAAATAAAAACTCCCATAGACAAATAAATAAATAAATACCATTGCATGTGATCCCGACAGTAATTGCACATGAATATGTGTCACGACAGCACATAGATTGCACATGAATTCCAACAGCAATTGCACATATGACAGAATTGCACATCAGTATTAGGTTAGGTCAGTATTGCGACGGGATAACGTGACGATCTCCGGGTAAGACGACTGTTCTCCGCAGTTTCATCAGTTCTTCCTTTGTGTAAACGCGGTACGGCGCCGGCCGGGGGGCGGGGCCGGAGCCGGGGGGCGGGGCCGGAGCCGGGGGACTCAGAGCCAAGACACATCGCCACGACACGACGAAAACACTCAATCCAGCCGAATAAAGTCAAAACAAGTTAATTTAAAGCGATTCCAGTGCGTGTCCCGATCGTTCGTGAAGTTCCTCTTTCATATAAACGTGTATATAAACGTGTACCGACGACACGTATTAACAGTTATTCAGATAACTATACCTATACTATAACATGCTAACAAGTTTACCAAAGCATCAGTATTACCCCAAATCACTAAATCCATTGAATTCTTCTTCCTCTGTGTCACTTCTAAACAACTCCACAAACTCCAGAGGTAGAGGAAGGGTGGCTGCCCACGAGTCCGAAGGTTCACTGGTCCGACGGTGTGAGTCCGCGCAGCAGGCTCGCCTCCCTTTGCCCTACACACTGGATTTTAAGACTTTTCTAGTGTTGATGCACTTTTTATGATTAAACTCACGTATTTTCCATAAACGACTTGTTTCTGTGCATAGCCTGAGCTCCTTATCGTATTATTAATGGATTAATTAACTCCGGGATTAAACTGTTTTCCAGTAGCTGCGGCGCGGTCAAATAGCCCCGCAGTTTCAGGAGCCGCGGCACAAAATAACATGGCAGTTTCGGCCGCGCGCCGCGGCTCTGTAGACACTCCCGTCTCTGCGAGCTGAATTTCCTTTTTGACTACCAATCCTACGGTGATCGGATCACGCGTATTTCTATACTTATGATCAAATGAGGGCATAAAGCGGAGGATTCGAGATGTTTCCTTGTTATTTTTAGATACACAGTACAACTTGCGGTTGCCCTCTGAGCTGGTGGGCTCAGAAGAAGAAGAAAGAGGAAAAACATGTCCGAAATGCCCTCTCAGCCTGTGGTTACCCCGCTTGGGCTCTCAACAGAGTGAAGAGAACCAAAAAGCAGGACAAAAGGGAAACTGAACAGAGAAGGAAGGGTGTTTCTATCCCTTATGTGTCTGGCCTGTCGGAAAAACTGCAGAGAATTTTTAGACAACACGAAGTCCCTGTTTATTTTAAACCAGGAAACACTTTAAGACAAAAACTGGTTCACCCTAAGGACAAGTTGCCGACTCAAAAACAGAGCAATGTAGTTTATTCGATCCAATGCAGTGAAGAAAGCTGTAAAGAACGTTACATAGGTGAGACTAAACAGCCTCTACACAAGAGGCTCTATCAGCACAGAATAAATACAAGTTCAGGACCTCAGAGTGCCGTGCATCTCCATCTTGAAGCCTCTAATCACTCGTTTGAAGACGGTGAGGTGAAGGTTTTAAGCAGGGAGAAAAGATGGTTTGAAAGAGGAGTCAAGGAAGCTATTTTTGTGAAAAAAGAAAGACCTTCTTTAAACAGAAATGGAGGGCTAAGGTTTAATCTTCCTGTTATTTATAATGGGTTACTGAACCCCTGGAAAGGTAGAGGACCAGGACAAGGACATTCGGATGCTAATCAGGTACTCAGGGTGGTTGAGCCAGGGTCTCACAAAGACAAAGAGGATTCTAATAGCCCATTAAGATTCTGAATAGGCTAGCTCGGTAGATACAAGGGGGGAGTTTCTGTTGAAACAAACAACTCTTTCTACTTCAGGAAGGCTCCTCCCAATGGGCGGGTCTTACCACAGAACAGTATTAATATCGGAGTTCTCGATCTAAATTCTTTTATTGACAATGACTCTTGGATGAGAGTCGAAACGTCTATTTTTTCAAACTGAGTCCAGATGACTACAACTGAAGCTTTTTCTACTATGGAACACGCCTGGACGAATGAGGGATTACACCGACATTTTACAGACTGACTTCATCCCGATGCCGTCTGCACCTTCACTTTAGCCCAATGAGGAACTTTCGGACCAGTGAACCTTCGGACTAGCGAACCTTCGGACTCGTGAACCTTCGGACTCGGGGGTAACCAGAGGAAGTGCAGATTCTTCTGCGTCGCTTAGAGCCTAGAGCGCCCTCTTGTGGTTGTCAGTGTGAAAATAATCAACATGCAACATGCAGTTGCCAGTGTGAAAATAACGAATAATATCACATATAAGATGCTCCAGAGTATAAGTCGGACCCCGGCAAAAAATATGGAAAAAGGTGCGAAAATACGGTATTTAATGGGGCTATAAATCAACATGACTACCAGAAAGCACGTGACACTCTCGCCACACCGTAGACCCCATAATGCCTGAATCTGTCCGGCTACAGGTTGCTGTTGGCGCAGCAACGACACACTTACGCTAACTCGCAGTGCGTCTTACTTGTGAACACACTGTACAGTAGTTGCTGGCTTTGTGCCGTACGACGCAGGCTTGAGCTCTAACACTTAGCACTTTTTATAGAGCACCACCTACGCCCAATCAGCCAAACATAAAGGTCCTTAACGTCGACTACACAGATTTTTTTTGCAATTAAAACACATGTAAATGTATAAACGCATGATAGACAAGTTTAATTGCGTAACATTTCAGAGAAAGCATTGACCTGTAAAAGTGTTATAGTGCGCCAGTAAGCATCTTGCAAGTTAATTAAATCAAATAAAAAAAGAATCAATTAAACAGCTGACTACTTGAAAACAATAAAGCAGCAGCAGTAGCAAGACATTTTTCATTTTTTAAAACCTCGACAGACTTTCAATTTGCATTTTTTTTTTTTTTTAATCTTGCCTAAAACCAAAACATTTCTTCTCCGTATAAATCTGAGGCAGGTGCAGTTTTGCCTTCCACTGCCTCTTTCATATGTATGCAGTTTAATTGTTGATGCATACATTTAGCCTCTTTTGTCTCCTTACGGGGTCCAAAACAATATGTCGGCTCCTCTGTGAGAGAGACGCCGTATTTTTCGCAACACTGAGCAGCAACCGGAGCCTGAAATGGACCGCACACAGCTGAGTGTCACATAAAGGCCAATCTGCTTATGGATGTAATCAGACTGACGTTCCCCTTGTGCAAAATTTTATATTGTGGAAAAGATCAATAGACGCCTGGAGGGCACTTTGTGGAGTTGGCGAGAGCTAAAACAAAAAAAAAAACACAATAGGGCTGGGCAAATAATCACATTTTAATTGAGATTCAGTCATTTCTAATCATAAATGATGAGCGTTGGTCTTTTAATCAGGAAGAAGCTAATTCTAGGACAGTTTTATCTGAAAATATCTGAGTTTAGACTTTGGAGTAAGACATTTGTTGTGTTAAAAACGTTTTTTTTTAATATTGTGACGTTTTTATCAGTTTCAACTATTACAAAATAAATTAAGTAAATGTGTGTTTGTTTGTTTGTTTGTTGTTGTTTTTTCAGCCATACCAACAATGTGTTACTTAACAGTTGATTACATCTTGACCACTAACCCCACAAAAATCCCCAAAATGAATATAGAAAAGGACATTTTTAAGATAATCCTCAATAAAACTGACCAATAAAACTAGTCCAGGTGCGGTGCTTTGTCTGGGGGACTTCTGACTACGCTTAGACCTAGTCATGTCCAGGTTAATAACTGGTTAAGTCTTGGTTCAGCCTGGTTTAGCACTGCCTTTAGTTCTATTTTAGACTTTAATTAATCCTCTCCAGTCATAATTTGAGTTATTAGACACTGAATGCAGATATCAAACTAGTAAAGTCAAAGTTATCTTTAGTACAAAGGCCACATTGAGAAGTTTATGATGTTAGTCCAGCAAATCTCTCAATTGAATTAGTCATGTTAGTCTGTATTTGTTGCCTCTATATTAAAGGTGCATTCTGTAACTTTTCCAATGGGGGTCTGATATAGTCTACCTCTGATATTGTCCTCTGATTCTTTGCCTGGAATGTTCCACAGTATGGCATTAAACTTAAACTATCTGGCATTTTGATGTTTTTATTTCCCACATTTCCACAAATCCGACCCACCGCCTGCTCATCTCCATGGATATAGAGTGTTTCTTGCCATTCTGAGGAACATTCCAAAGCAAAACAGTAACGTTCCAGTGAAAAGTGAGTGGCAAGACCCATCACCAGAAACGTTACATGTGCATCACTAACATGAACTCCACAAAAGGATGAACCTATGTATTATTTGAATGAGAGCAAATCCAGTTGTAGTGCGAAATCGCTGTTGTGGCTCGTTTGGAATGAGTGATGTGGTTAAAAAAATGCTGCCGGGGTAAACATTTTAGAGGAGTAACATTAGCATTATAGTAAGTGAAATGAAGAAACGCGGAGGAATAAAAATAACGTAGTCGAGGGAAAAATAACAGTCTGATGATGGCTTCATTTCACACACATTTGAATTTTTGCATTGTACTCAACTGACTGACTCGTTCAATTCGTGCAAATAGTCCGCACCTTATCCACAACGAACATTTGTCTGCACATTTTCAGAGAAGTTGCAGTGGCATTGTATTTGGTGTTTTCATGCCATCAACAGAACGCTTATGTAAATGTCTGTTTACTTGGAAGTGCTGGCTCTGCAGTGAAAGCTTTTACCGCTCCTTCATTTACTTAAACGCAGCAGCGCTCTATAAAGGGGGAGGCTGTTGAGGACCATAAACCAGAGCTAACAAGAGATGAGGTGCTCCTTAAGTCCAGCACGAGAGTACCTCTGTGGATCAAACCTGGATAGTTTCCAAAACATACACAATCTGCATTTGAGAAGCTCATGGACAGATGGTCATATGTGCAGGACTATTTAGTGTGTACATACTAAGTTGAATTTAATTCTGCAGTACACAGACCTGTCAACTACTTAACCGTAGAAGAATGGGTAGGAAAATATACGTTTGAACTCCTGCCCACATGCATATAAGATTATAATGTACTTTATGTAATGTAAGGCAAAAGAGGCTCAAATGAAGTGATCAAATGGAATATACTGTCTGGTCAAGAAACATATTAAGTCTCTTATTCATAGACGCTGTTACATAAGAGCAGAGACATTAGATTACTTTTTTCTCCACTCTGAAGATGGAGTCACATTATCGTAGTTTATGTGATGAGATATTACGGCTAAATATTGAGAAGTTTATTTCACATTGGAACGGTCACATTTTGGTTGTGGTGGAGGTGGCTGCTGGAGCAGGAACACATCTGGGAAAAGTGTGTCAGAATAACTATGCACAAATACATGTTTACGGTAATACATGTTTACAGTTACAGCTGCTGAAGCGTCAGTCAATTACAGCTGAATATTAAATGCCATTTCCTTCAAAATGAAAAATGCACGTTTAGATTTAATTGATCACAATATAAAGCCTGCCGTTTCCTACTGCTCTTCTGCTTTTACTCTGTCCTCTTTTCCCTTCACATTCTAGTAACAGAGAAAACCAACTCTAAAATTCTGAATAGAGTGAATATAGGCTCGATTTAGTCATATTATATATTGTAAAATGTGAATTAAACAATCTGTGAAGTCTGTGTGCCACCATTATCGATCACTAATTAGATTCACTGTGAATGAATCCTCTGTGTTATTATTAATATTATACGAGTTGAATCTTTAGCCCTTTGTATTCATTTATGATCCCTGAATGGATTGAGATTAAATAAAAACTCCCAAAGAGCTAAAAAATCTCCTCTGCTGGCCAGAGGTCGGACTGTGTCTCCGTTTCCTCCTCTGCCCTGAATACTAACAGAAAGTGCGGTGTTCCTTCTGCTCTGTCGCACTGAGCGGAGCGCAAAGGAAAGATGGAGACTCACAGAGCAGGAGCTCAGAGAGTTCACTTAAAAGAGTGATTCAACAAATAGATAAGAGAGACAGGGAAACAGCAGAATAGTGAAGGTCAGATTTCTGACGAGCAGCTGCTGTGAAAAGTGGGGGAGGCTAATGATCACAATAGTCCTGTTCTCAGGTCTCTGCACTGCCCCCTGTGGCTCAGAGAATAGACTTTAAAGCAGCTCTGCTTGTGTACAAGTCTCTCCGTGGCCTAGCACCAAAGTACATCTCTGACATGTTAGTGCCATATGAACCATCTCAGACTCTGAGTACATCAGGGACTGGCCTCCTGCTGGTGCCAGAGTCAGGACTAAACATGGACCGGCCTCCTGCTGGTGCCAGAGTCAGGACTAAACATGGACCAGCCTCCTGCTGGTGCCAGAGTCAGGACTAAACATGGACCGGCCTCCTGCTGGTGCCAGAGTCAGGACTAAACATGGACCGGCCTCCTGCTGGTGCCAGAGTCAGGACTAAACATGGACCGGCCTCCTGCTGGTGACCAGAGTCAGGACTAAACATGGACCGGCCTCCTGCTGGTGCCTAGAGTCAGGACTAAACATGGACCGGCCTCCTGCTGGTGCCAGAGTCAGGACTAAACATGGACCGACCTCCTGCTGGTGCCAGAGTCAGGACTAAACATGGACCGACCTCCTGCTGGTGCCAGAGTCAGGACAAAACATGGACCGACCTCCTGCTGGTGCCAGAGTCAGGACTAAACATGGACCGGCCTCCTGCTGGTGCCAGAGTCAGGACTAAACATGGACCGGCCTCCTGCTGGTGCCAGAGTCAGGACTAAACATGGACCGGCCTCCTGCTGGTGCCAGAGTCAGGACTAAACATGGACCGACCTCCTGCTGGTGCCTCCTGCTGGTGCCAGAGTCAGGACTAAACATGGACCGACCTCCTGCTGGTGCCAGAGTCAGGACTAAACATGGACCGGCCTCCTGCTGGTGCCCAGAGTCAGGACTAAACATGGACCGACCTCCTGCTGGTGCCAGAGTCAGGACTAAACATGGACCGACCTCCTGCTGGTCGGGGGAGGCAGTGTTTTTACACAGCCAGGTTCTGGAATAGCCTTCCTGAAGTTGTGAGACAGGCCCCGACTTTAACAATGTTTAAATCTAGGTTAAAAACATCTCTTTTTAGCTACGCATATATGACGGAGGGAATTTTATCCATATTTTACCATTTTTAAATTTATTTTAATGTGAATGTTCATGTTTGTAAATTCTTTATATTGTGAAGTATTTTGTACGTTTTGTCTTTATAGTTGTAAAGCACTCTGAGTTATGTATCTTGATAATCCTTCATGAATGGGTCCGACGCACCTGACAAATACAGAAAAGCATGATCAGAAATTTGGTTTTGCCTTTTAACTTTTCCTCTGGTAATTTCCTTTCCATTTCGATTTGTTTCATCATAAATGTCACACAAAGACATATATAGCATGTTACGAAAGCCGGACCAATCTAAGGAAATACTGATTTCAGATTCTCATTATGTTTTTTTATTGACTTTTTCAGGCAAGTCGTGGCCTGAGAGGAGATTGTTCATAGTGGCTGCACCCAGAGGACACAGCGCCACGGAGACAAATCCGGGACCTTCTAACACCGGTCTCATATTTCCATAACAGTTCATTACATATATACACTTGTCCGACCGTAAAGTCTCGAGCCTTTAAAAAGTTCTATCCATTAGTCCACCAATGAACCACATTGATTTGACTTTCTCTGACTCGCTGAGCATTTTCCGCCCCGGGACACAGCGAGGGACACGAGCGAAAGGAAAACATTTCATAATCCTCTGTAATGCTTTGTGTTGTCTGCTAGAGTGTGCAAATGGCATTAGAGCTCGCAGTGATCAACAAAGTGAAGAACCGGTCCATATAATGCTCCAGTCACACAAATAGCAGTCATTATAGTGGTTTTGTGAGCTGACAGCCCTTAGTTAAAGGCATTATGCAGGACTTGAATTAGTATCTATCTGTTATTTATAGCCTAAGAGATGTGCAGCAGGCTTTTACTTATGATGAGCTAAAAAATAAAAGGATAAAAGTAAAACTTTCACCAATAGAAAACAATGATACCATGTTACCTATTGGGCGTCGGCTCATAAATTAAACTGACAACGTTCCAAGCGTAACTGAAAAGACCACGTGCGTTAGGTTTGTTACCATGGGAGACAATAACCTAGTACAAGTTTGCTGCAAAAGAAAAGAATGGGAAAAGGAGCAAAGTTGAACTAAAATGATTCTCTGAGATTCTTGTGATGACGTGCAGTGAAGCAAAGAAGGGTCTAAAAACAGATTGCTCAGTTTCTACTGGACAGGTACGGTTTATTTATCATTTGAAAGTGAGTGCGTTTTTTTAATTACACACTTGTGATTGTTATGCAGTGAGGTAGAATGATATAATGGCAAGTTTATTTGTAGAGCACATTTCATACACAAGGCAATTCAAAGTGCTTCACACAGCAGGGAAAAAATGCTGTCAAATCACAAAGAAATTATAGAAATTACAAAACAATTTAAGACATAAAAGAGAAGAGTGCAAAGAAAAATCCTTTCAGTCATATGCACAGCTAAAAAAAAACAGTTTTAGCTTAGATTTGAACATTGTCAGAGTAGAGTCTCGCATCTTCAGGAAGAATGTTCCAGATTTTAGCTGCATAAAACTGAAACGCAGATTCCCCATGTTTAGTCCTGACTCTGGGCACCAGCAGGAGGCCGGTCCATGTTTAGTCCTAACTCAGGCACCAGCAGGAGGCCGGTCCATGTTTAGTCCTGACTCTGGCACCAGCAGGAGGCCGGTCCATGTTTAGTCCTGACTCTGGGCACCAGCAGGAGGCCGGTCCATGTTTAGTCCTGACTCTGGCACCAGCAGGAGGCCGGTCCATGTTTAGTCCTGACTCTGGCACCAGCAGGAGGTCGGTCCATGTTTAGTCCTGACTCTGGCACCAGCAGGAGGCCGGTCCATGTTTAGTCCTGACTCTGGGCACCAGCAGGAGGCTGGTCCATGTTTAGTCCTGACTCTGGCACCAGCAGGAGACCGGTCCATGTTTAGTCCTGACTCTGGCACCAGCAGGAGGCCGGTCCATGTTTAGTCCTGACTCTGGGCACCAGCAGGAGGCCGGTCCATGTTTAGTCCTGACTCTGGGCACCAGCAGGAGGCCGGTCCATGTTTAGTCCTGACTCTGGCACCAGCAGGAGGCCGGGCCATGTTTAGTCCTGACTCTGGGCACCAGCAGGAGGCCGGTCCATGTTTAGTCCTGACTCTGGGCACCAGCAGGAGGCCGGTCCATGTTTAGTCCTGACTCTGGCACCAGCAGGAGGCCGGTCCATGTTTAGTCCTGACTCTGGGCACCAGCAGGAGGCCGGTCCATGTTTAGTCCTGACTCTGGCACCAGCAGGAGGCCGGTCCATGTTTAGTCCTGACTCTGGCACCAGCAGGAGGTCGGTCCATGTTTAGTCCTGACTCTGGCACCAGCAGGAGGCCGGTCCATGTTTAGTCCTGACTCTGGGCACCAGCAGGAGGCCGGTCCATGTTTAGTCCTGACTCTGGCACCAGCAGGAGACCGGTCCATGTTTAGTCCTGACTCTGGCACCAGCAGGAGGCCGGTCCATGTTTAGTCCTGACTCTGGCACCAGCAGGAGGCCGGTCCATGTTTAGTCCTGACTCTGGCACCAGCAGGAGGCCGGTCCATGTTTAGTCCTGACTCTGGCACCAGCAGGAGGCCGGTCCATGTTTAGTCCTGACTCTGGCACAAGCAGGAGGCCGGTCCATGTTTAGTCCTGACTCTGGCACCAGCAGGAGGTCGGTCCATGTTTAGTCCTGACTCTGGCACCAGCAGGAGGCCGGTCCATGTTTAGTCCTGACTCTGGCACCAGCAGGAGGCCGGTCCATGTTTAGTCATGACTCTGGCACCAGCAGGAGGCCGGTCCATGTTAAGTCCTGACTCTGGGCACCAGCAGGAGGCCGGTCCATGTTTAGTCCTGACTCTGGCACCAGCAGGAGGCCGGTCCATGTTTAGTCATGACTCTGGCACCAGCAGGAGGCCGGTCCATGTTAAGTCCTGACTCTGGGCACCAGCAGGAGGCCGGTCCATGTTTAGTCCTGACTCTGGCACCAGCAGGAGGCCGGTCCATGTTTAGTCCTGACTCTGGCACCAGCAGGAGGCTGGTCCATGTTTAGTCCTGACTCTGGGCACCAGCAGGAGGCCGGTCCATGTTTAGTCCTGACTCTGGCACCAGCAGGAGGCCGGTCCCTGGGATAAAAGGAGAAGCAGCAGCAGCAGCAGCAGCGTTCACAAGAAAACAGGGTATTCTAAAACCCTCCAAGATTAATTTAATGCTGTAAATTATCCAAAGGAGTTGTGTCATGATTAATTTTGTAAAACTTTGCAAACAAACAGATGAATAAGCAAACATATGTGACTCTAGCTCTGTTCGTCTCTGTTTGGTATTTGCGCAGCGTTAAACGATCTGTCGCTGTCAGAGCTAAAAGTGTCACGGGAAGTGTTTAGTTGCTGTTAGCAGAACCACAGAAAGCAGAGGAACTTCAGTCGTGTTTAGTTTATTGTCTATAGACGTGACAAGAAGCACGTTTGTGGACGGTGTCTGTGTAAAAGAAAAAGGGGCCCTGGGGCGTGAACGTGGCTGTATGGGAGAAAGCCGAGAGGGCACGAGTGGGTGCAGGGAGAGTCACCACCGCCCCGCTGAGTCAGAGCAGACTGAGCCATGGGACCCTCTGTTCACATCTGACCACGGTCACATGCTGCTGCTCTATCTGTCGCCCGCTGCCCGCTGCACTTCTCTCATGTTGTCTGACTTACAGGACCGCCTCAAGGTCCCTGCTCCCCACTGGGCGTAAAGTAAGGTGTAAGGATATGCTCCTTACATCAGGAGGAGGCGTTGTTTCTTAGGGAGCAGTGGAGGAGGAGGGGTGGGGCCACACATGTGCACCATTTAAAAAAGCTTTAAACTCCTATCTATCTAAAACTTCTAATCTTCTGTAAAACCTTTAAGTCTGCAGGTTTATTCTGTCAAAAACTGTCAAAAACATTCATTATCAACCACTTTGTGTCACTTTCTATAACGTCATTGACCACTTCTTGCTAATGAGGTAATCAATTTTGATTTTAATTAAACAGGCATGTAACTCTAACCACTTGAAAATAATATTTTTTACAAACTAAAGTGATAATTATATATATAAAAAAAGAAGCAGACAAAACACAAGAGTTGCTTTCTCTAGTCAAAAGGACAATAATTTAGTCATTATTTTTGCAGTAAAAAAATTAAAAACACTAATAAAAATTAAATATCATGAGCACAAGACTATGTAGTGAGTTTTGTAAAAAGTAAGATGACTGCAGTGAATGAAATGTATATACTGTCTATATATGTTGTGTAAAGTGCTTGTGGTGCAGGTTAGCATCCATGCATCTAAGGAAGAAGGTCCTTGGTTGGATTCCCAGGCTGCCTTTCTGTAGATTGCCTGTTCCATCCAATTTCTGACTGGGTTTTCAACAATATGCAAAATAATAAAGTTATATTTACTGACCATGAACCTATTCACCTTTTACTGCCCTGCCCACGTTTTCCTCTGCGCTTCTGTTATTTTGGCATTTTCAGTAGAGCAGGAATTCCATTCACTTACTGTAAGTGAAGCAGAGGGATATAAAGTCGATTGATTTGTGTAAAGTCTTTATGTGCACCAAGTCAACAATGCACCATTTCTCTGGAACGGCACCGTATTTGTTGCTCAAAAATACCATGAAAACATCTCTGACCTGCTTGGCCTGGACACGTCACCTGCTTCTCTCCGTGGATATAGACAGGTTTAATGCTCCCAAGCAATTACATGGAGACAAGCAGATGATGGATGTTCCACCAGAAAAGTTACACAATGCACTTTTATTTAAACCAGTGTCAGTCATAATGCTATACTTAATCCGTCTGCGCTTCAGAGTCATTTTTGTTGTGCCCACAGCGATCCACACTTCAGAGATTACATCAAACACAGCACCTACTGCCCACGTCTGCATCACAAGTCTTTAAAGTCAAGTGTTGATTTGGTGACACGGTCCGCTCACACAAGCACCACAAACTCACCAACTCTGCTGTTTGTTTCGCTGGAGTACCTGAAGCGACCCTTCCACAGTCTGGTGAATGGAGCCCGTTCCAACCTGTCAAAAACAGTGGCACTCGAGGCCCAAAGCAGCCTGATAGGAGTGGACTCAAGAGTAGGTGCGAAAACACTCGCTCTAGGGGAATTATGGGAAATAAGCAGCGGCTAAGGCCATGTCACTTTCACTACATCACATTACTCCAGGAAAAGTACCTTAACTGCACTTTCAGTTTTGAATAAGTAAGCCTTTGCTCTATAGTAGACTCGCATTAAGGTGAGCAATTTCTGTGCAATACCAGCAACTTAAATCCTTATCTCTTATGTTAAGTTAACATATAGGCCCTTTATAATGTCCTCACATATTCATCCTCTGCATTTGAAGCTCCATTGTTGCTGGGGCCACTTGTCAGGACTCAGGAGCAGTGGCGCAGTGCCCGAGGACCCATCTGGTGCAAGGCTTGGAAAGGACCACCTTGGCTGGAAGATTTTACCCATGATGCATGTTTTGAGTTGATGGGGGGAATCTGCTCAGAGGAAACCCACCTAGAAACCAGGGGAAACAGGCAAACTCTGAAGGTTGAACCCAGAACCTTCTTGTTGTGAGGCAAGAGGGCTAGCCAAGCATCAAGCTATTAGCACTACAGTATGTTGATTTCATGCTTAACAGTGATTCTCAAAATGTTAGTCATGGCCTTTAGCAGTTCTTTGTTTGAATCAGGCCCAGAATCATTTATGCCTTAATCCTACATTGAGATGGGGCGTGTTCGCTTGGATCATGTGTCATTCATCTTCATAATCATGTGCAATACTGTCATATTCATGTGCAATACTGTCATATTCATGTGCAATACTGTTTGATGCAATATTCTCTGTCCATATAACAGCTGAAAATGCTGTTGCTGAATGAGTGTTACTATTGTTATTTTGTACTTTTTATTAAGAGTATAAGAGTTTTATAAGAGCTTTTCTATTAAGAGTGTTTTTTAAAGTTTTTTATAAGTTATCTGTTCTTTATTATTTACTTCTGTACCTGCTTTGTGTTGCAACACTTTCCCCATTGCGGGACAAATAAAGGCTTATCTTATCTTATCTCACTCTGTTTATAACCTATTTTACGCAGTGATATATATTATTTTCTAGGTTTTCCAAAAGGCACAAACCGTATTTCTTCCAGCGCAAAGCCTGGGCGTTAATATAACAGATCCCTCAAGATCAGTAGAACTAATTATTTTTGGAGTTTGTGTTTTTGCTTAAATTAAGTGCATCTTCTTTTAATTTTAAATAATACTTCAAGGTTGGTAAACTGTAAAACAACAAATACATACATTTCTATTCACTGATGAGCCTAAGGAGCTAGCAAAGTATGAGAAGACAAACAACCTTGCATTCTGTAATTGGCGTTTCCATGGCATTTACCCATAGGAACACATTTCATTGTAGCTCTGTTAAAATTAAAATGTTAGAGTACAGCTTTCTGCATTTAATATAAAAACGCATGGGCAGAAAGTGAGTAAAGTCATCACAAATTGAGCAGGACGGCCACACAATCCGCTTCTGCCTTTTGGCCATGACATTAGTCTCTGAGGGAGCGCTAAAGCAGGTCGGCTCACAGCATCGCCAAAGAGACAAAGCAAGGAGAGATTTCTCACTCGTCTAGTGCAAACATAGGACACAACCCAGGGGAGAGAAACGAGGACAAAATGACCAAGTTCTCCTGTGTTTTCAGCTAAAAACATTGCAACCAACTGAAAATGGCTCAACACATGTTCAGAGCAAGCTGCAAAAAGCTAAAAGGGTTACGTTTAGCACCTTGAAAAAGGTGCAACAAGAAACTGCTAATGCACCGTAAATCTGTTTTGGTTTGACTTTGAAAAGATTTTTTGGACTTCAAGATGAATTGAAAACTTGTTTCTATTATGAGGAAGTCTTTTTAGAATTGAGTCTTCAATCATTTGTAGCTAACTAAATTGAAAAGGTCAAGAAAATCAACAAACACTAATAAATTATCACATTGAGGAGGAAATGTTGATTTGAAATGATGTGTCGAGAAGTCAAGAAGGCAACATGCTTTGTTTTTGTTCTAGTGGATAATTTGACAAATTATAATTATAGTCAAACAGCAACAGAACTCAATCTTGGGTGTTAGTTATAATCAACATCTTTGTGATTTATTTTGAATTATTAAATCAATTGGTCCACTTGCACATTAAAGGAGCACTAGAAAACATTTGTGGCAGAGGGTCCGCCACATGCTTTGCCTTGTATAAATCTCCATCTCCACGGAGCCCATCAGACGCTCCATCAGGGCAAGATACAGGTCAGGGGCCTCATTTATACAACTTGCTTACACACTCCGCAGTGCGTAGGTCGACCTCTGCCCCATTCTTGCTATTTATAAAACTTCCACTAGACGCAGGACTTTTCTTATCTCTATGCAAACTGAGATCCTCCTGTAAGTTCTATGCAAATCTGAAGACAGTGGGAAAAGATGACACTACGGAGGAGATTAAGGAAGTGTTTGATTCAGAAAATCATCAGAACATGCATCTTTTAGCCTAAAATCATTTCATTCAGAGAGATTATCACATTTAAACAGAAGTTTGCCTAAACACAGAGAAGAACTGTTTATGATTTGTTATTCTGGACAGCACAGTCCGCGCTGTGACCGCGTCTGTGTCCGTGACCCTCCAGAGAAGATCCTCTGAATCTGTAAAAGGATTTATGAAACAAAGAGAGAAAACTCCTCCTTCAGATGGCGCACATGAGCGAGGTTTGGTTAATAAGCTCTGAGACATGACGCAGATCCAACACGTTCATTTGTCTTTACACACCACGTGACATGTCACCCAGTGTCCGGACCTGACCAGGACCCAGAATTCTCGTCATTATTTGTAACAGACAGCTTGCTCTCAAGGGTCGCACACTCACTGAAGTGGCCTACGTTTTTATATTCCACACTCAGTTTTATTGGCAGAATAAGAGCTTCTCGTTGTCTCTGCAGCTGCCTCCTCCTTTGACCATCCAGACCACCATGTGCCTCATGTGCGTGGTCAGGGCCATGGTCAAACCTCATGCACATCTGATTCAAACATAAGTCTGAGTCTGAAGCACAGCAAAAACAAATTAGCATCCTGTCTAAATAGCATTAAGTGTAATCGACTAAAACACAATTTATTCTGAGGTTTTAAAAGTAACGCACTTGCTCAGCTACATTTCTATGCTAATCTTTATAGCTGAGGCCCCAGATCTATGTTTTCATTCTGGACCGAGAGCGGTTTCTTAAAAATGAACATAAAGCTTGGGTTCTTTTATGGTTTTACCCTTAAAGCTTGTATGGATCCATTGGGTTTTGTTGATGCTCTCTATATAAATGCAACTACAAAATGCCTTACATCCTTGAACACGTTGGGCGTTGAGAAGGTTCACCAACCGCCGTGAACTCCATGCCAAGGCTGGTTGGACTTCTGTGGAGTTCTTAGTGTGTAAAGTAATGTGTAAACGTGCATGTACTTGTGGGCCCTCATGCAGAGAGCGGAGGGTCATTATTCCCTGCACTCACGTGACGGGTACAGCTCATGTAAGGCCCGACTGGGAAGGAAGATCGTTTTCCTGCGCCGCTCCTGATGTTTGAAACTCCCTTCAAGTGGAATTGAGAGAACTGGTCTCACTTAGGGGTTTTTGAGTGATTTTAAAAACAAAGACAGAAAATGCTAATATTGTCTGTGCTTTTAAATGTAAACTCATTTTTTTTATTTTGTATTAAATGTCTCTTAATTGTGTCAAATGTTTTTTTTTTTAATGATTTGTGTGCGGTCATATTTTCCCTTTGCCCCAGGTCTCCCTCAAAAAGAGGTCTCAACCGGCTTTTTCAAAATATTTCAATTAAAATGAAGAAATAAACACCTATAGTTGAACTAAATGCAACTTTATTTGTCTATACTGTGAAACATTCTGAAGCTTTACCATCTCAACGGACACAGCAACGCCTTAATCAGAAAAGTTGCATACTACACCTTTAAACCACAGTCATCTTGAACAGGTTTGTACTGACTTTGGTACGTTGAGTTTGGTTATCTCAGGCCACTTGTGCGTTGGGCCCTGACAAACTAAACAGCCTGACATTCAAACAGCGTGATGTATATTTATAAATGAATGATTGTGTTTGAATCCTGACTGACTGTGTAATTAAGTCATACATTTCTTTTGTGAAGCTGAGCCTTGTTGGTGCTGGGAGATTGACTCTTGAGCTGTGGGACTTTTCCAATGTAAAGTCTGGAGGAGGGCGACTCAATCAGTCACAATCAGCGGGAAATGTTTCAGGGATAATTCATGGCTCCAGCGGGAGAGTGGAGGCTGCACTGCCAGTGTCTCGCATAACTTAGATTGATTTACAGCAGTTAGATTTGGTTTAAACATTGCATGGAATATTCAAATAGATAGAGCCTGCACTCCACAAAATGCCCCAACGGACCAGTGAAAGTATATGAAAAAATAAATAATAATAATGATAATTAAATACCACCTTTTGTCTGAGAAACTCACTTTAGCTGTCAGGGTTGGTTATGGATTGCTTTAAGCTCTGTTAAGCCTCGAATTAGAGAAAAATATAGTGTTTGTTTTACAAATAAGTCTAGTGGTAAATATCTAAGCAGGATTTATGTATAGTGTGATAGTTAATCCACTGTTTTTGTTTTATTGCTTTACAAATACACCCATTCATCAATGTCTAAGCACAAAGTTCACATTCAAAGACTGAGTGCTTCTTTGTTCCAGAATTACATACTAAATAGATGCACTACTATTCTATTCTCCTCCTTATTTGTCTTGAGTACAAATAAGTGTTGTCTCGCTGTCTCACAAACTATTGCAATCAAAACATATGCATTTTCTTTATAATTACATATCTAAACATAATTAATTGGTAAAATGTACTATATATAACATTTAATATTACAATAGGCTACCATCTAATTCTACCTTTCTTTTAAATCTGAAATAATCCAGTATCCTGGTCGGGATAATATATATTATTATAAGTCAAGTATACAACACACGGACCCAAAACATACATAAAAAAAACACATTAGTGTTATTCTATGCACAGGCTGTTAAATGTGGCAGACAAGCTTAGCACTTGGTAAAATAGTAAAAGTAGAAGCACATTGAGGAGCTAGAGACTAGATAAAGTTGATGGATTGTTTTAATTAAACAGTGAACACTAAGATGTTTTAGTCAATGGCATGAGCCTACTTTAAATGAGACATTTGTTTCCCTGGACATTGACATTATTAATGCAATAAATACTAACCACCGTTAAGAAGTAAGGTAATCAAATTAAAAATAATTTAGAGTGTGTCTTTCAATTTAGGGCTGCAACTATAACAAATATGATTCATTGATTAGTCTAGTGATTATTGTTTCTATTAGTTGTTTGGAATGTGAAAAACTGTAAATGAGGATTTACTATCTTTGAAACTAAAGTGATACTGTAGACATTCTGATGGAGTATAAACAAAAACACAATGTAAATGTTTCCTGTGTCTAATTGTCATTCCTGCTCCTGAGTCACAAAACCTCTTTTCTCAGCACATGGCAGATTATGAAGTCTGTGTACAACCCAGAAAGTGATTATTTAATCACTAAATTAGTTGACAATTATTTTAATCATCGATAGTTGAATTTAATCAATGAACTTGTTTCAGCCTATAATTCCACTACATTCCATGAGTTTGCACTGCAAACTCTCCATTTATCCAGGCTTGGAAATGGCATGTGTAATCTTGAAAAATGCATGACCAACTTTTTCCGGTTAATGATAATCTGCTCTGCACACGTTTCGGATTGACCAAAATGTATATTAGTGATTAACAATCTAAAAATAAATATTGTATCATATTAATATTATAATGTACTCAAAATGGTGTCTATAGCAGCAAAATCAAACCAATGAACATGTGTTACGCAAATTGCAGGATAAGTCAAGTATGAAGAGATAATAGATGTGGCTCATTGTCTTGTTGTGAAAACCCTGGATGTCTGTTTTAAAATCCACCTGCATCCATTGTCTCTGCGCTCCGCTCCCCCAAGTGCACACTGGCATCTACAAAATGCCACAAATGAGTCTTACCAAGGGACAAGACGCTGGAAGCTGACATGCAGCACTAATGAAAAACAAAGCTCATGTGACTGGAGTTTCTGTCAGGTACTGTTCCTTCATTCGCGACACAAATCCAAGCCTGACATCTTTTGTTCCCAATCATACCTGTGCACATGTACTCCCTTACATAACCCTCTAGTCTGCCGCTAATGCCAAAATATGATCTATGTGACGTGCCTAAAGCCCTGAGTTTTACAAAGCAATAACAATAAATTACTACTATCTTGGATTCGCCCTCTGTTTCAATGTTAAAAGTCTATTTTGGCCTCTTTCCATGTCTAGGTTATAAGAAATCTAGTTTAATGTTATTCTTGGAGGGAAAGCAATCACCAGGGCAAGAGCAGAATGGGCCTATAATGTTTCTGTCATTCTAAATATCAGCCAAAAGCTACAAGCAGCTACAGGAATCTTATCACACCAGCAATGTGATACAGTCTGTGCACTACATTGACTTGAGGGTTCGGGCCTCTCAACTTTTCAATTGCCGAACTCAGGAGTTCTCAAAGTATGAAGAAGTTGAAATGTGGACTAGATTGACTATAATTTAAGAACATATTTCAACTGCAGACCTTTTTGCATACCACTTGAAGGAGCGGGCGTACAACACGGATTGAGAGCCACAGGCCTAGCTAGAAACACGTTGAAAAAGGCTGCGTTTGTTAAGGAGACACATTTCAGACCAGTGAAAAAATGATAAGGCTATGCTACAATCATTAGAACTTGGAACAACGCTCGGTCAAGTAGTTGTTGAGATTTGGGCAGCCCTTGGACCAGTTTACCAGGACGAGGGGGGCACACATGCTGTTTCACACTTAAAGTCAAATTGTAGAAATCGACTATAAATAAGATGGCAAAACTCTGCATAGAAACAGCTTGTGACAATTCTAAAGAAGAATCTCGGAGTTCCGTGTTTTTTCCCCAAATTTCCTCTCAAATGTTTTCAGTGTTTGCCATTTCAAAATAATATGCAAGAATAATGTAGACAGTCCCTTTTATAGCCTACTGCCTAATCAGATTGAAGTGGATGCAATCACAACTTTTGATCAGTCTTTTTCAACTATTTTCAAAATTTCAAAGTTTATTCGAACTGTACATTTCCGATGCCGAGCCGTGCATTTCAAGGTTGCCCCCGGGGACATGTAAATGGTGGAATTTCTCTAATTATCGCCAGCCTCCCACTACAACAGTGCGCCAGGTCTGCATTGTTCAAAAGCACGACGCTCTTTGAAACCTGGCTTTCTCTGTCTTTGTTTGAACGGAAAGAATAACACAATGAACCGGAGACTTTCTTTTGAAGAGGTCTGTTTTGTGTCGAAGCAATTGTTCGAGTTTCAACCTTTCCCCATTCCCTGAACTGACAGTGCAGATGCTGTGAGGAAACTATAAACCCCTGCATTAGCATTAGCAGTAAATCACAGATATGATGAGAGAATTGGCTTGCCAGATTTTAAGGCCAATACAAGCAATCAAGTCTGGGAGGATTTAAATAAAATTAAAACACTTGAACAGCCTATATTTCAGTAATGTCTGGGTCTATAAACATCAAAAAGAACTACAATAAGCTAAAAATCACCAATGTGTTGAATGGAAATTGCCTCTCAGGAGCAAACACCCCATTAAATGCAATCCACAACTTTCCAAACAAAAAAGAGAGCTTGGCAACCGTGAACTCTACTAAAGGAGAACTTATCGCTGCAATGCATTGTGTTGTCTTTATGAGGCAAAGTAATTAATGGGATACTTTTATCTTGTGGCACAGTGGCAACCAAATGCCTCGATAAAAACAACAATAGCTACTGAATAATTCATTGGTTTACAAAATAGTGCTGTACCTGGCTCCATTTGATTGCATTGAAACGGCATTGTTAAAATAGCAATTAACTTATTTCGAACAAACAAACTAATTCAGCCCTTTCTGTTTTCACTGATTTCAGGATTTCTGGACTAAATCCTTGGAACTTTGGGCCTTGGGTTGAATACCATGAAGAATGTCTTTGTTATGTTGGAAATACAGTGATGTTAAGCATTTTTCTATTTGCTTTTCAACTCGTCAATTTCACAGTTTTGGTGCAAAGTCATCGGTTCCCCAGTGTCTTAGAGGTTCAGATAAAGACAATTTTCTATATTTTCCATACACATTTCAGCTGTTTTACCCAAAACTCTTCAGTTAAAGTCCTGGAGTAAATATTTTAACATGAGGATTTGTAGAATACTAGAAACTAACAATGTTCTTTGTGAGAGATTGGCCATAAACACGCTGTACAACCCTTTTAATACAGGTCAGAATTGAGCTGCTCCAGTTCTGAGGCTAATTTATTCAGTCATATTAATAATACAAACAAGACGCCCTTGAAGCTTCTGATTTTGATTCAGAGTTTACAACAAGCTTTTCTTCATTTTTGCAAAACATCACCCACACATTAACCTTAGAAAAACCCTTATTTTCTAATTTAAGTCTGTGTTCTGTCTCAACTTGACATAAAAACCTTTCCGGTGTGAGAATAACATGTTATGTTTCTTTTTTTATTTTTTGCAGTTCAGTTAAAAGTCAAATAATCTTACACAAATGGAAAGTTGATTCAAGGTTTCAAGCAAGACAATGCTCAAGCTGTAAAGGATGCATGTTTTTCAACGTATCGCAGTAATTCATGCAAATTGTATTCATCACTTCATCTTTAATAAGTGGGTTTTTAAACGCAAAATAGAGCAATGCTATTTAGCCAATGAAAAGCGTTGAAATTGCTTTAGATTAAGACAGTAATTACTCTCGGCTTTGGCCTGCTGTTATCGCCTCATCCGAAGGAAAACTGGAGCACTGCTGCTTGTGTTAAAGCCAAAGATTGTTGCTACATGTTGCATTTTGCTGACAGGTCGTACAAAATCCATGCAACATTTAAAAGTCTTTGCGTTGTGGATCCCCAGCTGGTGACAGGAGGCCTCTTTGTGGAGAACGCCTCTGGGAACATCTCCGTTAGCTCACGATTTCAGGATTTACACGAAACAATGTGCTCCTTTCCAGCAGAAAATTCTTTGTAACTTTCTATTTTCCAAAGGATCCTTGTTTATTGATGCCATTTCATAGCGATATCAACTCAAAAATGTGAACAAAAGTGTGACGCATTGTCAAAAATATGCTTTTTTCTGGAAGTACGGAGCAGGATTGGCAGACATATAGTTTCAGTAAGTTGTATAAGTTTGAGTCTAGAATCCTGTCAATGGACAAAAGACTTTTGAGTGAATAAGGGTTTCCACTCATCCGTAACAAAATATTTTAATTGTATTACTGTCAAGATTCTATTGTGATCATCATCAATCATACAACATACTTACAGTGCATTGTATCAAGTTTGTCAAAGAGGTTCCATTAAGTGCAGGTATAGACACACTCACACTAAGACAAGGCACGTTAGACAAGGCAATTCAACAATAAAACAAGGCCAAGAAGGTAGTATAAGCCAGATAAAGGCTTGGGCAACATGATAAAATGATCTTTTCGTGAGATCATCGCATCATGATTTAACGCTTCTTATTTAATGCAGCTCTGCACTCAGAGAGTAGAGACTGACGCAGGAGGGATTATTCACTCTTGTCCCGTCCCACTCCCGTAAAACAACTCTGTCAAGTCCAGTTCAGAGAGACTGACAAAAATCCTGTCCCGCTCCCGTGTGGTCATTTTGATTGCAGTTGAAAAAAATGAAAAATGACAGTAAAGCCCAAGGAAACCTAATGTGAGAGAATTCAAAATATATTACCATTGTTTTACAGACAATGGGCTATAAATTCAAAAATAATTCAAGCAGTGTAATTTTGCTTCTTTTACTTCAGTCGTCACGGCACCTTTTCTCACACATAACCAGGCTTTATCACAACGGATTCTGCACTAAACGCTGTGCGCGAGGAGCTGTTTTTTTTTACTTTTTAGACTAAAATCCGTGGTCCTATCTCCGCTGTTGCTCACCCGACACAAACACACAGCAGCGTGAACAAGCAACATTAATAAGCAATAAGCACAAGTTGTTATTTTCTTTTTCTGTCTGTGTGCTCTTGGTTGTGTGACAGTTTGAGTTATGCAATCACAGTAAAAAATGTGTAAAAAATCAAGAGTGTGATATAGGCTGTAGGAAAACTAAACATACATTTGTTAGAATAACTCCCGACCCACAGGGAAATGTCAGTAGAAGTAGAAAAGGTGTGAATGCAATGCAAAATCAAGTTCAAAGTTAAGATAAAGAGGAAAACTGTGTAGAAAAGAAAACTTCAACTGGAGAGTTTTCAAATAAACACAAGTTTCTTTGAGTTGTTAGACCAGAGCAGACAGACAAATCCGAGCTGTATTGACTGTGTATCTGCTCCGAAGTCTTGTGTATCAGCTCAATACAGCAACCGACTATTTCTGGCTGCACCATCTTTTGTATGCCTTGGCCAAAAGGAATAATTAGACACATTCAAGAAGTGATTCAAGAAAAAGCTTTTTACGCTATTAGTAATTTGTGCGGCCACTATACTTGTATTTACCTTAATTATATCCTCAATCACGAAATAGGCTGTATAATTGAGGCCAAATCTCTAAAGTGGCTTCAAAACAGCAGGACTTTGAAGAGGAATGTCGATATTTTGACGAAATAGAAAAGTTACTTAAAGGACTATTTGTTATTCTGAAGGTGTAGAGGGTTGAAACAAATCATCTTCAAAGGAAATATCATAGCCTTTAAACTCGATTGATTTTCATAAAAATGGTTGATTGCTTGAAATTGTAGACATTCCTCCTAATTTTAGAACTGTGTGAACTGTCAAAACTCCTGCCATGGACACAGTAAATGGATACCTTTGGAATATGCAGTTGGCGGCAGGAAAAAAGACCATCACGAAAAGGTGGCGGACACAAACCTCACTGAAGATCGACTGGACTGACATAGAAAACAAATGGAGAAAATGATTACATTAAGACTTTGCAGACTTTGGACTAAATGGGACGTATATGTAGGAAAGACTGCTGTAATTTTATGTATATATTATTAGTCTGTGCCTTTTGTGTGGATGTAATTATCTTTTATCATGATTTCTTACTTTTTCTTCTTCTTCCTGCTCTCTGGTCTTTTGTATCCGTTTAAATTTCAAATATTGAATGAAATTAAATTGTAGACATGATTTATGTACAGCGCATTTCAAATTTCTAAGTTTTTATGATTTGTGCTTCAAGTAACTTTGGAAGACTCAAAAATGCCAGAGACAACATAATGTGCGGCACAAAAGGCTCTTGTTATATTAGATAAACTGCGTGTTGTGTGCTGCAAGAGAAACTGAAGCAATAAAGGTAGTTGGCTGAGATGCTTCTGCCATAACCTGCGGTAGTACGGAAACAATATTGGACATATTCTTTCATCTTCACTGCGACAGGACAAATAACCAAATATTACACTTGTATAACCACAAAACGCCCCAAGACGACCAGCCAGAAGCACTCAAACCCAGCACACGGAAAACAAAAGAACTGTATCTAGGAAGCAATGGAGCAACCAAACAAAAACAACTGCTGTGACAGGCTAGCAATCACATAAAATGGGTAAACACACATGTACGAGACCCTTGTCCCACTCACACGATAAACATTATGTTTCTATCGCTCGAGCCTGAAGGGCAAAATAAAAATGATATGGGGAAGTTTTTATATATAAGATTGAGGAAAAATGACTTGTCATTGCACGCACAAATCATTGGCTCAAGCTGTAGCAGGTGCTTCACTCCAGGGCAGAACGTTCTTCCATTTAAAATATTCAGCAGCGACGAAACTCGACTGCTCGGAAATATGAAGGTTGAAACAGATGTTGAGAGAAGCTCTGGGTTGCAATGCACATGGCAAACGCGTTGTAAAAGTTAATGGTACAAATACTGAAGTGAGTGATACTGAAGTTGTGAAATTGCCTATGTTTTAGGTAATGCATCTGGAAGTAAGGATTTTTGTAGTAGATAGTGTTCACAATCAAATAAAAAAATAGTAGAGGAATATATTATTAGCATTATCTTCTTCATCTTCTTCTTCTTGATCATCTTCATCTTTATCCTCATCATCATCTTCATATTCATCCTCATCATCATCATTATCATCATCATCTTCATATTCATCCTCCTCTTCATATTCATCCTCATCATTATTATCATCTTCATATTCATCATCATCTTCATTATCTTCATCCTCATCATCATCATCATCATCATCATCATCATCATTATCATCATTATTAAGCTTTTTATTTTACTAGCAATGTATGTGACTCCTGCCTTAAAACTTAAAACATCTTTGGACATGTGCAGCCCTTTAATGTCCCCTCTGTGGATCTAGGGCAGATGGTCTTTCGTTCCTAATAGAGTCGTAAACTCTGCGTCCAGGGGTTGAGTCCACATCACTTCGAATCATCTTCCTCTCGATAGGGCTCCACAAAAAAGGACCACTTCGCGAAACAACTCCTCGCTGATGCTACACCAGGCACTGAGGGCAGGGCTGTGATGTTTTTTTGTAGAGAGCACAAAGAAGACCCCTCGGGTGACGGAGGGAAAGTGTGTCTGCCCAAGCACACGATGAATCTAATCAAACCATTTAGTTCAAACAGCCTTGGTGGGGATGGGATAGTCGTAGCGGCAGCGGTATCGAATGTCTTCCATTTTGGCTTTGTGTTGCCTCATTCAGACCTGTCCCCCGCGGCTGTTCTAATCTGCCGGCGGAAACCGGCGATTGGCATCACCCCCCTGATGCCTCAGCGCTGACAGAGAGAGCAGGATACCGAGTTTGATTTGGGAAGAAAATGTGCGAGAAAGGCAGGCTCATATCAGGTCACTGTGGGGGGGCCCATTGCACTCACTGGGAAGCTTTTGATTGAGACTAAACAGCACAATGTGAATGCATATATTCTATCAATCCTGACAGTCTGTGGCAATACTGTACTAGACGTTCTTGGTATAAATTACAAGTATAGGGGGAATATAGCAGCACTGTAGTCAGTGGTCAATAACAGCATGGTGCCTTGTTCAATAGCAAGGCACCATGCTGTTATTGATCACTGATTACAGTTCTGCTATATTCTCCCTATACTTTCCATCCCACCCTCTCCACAATGTGTTGGTCAGCTGCAATAGCTCGTTCAGCAATACACTGTTACTGCCACACTGCTCCAGTGACACAGGAAGCCATTCCAACTGCCAAACTCTGTGCAGTAAAATCCCCTCAAGTAACATTCAGTTCTCTTGTAAAGCTGTACAGAAGCATGTAAATGTGTTCTGAGAGTATACTATATTTTTATGAGTCAAGTTGTTCAAAATGTATTCTCAATCTGCAGCTCTAGTCTGATAACTCTTGGTTCTCTTTCTCTTTTGTCCTGTTTTTATCCAAAAAACAGAAAGAAACAGAACCAAGAAGGAATATAGTCTCTATCCCTCATGTGTCTGGACTGTCTAAAAAACAACAACAAAAGAACACAACAACTTGTATTTTAAAACGAGCAACACTTTAAGACAAAAACGGGTTCATCCCAAGGACACTCTTTTGAGGACAGAAAGGTGAAGATTCTAAGCAGTAGAAGAAATGGTTTGAGAGGGTCCCTCTATAAACAGAAATGGAGGTTTAAGGTGCAATTTACCAGTAGTGTAGAACAGCATGTTGAAGCCATATGTGGTATCATCCTTGGCTATTCAGATGCTAATCAGGTACTTATCAGTGATCAGGGAGCGGCAAGCAGCTAACAACAGGATATCTGCCTGGTGGGCGGGGCTTACACAGCTCAAAGTAGGATAATAATCAGAGTTTTCAGACTGAATCCACAGATTGAAAATTACTTTTAGATGAAAGACGAAACTGCTGCTCTACTACTGCCTGCTCACTGACCTCTCCAAACGAGCTGTAAAACAGCTGCAGTACATTCAGAACGCTGCTGCTCGGGTCCTGACTAGAACCAGGAAGTACCATCACATTAGTCCTGTTCTCAGGTCTCTGCACTGGCCCCTGTGGCTCAGAGAAGAGACTTTAAAGCAGCTCTGCTTGTGTCTCTCCACGGCCTGTTAGTGCCATATGAACCATCTCAAACTCTGAGAACCTCAGGGACCAGCCTCCTGCTGGTGCCCAGAGTCAGGACTAAACAGTTTTATGCAGTTTTATGCAGTTAAAAAAACAGTCTTCCTTACGATGTGAATTCTACTCTGACAATGTTCAAATCTAAGCTAAAAACGATTTTATTTAGCTGTGCATGTGACCAAAAGGATTTTATTTGCACTCTTTAACTGTTTTGTGAATTTAACATTTGTTCTCCTGATGTGTGAAGCACTTTGAATTGCCTTGTGTACGACTTGTGCGCTACAAATAAACTTGCCTTGCCTACTAAAGAAGCATTTTGTTTGGCAGAAAAATCAAACTAAAACAGCTTGTCCTGCAGCTTTAATGGTTCCCAAATCTCCTCCACCAGGGCTGACAGTCGTTTTATTCTAGAGAATCCCTGCTGTTTTGTGACAAAGTCTTGCTCATCTCTGTGGATCCATTGCACTGGCCTGTCTCCAGACTTGTGGACTAATCTGTGCAGTGTGAACCAGCAGGCTACAACGTACAACTGCACACCCCCAGCACCCCTCTCCACTGGGAGCCACGAGTTATTTTCGCTCACTGCCAATGTGAGGCTTTGCTGGGCTGCTTGGGAGGTGTTGGCTTGGACAGCAAAACCGTTTTACACTTAAACAGTACAATAACTCAGATTTTACAGATTTTCTTTGACAGGACAGGTGTAGCGTGAAATGGGGAGTGAGAGGGTACAGGCTTTCGGCAAATGGTCAAGGGACTGGAATCAAACCCACGACACGGCGCCGTTAACCACTACACCACTGTTGACCACAATAGTCTACATTTGCATTGTGTTTACCAATGTTGACAAGTGTTAAAGGTCCTGTCCTGTATTTTGCTTTGAGGTACAAGTAAAACTAACAGGACGATAAAGGCTCACAAAAGTTGATTTTATATTATATGGGGCCTTTAACAAGTTAAGCGATTAATCACAATTTATAGATTATAGAAATAATTGCCAACAAATGTAGTACTAGATTTGTTTTTTTCCCTGAACACAGGCTCCACAACATCTCATGTGCTGAGAAAAGAGGTTTCATGACTCAGACAGAGCAGGGATTATCCCCAAATGACTCAAATATTTGTAAAATTGCAGTTGTTTAATGGATTATAATAAAAGTAAATATGCTCTATGAAGATGTTCTTTAGCAGTGACACTTCCAAACAGTCACGTTCAAAGGCCTTTCGCAATCAAATTAATCAATTGCCAAAATATGTCAAAGCACCACATAGTCATTCTCTTCACACTTGGTGGTAGTAGGAAGTGCTTACCCAAAGACATAAGGATGGCATGCACCTGGTTAGCACTGGGATTGTACCTCTGACCTTCGAGTCAATGGGCAAACATTCTGACCCTGAATCAAAGCTAGCGCTGCAATGGAATCATCTGTTCTTCAAATATGAGCGAGTCTCTGTCGAAGTTTAGTCTATAACAGACTGCGAGAGGCGAGGATCGTTCTCAAGGTCTTTTTTTGATGAAAATAGGCAAAACAGTAGCATGATTTAACTGCGTTTTATATAGCTGTTGCAAGGATCTGTTAAAATGGCATGACGATGGCAGGACGTCAGCTTTAAGATTGTTTATGCCAGTCCACAGATAATCAGAAAGTACACAGAAAGTTCATCGTGACGCATATGCAGTAAGATCATCGTGACCCATGATAAATAGGACAGAGAAGTATAATATAAATGCATGACAATGATTTGATCAATATCCACATCTCCAACAATTGCACATTTCCACATGGACATGACATTTTCTTTTGCTAAATACTTCCAAATGTTTTGTGTATACGACTAATAGATCATCCTCACTCAAAGTATCATCCTGTAGTAGAAAAATGTAGTATATACCGTTTCACCAAGATAAGGATTGATTATGTTGTATATTATATATCTTTATATTGGCAACATTGAAAACTACAATTGACTCAAAAGTTGTTTTCTGACTGCCAATAATAAAGTGTTATAAGGAAGCATGTCAGAATTAGCAGAAAATCAGACAACGCTGATACGATTAATGTTATTGAGACATTTGCTGATCATTGAAACGGACAATTTGGGCAGAGGGAGGAATGTGAAATAAAACGCTCTTCATCCCCACATCCCGGGTCTTATCAGAGACTGAGAGGAAACTATAATTGAGTCACAAACCGCCGTACAATTTCTCATTATGATCTTATTAGCCTGCGGCGTGGAGCTGACATAACCTGACGCAAACACGCAAAAGCAGACACAGCTCAGATTTACAATGGGGCAATTAAAGGATCCACGGTGATACAGTGTAAGCGTTTGTACAGCAAAGGACTTAGACAGAAGCAGGTCCTATACAGTTAATTCTAATAATAAACTAGGCCGGGGTTTCTGAAAGTCGGCTTCGCGTACCCATGACCAATTGTCTTTACTTCATTTATCCATTTTATTCTCATTTTTGCTCTTCTTTGAGTCATTTCTTAGTTAAAATGACTGTGGTAGTGGCATATTCCTACTTGAGACCTGGTTTAGCCCTGATTTAAACTTGAAATAGTAATTTTCTGGACCCAATTTAGATCTTGTGGTACTCGAAAAGACAATTCTATTCTTTGGAGGTACTTGGTGTAAACAGTTTGAGAACGACTGCACTAGGCTTTCATTTAGGTGTGGATATAGACAAAAAAAGATCATCTAGATTTAATATATACATATTTTTTGTTCTTCAATCATCCATATGATGATATTCAGATTATATTATGGTAATATGTCAAATATGTGCTGAAATATTATGTGATTAAGGTTGAAGTGTTGCATAAAATGAAGGGTGAAGTGACTGTAAAATTAACCACTGAACTTACAAGGGCATTTCAAAACGAATAGAATCATGGTATCTGTATGTAGCCTATTTCTAGAATATATTTCTAGCAATATTCCACGTGAAATGTTAGGCATAAGATCATTGCTTGGTATCAATTAGAAAATATCACTATCGCTTTTATGTGACGGCAAAAATATGACTTCCAAGACATCCATAAAGGTGATTTTTCTCTTCTCACCATTCAAATGCATATTGTGAAAACTCGCACTGGGATATTAGCTGGTTCAGAGCCAACAAAATGTGATTACAAAACCATTAAAGAAGTTATTGTTATTCGCACATAAAGTCCAAAGCAAATAATGAAGGTTAATTTAATCACGATCAATATGTGATGAGGAATGGTACTCAAATGTAATGAAAAGCTATTGAACCAAGTCCCGCTCTCAGACAAAGTGCAGTTGAGGCCTTAAAGTTGTCAAGTGTTCTTTCAGGATGGTTTACGGTCTATCCACCTGGCACCCGCACCAATGCAGCATCTTGTAATTCCAAACTTGTGTCAGATTTCTTCCATTTTGCAGAGCTGCTTTTCATAATACACGCAGTTATTCTACCATAATGTGTGAAAAATGCATTCGCAGACAGTTGGGTGTGCTCAGATTTATGCTTCCACAGCTTCTTGCAGATTGCAATCCTCAAAATGTATCCGCAGACACAAAACAAATGGTGCATAAGAGTGGCTGCGTTTGTCTCGGCTTATCTCCGGGTTCCTGTGAAACAATGGAGCAAAATGAGGCAGGTTCATGGAATCGCAAAAATTCAAGGGCCGTGTGACACGAAACAGATAGTGTGGAGCAGCTGAGCAGACAGCGAGAGAGATAAGAGCACATTCCTCTGAAGAGATGTACAGTTCCTCGTCGTTACCTGCTTCCTCCCATTAACCGCCGCCAAACTCGAGCGGTTTTACAACAAAGACGTGCCCCACACAAAGTGCTGAGAAGATAAATGCCTTTATGTTCTGTCTGCAACAAACTTTCTTCAAGCTGCAAACTGCAAACAATTGCTTTTACTTGTTTTCTGTAACTGCTGACAGCACAGATTAGGATAACTCTTGATAAATGTTTGAAAAACATTTTCAATCTGTGTCATCAGAAAGGAAACGTGTTTGAATCAACTGTTGAGTTATTCTGCATTAAACACAAGCCTCTGGTGGTATAATACACCATTCACAATAAGACATAAATAATATAAATAAAATGATGATGTGGAAACCCATTTTATGCCACTGACATAATAACAAATACTTTTTGTAAAAATGAACCTTATCATAAATGAAACAAACTAGAAAAACATAATGGCATATTTTTAAATTCCTCACGAGTGTACATAAAAGCCACATAAATATGGAGACTAAAATAATAGTCTTATTTAAATAAGAATAATTGGATAAGACATTTTAAAATCAGCCATTACCTTAAATTTATTTATTGACCTTTATTTAACCAGGTAAAAAAAAAAAAAAAAAAAGGGGGGGGGGCACGCCACCTTCTTGCTGCAAAGCGAGAATGCTAACCGCTGCACCACCGTTCTGCACAGGGGAGGTAACAACACACTTTACCTGTGACACTTTGGCATGGATTCTCATCTGGATCACATTGAACTGGAGCAGTTCCCAGAAGCTGTCCATAAACATGAGGTCAGTGTGCGGAGAAGGCTATTGACACAGGAGGAGAGACTCGTCATTTCACTCTTCAAAGCCAGGTGCAGGTGTCTTTGCGGCGAGCTGTCCCGTTATTCTGTTTCAAACTCTGCTTTCAAGAAGGCTATAATGAAATCCTTGTGATCTTCGGCCCCAGATTTGTCTTTTTGGCAGCGCAGCCAAATGCCTACAGGTTTTCTTACACGTCCGTCCGTGCTCATCAGCCGAGCTTTGAATAAAAGTACAGAAAGCATATTCTTCTGTCTATACTTTCACAATCAGCAGTGGTTTAAATGTTTTAAGGAGACAGACACAAACCGGCAGACTTTGCCTATAGCCTAAGATTTAAATCTAATAAACTATATGCTGTATAATTAAAATAATCTGTAATTTATGTCTTTAATAAAGTTGTTAGCCTAACTATATGAACATGTTAATTGTCAACTCATTTATAGCAGATTTGCATGACTAATAATTAGCACAGTTGCTGATGGTAAATAAGATGCTCTATGAAAATAGCAATAATAAACAAAACATTTTCCAAGATATTTAAAGTAAAATGTTCTACTGGCAGTTAACAGCAACGTAATACCATGGAAAAGGGGATTAAAATGGCACGGTTATTGAGCTCCATAGAAATAATATATTTGAAATAAGTTTAATATGTGCCTTTTTATTGTTTCTGTTCAGCCACCACAAGTTAACTTTTTCTTACTAATGAAAGTTGACCTTTTCTACCTCTCTTCTGCTTGAAGAGAAAAAAAAAAAGAATCGTTAGATTTGAGTAATTTCAACTTCTGAACAGTTAATGCCAAGAGCTTTTGTCTTATACATGAGCATAACTCAGTGGCGTGCGGTCACAGCAATCAAGGCAATCAGTGATTGGCCATAAAATCTAAAATTACCCAGTGTCACATCCATATATGAATTGTTCAGTGCCAGTGGCAGGGCTCCGGGGGTGGATGAGATCCGCCCTGAGTACCTAAAGTATCTGGATGTTGTAGGACTGTCTTGGTTGACACGTCTCTGCAACATCGCCTGGACTGGCAGACCAGGGTGGTGGTCCCTCTGTTTAAGAAGGGGGACCAGAGGGTGTGTTCCAACTACAGAGGGATCACACTCCTCAACCTCCCCAGTAAGGTCTATTCCAAGGTACTGGAGAGGAGAATCCGACCGATAGTCGAACCTGGGATTCAGGAGGAGCAGAGTGGTTTTCGTCCCGGTCGTGGAACACTGGACCAGCTCTATACTCTCCATCGGGTGCTCGAGGGCTCATGGGAGTTTGCCCAACCAGTCCACATGTGCTTTGTGGATCTGGAGAAGGCTTTCGACCGTGTCCCTCGGGGTGTCCTTTGGGGGGTGCTCCGGGAGTACGGGGTCCGGGGCCCTTTGCTCAGGGCTGTCCGGTCCCTGTATGACCGGAGCAGGAGCTGTGTTCGCATTGCCGGCAGTAACTCAGATCTGTTCCCAGTGCATGTTGGACTCCGCCAGGGCTGCTCTGTGTCACCGGTTCTGTTCATAGTTTTTATCGACAGAATTTCTAGGTGCAGTCGGGGGTCGGAGGGTGTCCGGTTTGGGGACCACAGGATCTCATCTCTGCTGTTTGCAGAAGATGTTGTCCTGATGGCTCCATCAAACCCGGACCTGCAACATGCACTGGGACGGTTTGCAGCCGAGTGTGAAGCGGCTGGGATGAGAATCAACACCTCCAAATCCGAGGCCATGGTTCTGAACCGGAAAAAGGTGGCTTGCCCTCTCCAGGTGGGTGGGGTGTCCTTGCCCCAAGTGGAGGAGTTCAAGTATCTCGGGGTCTTGTTCACGAGTGAGGGAAGGATGGAGCGTGAGATCGACAGGCGGATCCAATGCAGCGACTGCATCACTGCAGCCGCTGCACCGGACCGTTGAGGTGAAGAGGGAGCTGAGCCGAAAGGCAAAGCTCTCTATTTACCGGTCGGTCTAGGTTCCTACCCTCACCTATGGTCATGAGCTTTGAGTAATGACCGAAAGAACAAGATCGCGGATACAAGCGGTCGAAATGAGTTTCCTCCACGTCGAGAGGAGCCAGCTGAGGTGGCTCGGGCATCTGTTCCGGATGCCTCCTGGGCGCCTCCCTCGGGAGGTGTTTCAGGCATGTCCCACCGGGAAGAGGCCCCCGGGGATCCCACCGGAGGAGTTAGAGGAAGTGTATGGGGAGAAGGAAGTCTGGGAGTCCCTGCTCAGACTGCTGCCCCCGCGACCCGTCCCCGGATAAGCGGCAGAAAATGGATGGATGGATGGATATATTCAAATAAGCCTGTTTTCCCCTCATTTCTGCTGCTGAAGCTTGGCTGAAGTCACAGTGCATTTTAGTGGCCTCTACAGGCCGCTGGGTGGTACAGCAGGAAGCTTGGTTCCACTGCTCAGTCTGTGGCCGTGTTCAGAAGCTCGTTCATGCTTCGCTCTCTAACATGAGCTTTTAGAGCCAGAGCGGACAGCAGCTTCTTTTAGAGATCTGCGCATGCTCTGAGGACCACACGGCCTCAATTCCATGGATCTATGCTCTAACCTGAATAAACCTGTGGGAATCATGGATGTTTGCTGGTTTTGCTGAGCATGTGCGAGAAGAAGCGAAGCAACAGCCGCCGCAAACTGACTAAAAACTATAGTTCGGAGATTCTTTGTCTGTAGCTAAGGCTCTGCTGCATGTTTCGAATAATTAGATGTCATTTAACAACATAGAATTCTAATCTGTATAATGAATTGGTCGGTGAAGTCATCTTATTTAACTAATTTAGCACTTTGATAAAATATATGAGTTTAGCTCAGTATATTATATTAACTTCTCCCTTAATGTGGGGGATCTGGGTTCACTTTTCTACTATCCACTAAATATTGATGAACACCCCAGGTCTGTTTGCCCATCCACAAAAGTCAGCGAACGCCACTGGCATTACCTGATGCTAAACATATGATCTTCTGTGTTTTTTGTTTTTTCATTGATTTGTGCTTCGTGTCTCTGATGGTTTAAACTTGTTAAAGACAGACTTTTACATTTGGGTAAATGCACACAACCGCTGCCAGTATTATTGACCAAACCACCTTCAACTCCCACAATCCCCTGCTACAAGATGTCCTCAGGCAAAATGGCTCTGATCCAAGTCCACAAATGAGGAACAGGAAGATAAACTGACACCTCAATACACCAGACAAACTGGAACAAACAGTGAAAGACCTTACTGTTATGGATGTGTTTACTATAGAAAAAAGTGCAGCAAAATAGTCTGCTAACAGCGCACCGGTGTAACTTTCAGGTTGGTGGTGGATAAAAATGCAGCACACATAGGTCTTACTTTGACCCTGAGAGCTGGCTGTGCAATCTGTCGTCCAGGTAGGTTGAATAGCAAGAGAAAATTGAATTCTGTCAAATGGACAAAAGGTTTCGGAGTGAATATGTTTCGTCACTCATACAAGCAGCTTTTTGAGTTCATTTGCTGTGTTTCGGAGCTGCTTTGTACTTGGGCAAAAAAAATGCTTTATTACGCTTAATACATTGATAGTACAGTCCCTATCGATAACAAAAAATGTGATTACAAAATATAAAACGCTTGCCTTCGTGCAATGGCAAAACTAATATAAATGCAATATAAAACATTCAGATAGAAGTAAATGATCTATCTTGTATACCGCTGTCTTGGTCGATGAAAAGTGACATTTAATCAGACAACTTTATTTAGCCATCCAGGGGCCATTCAGTTGAGCAGCATCAGAAGATAAAGAGTTTTTGTGTGACGGGGGCCGTCACACAGCAAACACGGTGGAGCCCATTCATAAATATGCCGCGCAATAACAAAACCCTAGAGCGGCGATTACTTGACGATGGGAACAGTGAGTTTCGCAGACAAATCGCAGCTGATGTCCATCTAAAATATAAGGTGATAGTTAGTTTACTTCTGGGGGAATACTTCATCTTTCAAAAGCTCACAATGGAAATAATGAAACGAATACAAATCAGATCAACAGGAATGCTATTTTTACTTGACACAGGCATTAGATTTCTCCGGGGCTGCGAGGATATTAAGGATCCCAATGGCGCAAATCATCGATCACATCCCAGTGAACGCAGGCCTTCGAATGCTCATATCTACAGAATCTATGGTCCTGACTAAACAGAGCAATCACCACTCTGGTGGGATTACCTGGATTTGAATACTGCAAGCTCTAGTCAGCAACCAAAAGTGTGTCATTGAAATGAAAAGAGTGCAGGTTTATTGGAGCAATTGACCTTCAGGGCGTCGGGTCCGTGGATCAGCCTCGCCGTGCCGCTCTAATTAGCTCGGACGGGCGACGAACAGGAGCGGTGATTAGCTGTAACAAGAGGGCCTGAACTCTGCAGGCTTCTGTGGAGATGAACAACCTTCAGCTGCCCAAAGCGTCTGCTGGAATATCACATGGAAAAAGTGATGTCTAATGCGGTGCAGCCCCAGCTTCACATCTGCCAGAAAAGACGTTTTACTAAAGTCGGCTTGAGCGGCCGTCCGGCAGGGATTTCCTGCACTTTGTTGTCTGAAAACGTTGCAGTTAGATGATGAGAAGGTGAACGGGGAGTAAAAGGCACAAAAAACTCTTCAAAAGGATGTGGTCATGTGGGTAACTTCGTGTACTGGGTTTGTGGTTCTATTTAATTAATCATGTAGGGAATTGAAAACCAATTATTATCTTTAGTGGCTGACACGACACTATTTACTTTCATTACTGCTTACGTTTTTAAAATACTAGCAGAATGGTAGGCAAGGCAAGTTTATTTGTAGGCAATTCAAAATGCTTCACACAACAGGAAACAAATGCATTCAAATCACAAAGAAATGACAGGTACTTATAACTTCTTCAGCAACTTCCTCTGACCCGGCAATCGACCTCTCAAACACAACATTAAAGCTGCATTACTTGATTTTCACTTTGTAAAAGGAGGAAGTACGTATTTAAGTCTACGAAACCTGTCCATAGCTCTCACAAACCCTTTGGCACATGGTTCATTTTCATGTGCGTTCATTTTCAGGCGAGTGCGCAGGTCGCCACAGCGCAGTCAATCCTAGTGCTACTTCTGTGTTTCCAATAGCTACAAAACAGTAATTAAGTACTAATTAAGTAGCAAAACCGGTCTGATTTCGACACAAGAATAAAGGTGGGTACCATCGCTTTAATACACAGGCAAAGTAGGTAAAATATCTTGCCCAAGGACCATAAGGCCGAAGCTGGAAACTGCCAAACTTCTTCAAAATGCTTTGCCAGTCCCTAGAAATGTTGTTATGGAGGGCAAAAGTTCAACATGATTAACACAAATTGGTATTTTATTTTTCATTAGAACCACAACAACACTACAACAACAACAGGGGAAAATAAACAGAAAAAACACAATAAAACACAAAGAACAAGCTGGACCAAGGAGAACATAAGGTACGTAAAGGAGTGGAATTAAACAATAAAATAAAGCATATTAAGTTCAGAATAATTTTGTAATTTTTGTGTGTACATTTTCATGTTGAATATTTTTTCCATTGTGCGTTTGTCTGTTATGAGTTTTGTCCAGTCCTTAAACGTTAAAAGTTCAACATGACAAGTTCAGCCAGAATTTCTTCCTTACCGCACCCTAAAAGCACAACATTAAGATTTATACAAAGCAGTGCAGTTAAAAGGTAGTGAAGATACAGATCAAACGTTTAATACCACATTGTACAACAAGGCACGTACTGTAGAAATGATAATAAACGTTTTATTATCATTTCTACAGTACGTGCCTTGTTGTACAACGTGGTATTTAACGTTTGATCTATAACTTTTTAACTGCACAGCTTCGTGTAAATCTTAATGTTGTCCTTTTAGGGTGCGGTTTACCATCTGTCCAGGAAGAGGTCAGCCCTTTGTTCCCCGAGATCTGGGTTTGGGTTTGGTTACGGTATATGCTGCTGTATTTTTGCTGTAAAACCATACATTTATGCACAATTATCAGGGATATGGAACCTGAACCAGTATCCTATGCTAGTATTGGCGTAGTTCCCCCGTTCATAGAAAAGGGGGGACATAGGTACTGGGAAATATAGGTACCCACCCATCCAGGAACTGATGGCTAACTTCCCGTCCATCATCTCAATGTCCAAACTGTGTGCCACAACTTTCTAAACTTGACTTCTATAACATAATCTGCCGTTTTGAATGAGAATTTTGAAAGCAACACAGGGATTTGTGCCGTCATATTACGTATAAAATCAAACGGAGCACCTCTACCAACACTTCTTTCTGCCAACTGAACTTATTATTAGATCTCTTGCTTTCTATTTATGTCTTACTTGCAGCTCCTGTCGGATCCCATCAACCTCCCCACTGTCTCCACCCTCGTATATGTCAGGCCCTGTCAAAACCGCTTCCCTTCTCTGTATCCTTTATCATCAGCGAATGGACACGAGTGCACGCAGGTGTCAACAGGTCCCCCCATCCCCGTCCCCCCTGCGACGGGGGCCTTTGAGCGACGAGCCCTTTCAAAGCCGAGACGAGGGGCGAGGTCACGGGGGAAGACTGACAACGGCAAATGTTTACGCCGCGTCTTCAATAGCTGTGGGAACTCCAAGTGAATACAAATGTACAAGAGCCGACCTGCAGTCCCTTCCTCCTGCAGCTCGAATTCACTCTCGAATGAGCTCTGCCATCTTGTGGAGGAATCGGGTAGAGCAGGAGCTTGGAGCATTATTTAGTGTGCGTTTCAATGAAAAGCGTATCACCATCGAGTTCAATTACAGAGTGGGATGAATGGTCAACAAGGGAGCAAATCAAGCTGTAAATATGCCACAAATAGTGGCAAAAGTAGCACGCTGGCATTTTACACCATTACAACAAGTACCTTTACTCAGTGTGTTTACTTACCTTTTATTGCATAGTCCATTAGCGTGGAAAATAATAAAATGCAAAACAAAGAACATTCTTCATCACCTTTGTGCTTGTTCAAATGGCGTTCGGATGCTTGAAGGTACATTAAATCACCACTAGAGGGAGCAGTGATCCTCCGACCTTCATTTCCAAACAACACAGGTGCAAATAGACACACCAATACATTGAAATTAACCGCTTTCTTTACAAATGAAAGGCAACATAAAATTGTATTATATATATATCGAGACAGGAAGCTATTATAGAAAAAGATTCAAAGCAAAACTACAAATAAATGCATAAGTCGAGTAGAACGCAAAAGAAAACATCAATATTGATTCTGTTGCTATAGCGCATTCTGGATGTTGTTCCTCTCCCTGTGATCAATGCACGTTTTCTTCTCAGTATCAATGTTTATCTCGTAAGATTCAATAAATACAGAAGAAGTTTTTGCACAGTATATGTACTTACTGGAGTAGTTTGTAGTTTCTCAGTTTGAAACAATGGGAGAAAAAGAGCAATAGTGTTTGTAAGTGTAATAACAGCAAGAGTATAAAGAAAAAATAAACAAACAGGAAAGAACATTAGGAATAGGAGTCTCACCAGCAGTGATGGGAGTGGAATCCTGTATGTATGTGGTAGCAGTAGTAGTAGTAGTAGTAGTAGTGGTAGTTGTAGAAGTTAGGGCTGGGACGTTATATTATTTTGCAATACATTGTCACACCAGAATTGTATCAGTTTGTATTGTAACTATGTACTGCAATACTTAAATGACTTATTGCGTGTCATAAACTACCACTAACTACTGACCTGCCAAACACTATGATCAAATACTGTTACATTGACTTTCATCAGGTTTGATATGTTACATGTACATTTTTAATATCAGCTTTGGTGCCGACTGATTCAAAAAGGGGAAAACCCATTAATGTGCATTTGTACTTTTACAAACACAGATTTATAGTTGTAACATATGGAAACTTGGACTTCTATTTAATTAATTCAGGACAAATCATTGCAGTTCCTATTAATACTGCACATAATGCGTAGTGTAATGTACTGTTCTGCAATACAAATCAACAACAAATGATTGCAATGCTATTATTGAATAAGAAATTATCACGTATGGCAATTAGGGATGCATGTTTTTAAATGTTTTCAGCTCATAATTGGAGCCCTTTGTGGCCAATAGTCTGTGAACCTGTTGCATTACCACAATAACATTGCTTTTGTTGTTGTCATTTATGCTACTTTAAGCATATGAGAGTAAACAGAGCAGCCGTAAACACTGTTGTGGTCATAATGAATAAAGTGCTCTTAATTAAAGAGTCACGTTGTAAAGTCGCTAACGTTAGCTGCTTACCTTAGCCTGTGCAGGTACAGATCCATGGTTTTCCATCTGATGCAAGAATCTGTCTGTTTTTTCCACCAACGTGACCTCCAAGTTAAATAAAGCATGTAAGATTAATATTAGTTCATAAATACTGCGGTGTCACTCAGTTTTGCCCAGTCTTCATGTGATAAATCATCTATTTTACAATTACAACGTAGAAAATGACAAAAGAAATACACCAGTTGATTGGGGAAAGCTATCTGCACTCGGTTAAGCATTTAGTGATGGTTATGCGGTTGATCGGCCCAATATAGAATGCTCTTATCGTGTCGCGACAAAAGAGTTTTGTCCCAGCCCTAATAGTAAAATAAGTACTTGTCACAGTAGTAGTCGCAGTAGCTTGTGTAATGCTGTGTAATATTGTAGCTGTGGTAGTGAAAAGCAGAAAGCACAAGCTACTTAACATTCTGTGTGTTCATTTTCCTAAAATAAATAGCTCCCTTTGTATTTTTAAACCTCTGCCAGGTTTTTCACCCTGAAGTGTACGCACTTTGTCACGCTATCACTCCCTTTGTGTATAAATCCTCATTATAATGCAACACTTTGACCTTCACAGCGTCGATGACTAAGACTGACACGTGCCTGTAGTGTGTTTGGTTAAGTTCAGCGCGGGGCTCTGTGGTGCGAGTCAAAGCTAAATGTTTGCTTTTGGTGAAACAGAGCCCGGAGGAGGCAGACTGTGAGTAATACTTTAAAACTCAGCACTTACCTGGAGAGACGGGGCCAGCGGGGGAGCGCAGGGGAGCGAGGGGGCGAGACGGAGCGCAGGGATGAGCCGGGAACGCCGCGGGAAAGGTGACCCGGCGTTCAATGGAAACATGAGGAGAGAAAGACAGAGAGAATTGGTAATGACAAGTCTGTATTCGAGGCGACAGTAGTTTAGTCGGTAGAGCGCTTGTCCACTGAGAATGGGAGAATGTTTCCCAGACGTAAAATGCATCGAGGGCTCAGAAGCACTATATAAATGTGAGCTATTTCTATTTAACCACAAACAAAAAGGGTTAAGGCAGCAAGATAAATACACACCATTAGCAAATAATCAAACAACAAAGTATCCTGTTTTATTGCATTCCTTTTAGTTTAAATCTGTTCCAATTCTTTTTTTGTCAACTCAGGCTTATTTCAACCTTTTGTGTCATTTCTCCTGAACGCATTTACAACGTGAACTTTGAACATAAATCTATTATTAAAACATTAATCACAAAAACTTAAATTATATACCGGTATATAAATTATAGATTCATCCCAAATTGTTTAGCCCTAATAAAGGTAAAGAAAAGATATATTCAAGCCGATTCAGCTTTTTCTTTTCCAAAATGCAATAAACAGGAATCTTTCTGCAGCATAAATAACCTTTGTGTATTGGGACACACGGCAAATGTGTTTTACTAACACTAACAAAACTATAGGTTTGTGTAAAGTGTTTGAATATAACTGTATTCACATGATTCAATGTATAAAATAACATAAAACAATGTTTAAGTCTCTATCGATTCCTTTAGTTAATACACAGATGTATGAAGCATAAAGTTAAAGGTTTTGTTATAAAAACCAAGGCATGACTAGTAGTATTATGATGATGATGATGATGATGATGATGACGATGACGATGACGATGACGATGACGATGACAATGAGGAGGAGGAGGAGGAGGAGGAGGAGGAGGAGGAGGAGGAGGAGGTGAAGAAAGCCGTGTGTGGCCTCCAAAGTAAAGGTCCAAAAAATGTCCAGGTTAATGCATCCGGATGCGCAACAAAAAGAACACATTTTAGTACAACGGTAACAACACTTCACCTCTCATTTTAATGTAAATGAATTCAAAAAGCTTCAACTAATCGCTGGAATATCCTACTTTTATGCAAATATACACTTAGTATGATCACTTAGGCACAGGATAAATGGACAATGAACCTTTTTTTTTAGAAAACACAGGTTCATTTAGGCTGATATGGCAGAGGTGACATGAATTTGAACATTTTTAAATGTGTAAAACATCCCAAACTTTTCTCTATGTTGCTGATTTGCATTTTAGATGTTGCCTCTGAACCAAGTGTAGGTGTTTGAAGGCTTTTTCACCCACAAACATTGACACTATAATGTGGACTCCATTAATATTTTTCCATTTTCCGCCTGGTTTCCTTGGCTATTGACTGAGTGAGGTTGTCATGATGTACAATGTTACCATCACAATTTCACAATTACTGACACCAGAACAAAAATAAGATTGAACTGAAATCATTTTTTTTTAAAGAGTTTTAGATTGAACAGTTAGTTATATTGTGACAAGAGTAATCAAGTATCAAGGATCACATATTGTCCCATCTGTGTGGAGAGTGTTACTGTAAAACAAATACTGCTAATCCCTCTTGTCTCACTTGCACTGGTGATAAAACGTAAATCAATGAAGAGAAAAAAGCAGTAGTCTCCAACCTGCAGCGCCAAATACTTCTATAATCAATCAGCAAGTAGCAGCTTTAGTGCACATATCCTTTATAATAGTGATACATCTCTGTTGCTAGAGTTGTAGCATTAGGACAGCCCTGTATTTCACTAAACCTTTAGAACTAAACTCCAGAGCGACTTATATGTGATATTATTTGTCATTTTCACACAGACAACCACAAGAGGGCGGTCTAGGTTCTAAGCGACGCAGAAGAAGAATCAGCACTTCCTCTTCCTCCGGAGCTTGAGGAGTTGTTTAGAAGTGACACTAAACTAAACATTTTTTTTTATGTGCATTATGTAACTTTCCAGGGGGAAGAGTCCGTCTCCTGATCTCCATGGAGAGGTTATTGCTTTGCCCGAAATGTTCCTTAACACAGCGTTAAACTCATCTACTCAGATTCTTTGTTTGAGCGGAATCAACTCCCGACATAAGATAAGATAAGATAAGATAAGATAATCCTTTATTGTCCCACATGGGGAAATTTCATTGATGCAACGCAAGTAGATACAGAGGTAGATACAGAAGAAAAGAACAAATAACCTACAGGAAGTCTGAAAAACACCCTCAGCAGAAGATCTCCTACAAAAATCTTAGGATGTCCGACGGGATAACGTGACGATCTCCGGGTAAGACGACTGTTCTCCGCAGTTTCATGAGTTCCTCCTTTGTGTAAACGCGGTACGGCGCCGGCCGGGGGGGCGCAGGGGGGCCGGGGGGGCTCGGAGCCAGGGCACATCGCGATGACACGAAAACACTCAATCCAGCCGAACAAAGTCAAAACAAGTTGAATTAAAGCGATTCCAGTGCGTGTCCCGATCATTCATGAAGTTCCTCTTTTATATAAACGTGTACCGGCGGCGGCATACTGTACGTCAGGACGGCCGGAGGGCGCGGGGGGGCCGGGGGCTAGCTCAGAGCTAGCGCACATCACGACGAAAACACTCAATAATCCAGCCGAACAAAGTCAAAAACAAGTTAAATTAAAGCGATTCCAGCACGTGTCCCTATTGTACAAGTAAAGTAGAATTTTTTTTTTTCAAAATACAAAAGATAAAGCACAATAAGTGTGAAAAAAGTGTGAGAAAAGAGCGGAGCGTTTACACCGGGCTGCCAGCTGGACCGGCGCCTTTGTGACGTGTCACAAACGCACCTACAGTGTTTTAAGTAATAAACACAGGTTGGCCAGAAGAGGGCAGCAAAGCATAGGTCTGCTTTGATAGTTCAAGAAAAGAAAAAGCGTCACCATGTCCATGTTTGTTGTTTTTTTCCGCCATATGTCACCTTGCTTTTAAGGTTATCCTCGTGCTGTTTTAACGTTGAACTAAAGATGCATTTCTACTGTACCTTGGTGGATAATCAAGATATTCTATTCTAATCCACCTCTACGTGCACAGACAACACTTCTTGGTTAGTAGTTCTACTTGAGTACCATCATTTCGAAGCGCGACGAGTACTTGAAAAGCACAAATCTCGCATGCAACAGAGCGCCGAAGGCCTCTCTAATCCCTTCGGTGGGAGCAAAACGTTGCGGCTTGGCTGACTTGTAAGACTGATAAGAAGAACCTTTTCTCTTGCCAACCTTGAGTTCAACAAAAGCTGCTGTGCTTTTCGAGAGGAGGCGGTGAATAATCTTTCCTTCAAAAGTACGGCGCGTGGGGAGCCGGCCCGGAAAGTTTGCCCATTTGAAAGAAACTTGATCAAGACGAGACAAAATGAGAGCGATGGAAGAAACTGTCCTCAACAAAATGTGAAATGAAAGTCCTGCGTATAGTTGTCTGAGAATACTCCACATAAGGAAGGATTGCTCTCTTTTTAATTTCCTCCAGACTTTTAAATAGCAAAGATCTATCAATTTCCCTCTTCCAAAAGCATCACTGAAATGTCTCACTTTCTTTGCAGTGGAAACATTGAATGCGTTTCCACTGGCAGTGACAGCCGAGCCTCCAACAGTTCAAATCCTCGAGTCGCTCAATCACACGAGCAGCCTGCCTCGTCCGGATGCATTTCAATCATTTCCTTCAGAGGAGAGCAGCGATAGAACTAACACCAAATTCTTACCCCTCGCAGTTACTAAGGAACACGTGAAATATGCAAAAGGCAGAAAACACTAAAGCTCAAAAAGATTGCATTATTCCGAGGAAATTGGGCCGCGCGAAATGATTGCCGCGCACGCCAAAATGAAGAAAGTAATGCTGGCGGTTCTACTTTCGGCGTCATTATATTGGCGTCACAAGTCTGTTTACAAAAAAAAGTAATAATGCTTTAGATCTGTAGCCCAAGCTGCTTTGAGCCAATCCAACCGGACCAGTCTTTATGAAAGTATCGTCAACCGCCACCAGTCAAACTAACACATGGGTTAACGACATGTGCATTGGACAATCCTTTTGTAAGAATGGAAATAAGCACTGTTCATTTAGTTTGGGTTAGTTTGACTGGTGGTGGAAGTGTTTTACCCAATACAAAGATTGTAAAGGTCATTTTACCAGAAAAAAGTCTTCTTTAGGGCTGGGTATTGCCTAGTACCTCACAATAAAATACCGGTACATATCCCGATGCCGAACTTGATACGGTACATGTCCCGATTCAGGAATATCTGTTAAAACCGGTGTTAAAAGTTGACTAAAATTCAGTTTTGATTAAGTAGAATAACAATATGCATTCAAATTTCATGTTCACCCTGTCCTCAATATCGGAATACAACTGTCCTACAATTAAGTCACACGTTCAGCTCCTCAGATTCAACCTTAATGCACCAGTCTGTAGGTTCAGAAGTGTAGAATGTGGCAATTTATAATGACTTTATGTTGTTTAAAAGTATCACGATACGCATCTCTGTATCGATACACGTTTTGCCATCACGATCGGTACATTGAGCACAGCGTTAGTCTTCTTTAAGGTACAAATTTGTCCTTCTGCCTTTGAATGAACAAGTCTTTAGATCTCAAGATAAAGATAAGACGTTAACAGTCATATTTCAACATACTGCACTTGCGTGGATATAGTATAATTCTTGGTACAAACTTAAATTGCTATATGGTGCAGTAGTGTTGATGGTTCCCTGCCTCCATGACAGGTTAAGATGGTGCTTTGAGGTAACACTTGTTTTCCTCCTTTTATTGGAACAGACCCTTTGCACTGCCACCGCCATCAGGCTGAGTGAGGACTGGCTTGTCACTTGGCTCTAACAGACGATCAAACAAGAACAAAAAGCTGGAGTGAAGAGCCTAATTCCTTAAACAAGGAGCTGAGGGACTGAAGTCAATCAGCTCACAGCATCTTTGAAGGTTCACTCTGGATTAAAGCCAGACTCCGGGTTTAATAACAAAGCCCCTTGGTTTCCCCTAAAAGATGCAGGATAGATTGTCTGCTTAAAAGATCTGTGGAAAAAGCACACAAGCGTTACAATTTTTTGTTTTGCATTTTTGAAGTTGTTAGAGATGGTTTGAATACTAACTCTAAAGGTTTTTCATTGGAGGCTCAGATATTTTACACTCCCAGAGCAACAACTTTGACTGCTCTTTGATTATGAAGGCTTCTTCTCTGCTCAGGTAGATTGATTGTTTCCTGTATCAGTGCCGGTTTATATTGTATGATTTTGAGAATATTTTCAAATTTAAGTGAGATTTGAAAAGTTTTAAGTTCTAGTTAAAATTACAGAAAGTAGAGTTGAATCCCTTTGTGATGTCATCAGTGTGCGACGTGCCATTGAGACAATTTACATGCAACTGGCACACTTTTCTGTCATTCAACAAAATTTATATGTGGTATTATTCTTTATCAAATCATACCTATTGTGTAATTTATATGGGTTTGGCTCTTGTACAATATATTCGCTGCTATATAACAGAATGACTTCTACCTATGTCATATTTGTTACATATATTCCAATCAGGAAATAACATTATAAACTATACAAAAATGGTCAAACTGGGACCAGCAGGTAAAATATTTAGTAAAATATGAAATATAATTGTGTTCTCTATGTTTCAGTGAAATATGTAGTCTAATTTGTCATAAGCATGTTTGCTGGATACAACGATATATGCCTGGTTCAAAATGTGTAGTACCGTATTTTCCGGACTATAAGACGCACCAGCCAAAAAAGGCATAATAGAGAAGTAAAAAAAACATGTCGCTCTGGAGTATAAGTCGCATTTGTCTCGTATGTTAACGTAACATATTAACAGTTATTCAGATAACTATAGCATAAAGAACATGCTAACAAGTTTACCAAAGCATCAGTATTACCCCAAATCACTAAATCCATTGAAGTCTTCTTCCTCTGTGTCACTTCTAAACAACTCGTACAAGAGGTAGAGGAAGTGCAGATTCTTCTTCTGCGTCGCTTAGAGCGCCCTCTTGCGGTTGTCAGTGTGAAAATAATCAATATTATGTGAAATCATGTTGTCAGTGTGAAAATAACAAATAATTTCACATATAAGTTGCTCCGGAGTATAAGTCGCAGCCCGGCCAAAACTATGAAAAAAGGTGCTACTTATAGTCGGTAAAATACGGTGTATGTATGAATATCTCATGTTACCACGTGGACACCTGCGATTTCTTAACAGGTGCGGCCCGTATATGTACAATTTATATTTTCTTCGTAGACTTTGTGTGCGCGGCTTTTATTCAGGAGCGCCGTATAACCCGAAAAGTACGGTATGTCGTTAGCTTGGCAGCAAACAGAGGCAAAGTCATGATGGACCGTGACTCCAGGGTAAAGCGTTCACGACGTCTGGGACCGGCCACAAATGAACTGTCACCCCAACGTTTGCTGAACTGGAGAGTGTGCCGAGCTGGGCCGACGTGACTGTGTTCGCGAGTTGTTCGTCCGAAGGCTGCAGCAGTTTGGATCGTCTGCAGGCGTCGGAGAGTGGACTGGTTTGTACCAACATAAAGTGCATCAAACAGTTGTCAATTCGGGAACTGGTAACAAGATCAGATCGGTGGCAGTGAACAGTCCCAAACTTTCCCTACATCCACAAACAGAACTCTTAAGCCGACTGTGACGAAGACCTAGCATCAATCCACATCACGTCAACGTCAACAGAATATTGCTAAAAACCACTGCAGCCCGGTCGCTCCCTCAAACCCCAAAAATGCATGCAGCGGCAGATCCCATTTCCTCTCACACAAATGGCACGTCCCAAAAGGAGATGAGGCGAGTGCTCTGGGCCGAGTAAACAAACCGACTCAGCAGTTTCATCATTCGGGACAAACCCAAAGTGTCACATAGTAAGAAGAATCCGGGCAGTTTGGAGCCAATTAAAGTCTGTGAGAGAATTGGAGTTGGCAAATACTGTCGTTGCTTCGATCGTGAAGAAGTGAGGCCAAAGAAGGATTTCTGGGGAAAGTTATCTGAACTACAGAGCACATTTCTCATTTTCAATCCTTGTTGGAAAGTGTTTGACTTTTTTTTTTGAGAGTCCGTCAATTCAATTCTTTGACGAGAAGTAAACATTGGCCTTGAACAACATCTTCCAGAATTATTTTTACCATTATGGAAGACTCCTTGGTCACTTTTGTGTTTAGTTTCTTAAGTGGGTGAAAACAGAATGAGCCCCTCAGTTTGGCTTGCCAGATCCCACCGCGAAAAACAGTTTGCAATAAAAAGACTGTCTACAATATGACATGAACAGAATATAAATTCAGAGATCACAATAATAAGAATTAGAATGTAATTTTCATCTACGGAAACTTTTATTCCAATGCATATTAGTGTTTCAGTATAGATATCTGCATAAATGAGTATAAAGTTTCCATACAAGTCTAAGTATCAATTATATACTATCTGGGGATCGATTATTTTGAAATCCAAGATGCAATTTACTCTTTTTTTCCCCATGTGCTGTATATCCAACAGTAAAAGTACCATATTTTCTGGATTATAGGTCGCACCTTTTTACATTTATGGCCGGGGTGCAACTTATACTCCAGAGCGACTTACATGTGATATTATTTGTTAATGTCACACTGGCAACCAAAATAGGGCGCTCGAGGCTCTAAGCGACGCAGAAGAAGAATCTGCACTTCCTCTTCCTCCAGAGTTTGTGGAGTTGTTTAGAAGTGACAAAGAGGAAGAAGAATTCAATGGATTTAGTGATTTGGGGTAAAACTGATGCTTTGGTGAACTTGTTGCATGTTCTTTATGCTATAGTTATCTGAATAACTGTTAATATGTTACGTTAACATACCAGACACTTACCACAGTTCTGTCTGTGCGTCATGTAGCTGAAGGTGTTAGCGTTAGCATACGTACACCTATTCACCATGTTCTATAATCTGTTATTATTTTAAATTGCATTTCAAGATCAAATGTCTGTTCTTGGTCTTAGATTTCATCAAATAAATTTACCTAAAAATGCGACTTATACTCTAGCGCAACTTATATGTGTTTTTTTCTTCTCTATTATGCATTTTTTGGCTGGTGCGATTTATGCTCCAGAATAACTTGAGTAAGTCTGGAAAATACGGTCATAGCGGCACAAACATCATGGGCGCCAAGCTTACTGCAAATAACACCTATACAGTTTCAGACACGTTTTCACACAGAAAGTAGCAGTGGCTTTCTTCGGGGACTCTGCTGCAGTAGCTGTAGTTCAGAGGATGAGGAGGATGAGTTTAGGCCGGGGGACGGGTGTTAAGAGGATCCTTGCACCTCAGGCCACAAGCAGAGCAAAGTGGACGCGGTGTGTAGACTCCTAATCTGCGCCCGGACCACCTCCCAGGGGGCGTCTCTCTCTGCACCGGAGAGGACACAACAGGATTACAGCTCGCTGACGCTATTTATTAAAAGCCCCTCGGACACCGGATACAACACTCGCCACATTTCTCTGGTCGAGAATATCATCTGGTGTAAAATCAAGACTACATTTACCACAGGAGGAAAAGGGGGAGTCGGGGCAGTCGAGAACAAACAGTGGGATGAAGAAGAGAAAGGGCAATGCAGTGTCAAAGAATGGCTTGAGAAATGGATGTGAAAAAGAAATGGGACGACATAATTGTTTATGGAAAAAAGCTTAGTAAAGTTTATTAGATTAGTATTCCCACAAGCCGAGTGAAATTCAAATTCTTAACCTGTAACCGGCACGCAGTTTCCAAATTAGAAAAGCTCTCTTACATCATCACTTTTATTTTTGTGGTCAATACCAGCAAGTTATACATCATTTTAAAGGTTATTTTCTCAACAAAACGAATATGTCATTGATTTACATTGAATAATATGCCCCAATAAGCAATTGCCAATAGTTTGTGAGAAAGCCTCAACTTTTACAAACCTACCTGTTTGCTGTTAATGATGGACGAATCGGCTTTCAATCTGTACATCCTTGTACTCAGTCTGTCCATAAGAATACATAGAAAAACAATATCCACTGATTTCTAGATATTGTCAAGTAAACAAAATTTTCTTCAGTGAAAATATTCACATGAAAGCTTGTCCGGCGCATTTCTCCGTCCATAACAAATGACCTGTTTGACTTATAAGATGGTGTTTGGCATCGATCTTTTCTTCAGACTGTTACTTACAGAATGAGACCATCCACGAGTTTGTTTTTTGCAGCCTCCGCAAAAAAAAAAAAAAATGCGCCACTTCCGACGCACGAGGCTTTTCTGTTTACATTGAGAATGTGCGAGCTAACGGTGACGTATAGGACTTTGATTGACGTATTATTCTAGCCAATAAGTATAGCTTTCGAATGGTGGGTGGGACTTAGGGCTTCTTCACACAGAATCGTCTCTATTCACGTGCGTAAAGACAGTCAGAGCCTAGATTTTTCGGCAGAAGGCGACTAGATTTTACGCATCACGTTTTCTGATTTTATTAGCCTTTTGGACATGCATTTTGTTAGATATATGTATTATTGTACCAATACAAAATTTAAATATTATTATTATTATTATTTTTTTTCACCTCGATATGGGAAATTCATGGGTAAACTTATATTTACACATTTTCACATACATTGTTTTTAGCAGTTATAATAGGTATTAGTGGCCTACAAAACATCACAATGTATGTTTTATGATCATAGAGGAGCTAAAATTGTAATAAAACAGTTGGCACATATTTGGATCACTTGTTCCGAATATACTTTTTGATACAAAAAGGTCAACAGCACCAAAATGCCTGTTCCTAGAGATCTGAAACTTTACACAGTTGTTGTCAACAAGATAAACATGTGCAGTGAACAGCATAAGCACACAATGAAGTATGTCATGCTCAGGACCATTACAAATTGACAATATTCAGGCGAGACTAAAAAAAGGATGTTTTGTTTATGTTTAGGCTTCTGTAGTGTAAGTTCTGAAGCCCTGACAGTGTTCATGTGCACATCTGCAGGAACTAAAAGGCCTAAGCTTTCTAATGATGCATCACACTTGCATCTGGGCTTCAAGATCCTCTTTTAATAAGCAATGCCATTTGGGTATGTCCAACCATTGTGCACAGGGCGAAATTGGTGGATGGTAACAGGAGAAGGGAAAGGTGTGAACAGTAAGAGATAAACATGTATTGCAGTATATATAAGGTAAAATGTCAAAAGTATGTGTATGATGTAAGATGTATCTCTTATGATGTAAGAGAACTTTTCTAATTTGGAAACTGCGCGCCGGCGCACAGGTGGATGGTAACAGGTTAAAAAAGAGTGGTTTTATTGTCAGTGTGGTATTGAAATGTGTGTTGAGGATCAAGTCTTTTCCTCAGAATCAAAATCGAGTTTGAAAAGCGTCTCCAAAGCATCCACAAGATGTTTTTATCCTGTTCGGGTGATGAAAAGTGACTTGTTCTAGTTTAATCCAATGTCACCTTGGTTTTGTCAAGGGGATATTCTAAAATAATTTCAGGTTTACTCAATAGCAAACGCAGCCAATAAAAACAAAACACTTGTTCGGTTCAGTACACCACAACACAAAGGGGTAAAGTGATTCACAGAGAAAAATGGTTGACCAGAGACAATTTGCGAGACGTAGCAAAGGTGTGAACAGATGTGGTTTCATCGCTTTGGGAAGGCCCATCGAAGCAGAGATGATTTTCAAGCCTTCTTCCGTATCACAGGTTTGCTTTACAGCTCACTTCACAGGCCCGTGCTGCTGCTACAGTTTATGTCCCATTAACTCACTTTCTTCAGCGCTGATGCAGAGAGCGCCTCGGACCACATCGTTCACCAAGAGCCGAGGTCCAACTGACGGTCTGAACAGGAGGAATGACGATGTTTTGACTCGCGCTCAGGTCTGATGACGAACATGAATCAACACAACGAAGGTTTGATGATATTCTGTGCCATTTTTGTTGATCTGAGGCGGAAGATTAATGTAAAATACTTCATGAACATTGACAAATCATGTTTTGTTTTTTTCCCCAGCCCGTAGACTTTATTTGGAGAAAGAAAATGTATTATAACGATTTTGTGATTAAGCTAATCAAGGTTGCAGTTGTAGCTGGTAAAATCAAACGAGCATTGATTTTAATTTGTTCTGTGTTAATTAGCCGTAAAACTACAAGGAGTTTTCTTTGTTTTCCTTTTTTCTGTCCGAAGAGGAATCATTAAGTGAAATGCATTTTTGTTTGTTTGCTTGTTTTTATTTATCTTAAATTATTTTTTGTATGTGTGCTATTTTGATGATGTATAGCAAAGCTTCTTTTAAAATTCTTGACTGATGCTCAAATAAAATAAATAAAATAAATAAAATAAATAAAATAAATAAAATAAATAAAATAAATAAAATAAATAAAATAAATAAAATAAATAAAATAAATAAATTAACATTAATAAAACATAATAAAATTAGTAAAATTAACAAAATAAATTAATTTAATTAAGTTAAATTAAATTAAATAAGAAAAGAAATGTAAAATAGTGCTGGCCTTCTGAGATTACTTTACTTTGTTTTCTGCACCATGTGAAGTAAACAAATAAAGTAAAGTCATTCTGCATGCTGCTATTCAAGATGTAACTATTATTTTCTGTAATGAATCTGTGTAAAATGCTCCCACACTGACTTGTCTTAGTTACTTTTCTCACTACAAAGCAGAAATTATTGGCCAATGAAACTACTGTCAAGCGTCGTATAGATTTTACATTATTGAACACTATTGTAAGAACAAGTTTATCCCCTTGCCATTTCAGTTTTAATAGAACCTAATACAACTTTTACAACTCAAACTGATAGAGTTACATAACATTTGATCGGTTTTATGTGGGAGCCATCAACCTCTCCTGGCTTGTGAACAGTCGTTTGAGGCTGGAACGAAGGAAATATGAACAGACATGACTTTCCAATAAAAATGAATGCAACAAAAAATGAAGTACACAATGTTTAACTCAAGGAGAAATAGTTGATATCATAAAGAAAAAAAAAAGCGCTAACCTTGAATGTGACAGAGGCTTTTGACAGGAGCATGTGCGGATGATTGAGGATGGTCAGGACTTAGAAGGGCAGTGACACGTATCCATCTTTCAGACAGCGAACAACAGGACTGACATAGCAACACTGATCACAGCTCCAGCTCTGGACGTTCACTCTGAACAAAATGTCTCCAATGAACAAGGTGAGCTCAAACTGTCACAAATGTAATTACTGCTAAAAGTCCTCATGCAATTACTACTGCAGTTTTAGGATTCTCAGACCATCCTTTTTTATATATATCTAGTTTAGATACTAGTTTTTCATTTTGTTCTATACGTGATTGTATTTTACAGGAAGTCGGTTCCCGCCGTAGTCATGGGTAACGTGAGGTCCCTTCAAAATAAAATGACGGAAATAGCGAGCCTCATGCGGTCCCAGAGGATTTATAGGGACAGCAGCGTCTTGATTTTCACAGAGACCTGGTTAACAGCAGAAATGCCAGACTCTATTGTAGGTTTGGACAATTTTCATCTGCTGCGGGCGGACAGAACGAAAGAATGCTTGAAGAAAAGAGGAGGCGGTCTGGCGGTGTATGTGAACACGAGCTGGTCCAAACCCGAACACTGCACAGTGAGGGAGCAGCTATGTAACAAGGATATTGAACTATTGGCTATTGGCATGAGGCCATACTATCTGCCCCGGGAGTTCTCACATGTGATTTTGATCGCAGTCTATGTGGCCCCGTCTGCCAATGCTGAAAATGCTTGTGAAGCACTGCTCTCCTGCACTTGTAGGCTGCAAACACAGCATCCACAGGCTCTCTTCCTCATCTCTGGTGACTTTAACCACGCTTCTCCCTCTTCTGTTCTACCAACATACACCCAGTATGTTACCTGCCCCACCAGAGAGAATAGAACATTGGACTTGTTTTTTGCCAACACCAAGGAGGCTTATTCCTCTTCCCCCCTCCCTCCCCTGGGCAGCTCGGACCACAACCTTGTACATCTGAGGCCTGTGTATGAACCCATCGTGCGCAGGCAGCCTGTGGTGTCCCGTGAGGTGAGGATGTGGTCTGCTGAGAGCGAGGAGGCTCTGAGGGACTGCTTCAGCACCACTGTCTGGACTGAGCTTTATGACCCACATGGGGAGGACATCAACACCATCACAGAGTGCATCACGGACTACATCAACTTCTGTTTTGAGAACATTGTTCCCTCCCGAACGGTGCGGTGTTTTCCAAACAACAAGCCATGGATTAACCGTGAACTGAAGGCTCTGCTGAAGGAGAAGAAGAGAGCCTTCAGGTCAGGGAACAAGGAGGAGCTGAGGACTGTGCAGAAGGAGCTGAGGAGGAAGATCAGGCAGGCTGAGGCCGGCTACAAGAGGAGGATGGAGGAGCAGCTGCAGCAAAAGAACATTCAGGGAGTGTGGAGGAGCCTGAAAACCATCTCGGGCTTCAAAATCCCCCCTGCCCAGACAGAGGGGGATCTACAGTGGGTGAATGATTTAAATGCTCACTTCTTGAGATTTGATCGGTCACCCGCCCCTCCCCCTGCACAGCTGCATGCTCCCTCTTCCACAGCTGGACAATGCCCTGCATCTGTTCCTCTTCGCTTATCTGCCCCGGACCATCGGCTCCCCACTTCGCCTGGACTCACCCATCCCCCCAGCACACAGTCCCCCTGCCAACCACTGACTGTCACAGCAGCACAGGTGAGGAGTGAGCTGAAGAGGATTAAAGTGAGGAAGGCAGCAGGACCTGATGGCATCAGCCCCAGGCTCCTTAAGTCCTGCGCAGATGAACTGTGTTGAGTTATGGAGCATGTCTTCAACATGAGCCTGAAGCTGAGGGTGGTACCACAGGTCTGGAAGACCTCCTGTCTGGTACCTGTGCCTAAGACACCGCGCCCCAAAGACCTCAACAGCTTCAGGCCAGTGGCTCTCACGTCCCACCTGATGAAGACACTGGAGCGGCTAGTCCTGGACCACCTCCGCTCCACCGTGAGCTCAGCCATGGACCCGCTGCAGTTTGCTTATCGGTCTGGCATCAGAGTGGAGGACGCCGTCATCTCCCTGCTGCACCGCTCTCTCTCTCACCTGGAAAAGCCTGGCAGCTCTGTGAGGATTCTGTTCTTCGATCTTTCCAGCGCCTTCAACACCATCCAGCCGCTGCTCCTGAGGGACAAGCTGGAGACGGCTGGTGTGGAGTATGACCTGGCAGAGTGGATCCTGGACTACCTCACAGACCGACCCCAGTTTGTGAGAGCCCGGAACTGTGTGTCTGACACTCGGACCTGCAGTGTGGGGGCGCCCCAGGGCACTGTCTTCGCGCCCTTTCTCTTCACCCTTTACACTGCAGACTTCAGACATGACACGGACAGCTGTGTCCTGCAGAAGTTCTCTGACGACTCTGCCATCATCGGACTCATCACGGACGACGATGACGCGGAGTACAGAGGACTGGCGCAGGACTTTGTGGACTGGTGTCAGCGGAACCACCTCCTCATCAACGCGGGGAAGACCAAGGAGATGGTGGTGGATTTCCGCAGACGCCACCCCACTGCCCCCTCACCAGTGAACATCCAGGGACGGGACATTGAGAGAGTGGACTCATACAAGTACCTGGGTGTTCATCTGAACCACAAACTGGACTGGACTCATAACACAGACGCACTGTACAGGAAGAGCCAGAGTCGGCTCTACCTCCTGAGGAGACTCAGGTCTTTTGGAGTGACAGGGCCGCTCCTGAAGACCTTCTACGACTCTGTGGTGGCATCAGCCCTCCTGTACGGTGTGGCCTGCTGGAGCAGCAGCATCACAGAGAGGGAGAGGAGGAAGCTGGACAGAGTCATCAAGAAGTCCAGCTCCGTCCTGGGCTGTGCTCTGGACTCGGTGCAGGAGGTGGGGGACAGAAGGGTCCTGGCTAGATTCACATCTATGCTGGACCATGAGTGTCACCCCCTGCAGGACACTCTCTCCGCTCTGGAGAGCAGCTTCAGTGAGAGACTGATCCACCCTTGATGTGCGAAGGAAAGGTTCCGTAGGTCTTTCCTTCCTGCTGCTGTCAGACTTTATAACAAAAACTGTTAGTACTGAACACCCGCAATACTGACCTAACCTAATACTGATGTGCAATTCTGTCATATGTGCAATTGCTGTTGGAATTCATGTGCAATTCATGTGCAACCTATGTGCTGTCGTGACACATATTCATGTGCAATTACTGTCGCGATCACATGCAATGGTATATATGTATTTATTTATTTATTTGTCTATGGGAGTTTTTATTTATTTATAGGAGATCTTCTACTGAAAGTGTTTTTCAGACTTCCTATAAGTGATCTGTTCTTCTGTATCTACCTCTGTATCTACCTGCGTTGCACCAATGAAATTTCCCCATGTGGGACAATAAAGGAATATCTTATCTTATCTTATCTTATTTTAGTATCCATACAATAAGAGTATACTAGTTTTATGTTAAATTAGTATGCTGGTGTCTTTTCAAGGGCTTCCTGGCCTCGAATTATCGTACCATGAGGAAATGAACACGGACATGGGGAGAACACGCAAACTCCACATAGAAAAGCCCCTCCGAGTCTGGGAATTGAACCCAAGACGGCAAAACTGTGGCACAAACTGCTAAGCTGCCATGACACAAGTTCTTTATTAACTTTGTTTTAGTTTGTTGAAGGTTGCATGACGGTTTTAAAGGCATCATTTCACTTTTAGAATATGAAGAGCTCAAATATACGCGAAAGTTAATTGTGTCAAGGAATGGGTAATGAATTCCTTAAATACAAAATGGAAAACTGTGGTATGCTTGCAATCTGTCATTCAATTGCAAATTAAATGTCTATAAAGTATGTGTAAACTATCAAACTTTTAAACAATGCAACAGTGCTAAATCAGGTGAGTTGTCTGTCGGTGCTTGCGCTAACTGAGGTATAAAACGTGACATTTAATAGTCAGAAATAACACCTGAAACTGTGCTTTCAGCCCATTTTACTGGAAAGATGTGTTGACTATAAATTGAGCGGCAGCAGAAGGCAGGTCTTATCAAAGATGAGGGTGAATTATGGTGGTTTGGCGCATTTACAATTTAGGAGCTGAAAAGCAGTGAGATGTGACTGAAATTGTGAGGTGTAAAAATGCATTCATTTTTAGGTATTTTGTCATAATGTGTACGCTTTAGTTGTGGGCTTGGTACCTTTCATGTTTATCTAGTATAACAGTATTTTGGGATACTTGTTTAATACCAGAAGTACCACTACCTTTAGTTTTCCTTATACTTATATACTTATACTCCGGAGCGACTATATGTGATATTTATATTTGTTATTTTCACAGTTGCAACCGCATTTCATACTCCAGTGCAAATTATACATGTTTTTTCTTTTCTATTATGCATTTTTTTGGCTGGTGTGACCTATATTCCGGTGCAACTTATAGTCCAGAAAATACGGTAATTGCATCTTAAATAATTGTGCTGTCCATTCTACATGGCACAAGTTTTATTTATGGCTCAACCGCTGTTTGATGCGTGCTATATACTGTGTTTACGATGCTCACTATTAAATTCTAGCTGCTACAGATCCAATAGCCACAATCAGCATAATGTACGCATTTGGCCAACGTCCTGAGCAGAAGTGAGATCGAAGGCTGGGGAAAACGTTGGTATTTTCAGCACCAAAACCGTGCAATCGCTCTCTCCTGGCGTCTCTGCACTGGCATTTGTTTCCCCATTGAAAAACACTTGTCCGCGGTTTCCGGTCAAACGGACGGTGTCAGCACAAACAGATTTAGGCTGAAAGCTGAGCCCATAAATCACCGCTCGCGCCGACAGTGATCTGGTTATGTGCCGGTTCTGTTGCACTTGTTGGAAAGCAATCCGCGGCAAACTCGATCAGACTCCTGCAGTTCGTTCAACCTTTCGCTGCACAGCACATAACTCAAACTACAGTTATATTCACAATGTAGTGTAAACAACATATCAGGTTGTGTGGAGCTTGTGAGAAATTACCTTCGGACTAAATTTGAAACTGGATCTTTCTGACAAACTGTGGACTAGATGGGACTGGATAAGTAATGCTGTATTTCCTTGTTTTTTTTGTAACATCTTGGCTGTCTTGATTTTATTTGCTTGCTCTTCGCGCCGTGTTCCTTATTTGATGTTTTATGTGTTTACAGGTTGGGTTTTTTTGGCATGTTTTCTCTCTAAATCTGGCAAACACACTTTGCAAAACTATTGACATCAGTGGGAAAACAGGTCAGGATGTTTGAAGAATCTAACTTTGCAATTAAAACTAAGAAAAGGAGAAGTTGTGGTTAAAATATGAACAAAATAATCCGTTTTATAAACTTATCTCGCCATCATAAAGACACAGCCCAGAGATTTATAACACTTTTAGACGTGTGTGTGAGAGAGTTAGGGACATCAAGGACCAGAGTCACAATGTTTCTGTTGGTTTGAGAGTGAGGTTTAAACTGCAAATAACAAACAAACTAAATATTCCTAGTACCGTATTTTCCGGACTATAAGGCGCTTCAGAGTATAAATCACACCACCCAAAAAATGCATAATTGAGAAGAAAAAAAACAAGTCGCATTTTTTTTATTTTTTTTATTTATTTGATAAAATCCAAGACCAAGAACAGACATTTCATCTTGAAATTAGGGATATCCCGATCAGTTTTTTTTGGCCCCGATCCGATTCCGAGTCATCAGATTTTTTCATCTACCGATATCGAGTCCTGATCCGATACTTTTGTAACACATTTTAAAAAATGCACACATGCAACATGTTTTCCACAGTTTTTATTTTATTTCTTAATACTTTAACAGTGCACCTTTCTTTGAGGTAGCTTGAATAAGAAATAATAGTGCAAAATTTGAATTAAATAGCACGGAAAAATAGCAGCTCAACTTCAAATACCCAGCAGGCATGCAAACAAATAAGCAAAGTGTGTATTAAATAAAAGTGCAACAGTGTCATAAAGTAAGGCCAGTAATGTGCTTTTCAGAACTGCACTCTTAATTCTCTTCAAGGCTTAAATAATAAAATGTATGTTTTTCTTGACAAAATCTGTCTGAATGTCTTCGAGTCGAGAGTAAGCCAGGGGCGAGTGTTCTGATCCTTGCGGTAGCCACGGTGTCTATCACGCCGCGCTATCAGCTCACACTCCGCACCCCCGTCTCACCCATGGCTTTCTTCATATTAACAGCGTGTGGCGCAAAATTACATCGACCCGTTGGTTGTCGATGGTTGTCGCCCCAGTTATTGAGCATTTTTCCTTAATCTGTTTGATGCTCTCTGCTGTGTGGGATCTGCCAAATTCCCTGGACATGCAGGGTGCAGGGCGTAAAACCAAACTAGAGTTTACTTCCGCAAAGTGTGGGCTTTACGACAAAATGTCGTGATCCATTCATGCATTATACAAAGGTGAGAGACTGATAATAAGCTTGAAATGTATAGCGCTGATCAAACTAATAAGAGTAAAATGTATATCCGATCACTGATCAGGATGCAACATCCAGGTTTGATGAAGTCTGAAACCACCCAATTTACGATCATGTGATCGGGACATCCCTACTTAAAATGCAGTTTAATATAATAACAGATTAGAGAACATGGTGAATGACGCACAGACAACGAACTGTGGTAAGTGTCTGGTATGTTAACGTAACATATGAACAGTTATTCAGATAACTATAGCATAAAGAACATGCTGACATCGCACCCCGGCCAAACTATGTAAAAAGGTGTGATTTATAATCTGGAAAATATGGTATTCCTTTATTTTCCCCCACCCCATAACCCTGCCCACATCCTTGTACTAGTTGTAATTGTTTGAAAAATTAGGATTCTAAAATGTCACGTAGCCACTTTTTAAATATAAAAATAAATGACAATCTGCTCTGCTGCTTGTTACAGTGAAACACCAATATGGCAGATCTGCAGTTTTCAACAGGGAGTTCAGACATCTTTCGAATTACTACGTTTTTTTAGATCAATATTGCGGTTTACCAGCAATAAAATGTAAAATTATGATCTACTCAAGTTATACTTCGAAACTAAATGCCTGCAAAAGAAAAAGCATCATATGTCTCCTATTACCACTGGATTATGCAGTCTGTTCAATAATGTTCTCCACTTATTTATCATTGTGTCATTCATTTTACGCAATTAAAAGAGAATGATGCGAATGTAATGTTAATTATGTGAAGTGAAAGGTTGCAAAAGTTACGTTGTAGTCTCCAAATGCAAACTAATATTCCGGTCTTGTTACGGCGGCGCAAACAGAGAGGCAAACAGAGCTCTGTGAGGCTCTTCTCGACATGAAAGGCATTATTTACCAGGGTCGCGAGTTCAAGGGAATGTGAAGAGAGAAAGAGAACGTGTGGGAGTTAGAAAATATAAGGATCTGCATTCAACTCATTCAACTGCTTTTGTAAATATGGCATTCAATTAAGATAAAAAAAAACATCAGAATGACTAAAGAAGACGTGTTCAGAATGTAGTGAAAAAGGACATAGAAGGAGAAGAATAGAGACATAGGAGGCAAAAACTAAAAAGAACATGCACAAAAGATATAATGATAAAAATATTTCACAAAACATGAACACCAGTGAGCCATCTGGTGTAGTTTTCAAACAGGAAATTCTCTTACAAAAAAGCCTGATACGAAACCGTACAGAAAAAGGAAAGGGATTGAAAAGCATCTGTTTTGCAAAAGTGTTACTGCTTTGGAAAAGTGCAGTTCATTTTGGCAAACCGTTTCCTGATTCGGAGAAAGAGAAAAAGTGCCAAGGCTAATTTTGAGTGAGCGTCTGTTAGTCCTCACCTGCAGTCACAACAACAACAGACACAACAACAACAACAACAGCCGACAGCGAGCGCACTGTTAGTTCATATCAATGTCCTTCTAATTTCACATGGCGAGATCTGTGGGTGATTTGCTTATTATTCTACAAAATACACTGTGCCCAAAACTGTAGTGTGACCTCCGACAAGGCACACTAACTAATAAAAATATATTTGTACAAACTTGAAAAGCTATAGTCATTTTGGAGTGAAGAAAATTAAACACCGTATTTTCCGGAGTATAAGTCACACATGCGTAATAGAGAAGAAAAAAACATATATAAGTCGTTCTGGAGTCGCATTTTAGGGGGAAATGTATTTTTTATATTATATTAACAGTTATTCAGATAACTATAGCATAAAGAACATGCTAACAAGTTTACCAAAGCATCAGTATTACCCCAAATCACTAAATCCATTGAATTCTTCTTCCTCTGTGTCACTTCTAAACAACTCCACAAACTCCAGAGGTAGAGGAAGTGCAGATTCTTCTTCTGCATCACTTAAAGTCTCTCTTGTGGTTGCCAGTGTGAAAATAACAAATAATATCACATATAAGTCGCTCTAAAGTATAAGTCGCACCCCGGCCAAACTATGAAAAAAGGTGCGGTAATTGTGTCTGTCATAATTGAAATTCAACAGTAAATAATAACACACTGCATCATCATTTCTCCACACTGAAGTTTTCTTTCATAAGCAGTCTCAGATGCAGTACTGTTTATTATTTATTTGTATTTCATTCAAGCTTGTTATGGTCACATGCACACACAAATTTGATTTCTGGACCGTTACAATTATTTAAATGACATGCCCATGATCTGAAATAGATCACTTTCATCCAATTTAGCGGTTATGGAAATGTACAACTCCATAATGTGGTAATTATCAGATTTTGAGTGTGTATGTAACCGCAGCAACTGAAGGCACTGACCAAGCCATAGCTCAAGATCTGGAGAAGGGTTCCACAGACAGGTTGAAGGATGGGTCAAATGCAGAAGACAAAATTTCCCTCCAGGCACGATATATTGTAATATTTAATCAATGAAACTAATGTTCAGCTTGGTCTGCTATTCGTCTTGTCTGACCAGCCATTCCCAACACGTTTTGACAGACTACTTTACAAAACCTGAGGGTCTGGGATCCAACCCAGTCGCACCAATTTCCAAAGGGAGTGATTGACAGGCAGATTAACCAATCAGACAAACGCATTGTCCGTTCGTGCCTAAACCAACATGGTAGATCATGAGGAAAGAATAAAAATAACACAGACTGAGAAACGTTGCAGACTGTAAATCTGAGGTAAATTAAGTTATATATTTTTGTTCTGAATGTTCCGAAAATATTTGAGAGACGTCTTCCGCATTTGAGAGACACGTGACACAAATTAGCGGCGGTAGTTGTACCGGTAAATGCTGGAAAGTTTTTTTGACACCCCCCAATGGTCCGATTCCAGACCGAGACGCATTCGAACAGAATGTGGGCGGGGCTGGCGGGTCAGGCAACTATTCGTCCACCCCCCTCAGCTCTGAGGTCAGTTCTGAGGTGCTCCTTGGCTCTGGCTGATCTGGACCAGGTTCAGGAGATTCGGCAGGACTTCAGTCAGACCGGCCCACCTACAGAGCTCCATTTGCTCCTGGGCCAAGTGTGGATCAGTGGGACATCCAATCTGTCACGGGAATGCCAAGTGTTTGGTGATAGGGAGGTGAAAAGGGAGTTTACGTCTCAATACTAAACTGCGAGCGCGAGAGTTTGTCACAATCGTCACAGTCCGCCTAACATTAGAGGACCAAAGGACATTTTAGTATGCCAACTCATCAAAGTACCACTCAAGCTAGCAATCACTTCAAACTGTTCTGTGATTCATGTTATTTCCCCCAACAGTGGCCAGGCAGTTCCACATCTTTTGGTTTTCAGTGGAAATGCCTCCTGCTTACAACAAAACAATCCATTTATGTGATACCGATCTAATAATCAGTCTTATCTTCTCTTTCTTTCTTTTTCTAGAACATTTACTTTGAAAGATAAAGATTGAATTACAAGCTCACTTTAACTCCAACAAACAAGCAATGAAGAAATGTTTTGTATTTATTTATAACCATGTAAAGTTTTAGTCTGTTTGGTGCATGTTACTGAAAGAATGGTCCATACCTGACACAAAAGACTGTGCTCTCTCAACGCTGTACATGTAAACCTGCTTTTTTCCAATGAAGCAAGAAATAGAATCACCATCAAAGTTTTGTGGACCAAAGTCTACACAGGATTATTATGACCACCATATATTCTGCTCTACACGCTGCACTTTACGCAAATTAGACTACTGTAACGGCTGCTCACTGGCCTCTCCAAACGAGCTGTAAAACAGCTGCAGTACATCCAGAACGCTGCTGCTCGGGTCCTGACCAGAACCAGGAAGTACGATCACATTAGTCCTGTTCTCAGGTCTCTGCACTGGCTCCTGTGGCTCAGAGAATAGACTTTAGATAAGATAAGCCTTTATTTGTCCCACAATGGGGAAATTTCAGTGTTGCAACACACAGTAGGTACAGAAGTAAACAACAAAGAGCAGATAACTTATAGAAACTTCAATAAAAACAAAAAAATAAAGCACTCTTAAAAGGCGTAATGGACGATTTTTCGCCGATTTGAGAAGTGAAGCGGACCTACACAAGAGCATCGCGGCTAGAAGTGTGTTTGTTTATTTGTTTGTTAAAGCAGCTCTGCTTTTGTATAAGTCTCTCTATGGCCTAGCACCAAAGTACATCTCAGACATGTTAGTGCCACATGAACCATCTCAGACTCTGAGTACCTCAGGGACCGGCCTCCTGCTGGTGCCAGAGTCAGGACTAAACATGGACCGGCCTCCTGCTGGTGCCAGAGTCAGGACTAAACATGGACCGGCCTCCTGCTGGTGCCAGAGTCAGGACTAAACATGGACCGGCCTCCTGCTGGTGCCAGAGTCAGGACTAAACATGGACCGGCCTCCTGCTGGTGCCAGAGTCAGGACTAAACATGGACCGGCCTCCTGCTGGTGCCAGAGTCAGGACTAAACATGGACCGGCCTCCTGCTGGTGCCAGAGTCAGAACTAAACATGGACCGGCCTCCTGCTGGTGCCAGAGTCAGGACTAAACATGGACCGACCTCCTGCTGGTGCCAGAGTCAGGACTAAACATGGACCGGCCTCCTGCTGGTGCCAGAGTCAGGACTAAACATGGACCGGCCTCCTGCTGGTGCCAGAGTCAGGACTAAACATGGACCGACCTCCTGCTGGTGCCAGAGTCAGGACTAAACATGGACCGGCCTCCTGCTGGTGCCAGAGTCAGGACTAAACATGGACCGGCCTCCTGCTGGTGCCAGAGTCAGGACTAAACATGGACCGGCCTCCTGCTGGTGCCAGAGTCAGGACTAAACATGGACCGGCCTCCTGCTGGTGCCAGAGTCAGGACTAAACATGGAGAATCTGTCTTTCAGTTTTGTTCAGCTAAAATCTTCTACTCTGACAATGTTCAAATCTAAGCTAAAAACTGTTTTTTTTTTTAGCTGTGCATATGACTGAAAGGATTTTTCTTTGTATCTCTTTTATGTCCTTAATTGTTTTGTAATTTCAATAATTTGTTTGTGATTTGAAGGCATTTTTTTTCCTGCTGTGTGAAGCACTTTGAATTGCCTTGTGTATGAAATGTGCTCTACAAATAAACTTGCCTTGCCTAAATCGTGCTGTCTGTTTTGTCTGCTGAAGTTTTTCCAGCTAAAACCTTGAATAATTTCACCACTTTCCACACCTAATTGTAAGCTGTTTATAACCAAAGAACAAACGAATGCATGTTTTATAAGACTTGCTTTCAAGGCCTGTGCGTTGCTTTTAACATACCAGGGTTCTTACACAACAAGAAAACACAAACGCCACGTGAAAGCTCTACTTTAGAGTGTGGGGGAAATGGGACAACATTAACTGAATACAGAGCACGACATGTAACAACAGGAAATGCACGGACAAATGATGCATAGAAATGGGAACATATGTACCGAAACATTATATCGGACACATTTTACCTTGAACATCTTGTTGTGCACTAGGACATACAATAAAGGTGGGTTTAGTAGATGCTCTTTGCCAGTTTTGTAACAACGCTCATTTGATTTTGTAAAACTCAAACACAATTGTTCCTCATTCCAACACATACACAGACTTGCAGGAGTAGAGCAGGACTAAAGCAGGACTAGAACAGCTCCAAATCCAAAGATGATGAGGCTTTTAATGTTCAAGTCCATTATTACCCCTAGATGTGTAACCTGAATAAGCATTTACACTCTCACATTCTCATTTTGTTAAAATTTGAAGTAAAAATAATAACATAAATGAAATAAATAATACAAATATTGGTCATTTTGATTTTGTCCTTAATGGAGCAGCTCTACTGACAAATGCTTCATTCACAAGAGCTCCTATCCTGATTCCGTTATATTGTTATGGCTGATGAGGGCGTGCTTTTGTGACAAAGAGGGTCTCACCATCAGCAGCCCTTCATCTGCTGCAGTGCACTCCTTCAACACCCTCCTGAAGTGTTTCCTGTCTATATGGCAACCTGGAATCGTTACACAATACACACAGTCTCTAAATGACAACAAGCTTTAAAAGTGGAGTGACGCTGAATTATAATCGGTTCGCACAAAGAACTTTGCAGACAATGCAATTTGACAGCGTTCATCTGGATTTATATAATCTACAGGAGGAAATGTGTGGTTCTCAGGGATGTACCGATTTTCAAATCTCACAGTACAATATTATCACAATATTCATTCCACAGAACGATATTTATTGCAATATTGAGGAGACGCTAAAATAATTGTCCTTTTAAAAAGCCTTGATAAGCCCTTTGGAGCATTATTGTCATCTTATTTTTTTAAAGTACTTAAGATTTTTTAACGTTGTCTACATTTGGAATGGAGCAAAGGATCATGGTCTTTGTAGTTTCCTCTTAGCTGGTGAATATTATTGTGAGACTTTAGACCAGGGGTGGGCAAACTACAGCCCGCGGGCCACATGTGGCCCGTTTGTCTTTATAATCCGGCCCGCCAAACATGCCAAGCAATATATATCTTTTTTAAATATATACATATTTTTGCCCTGAGGCATCTATCTGCACGTGTATCCTTAATAAATATGACGTGAAATGAATTCAATTATAGATTCAATAGCCTATATTTGACAGAAAAGTGATATTTTTGGGGATATTTTTTTTTTCACACCAATGATCGCGGGGCGGCCCTCCACTACTTGCCTGGATTTGAATATGGCCTCGGAGGAAAATAATTGCCCACCCCTGCTTTAGACAAAATATCACGATATTTTGATTATTCGTACATCCTTTTTGTTCTCCCTAACTTTATGCACACACTCAAAGTAGCCCTTAAAGTTCAGGTACTAGACGAATAATGCTGTTTACTAAAGTAGATTCTGAATTATTACTATATATTTTCTGTATTAATTATATTCCTATTACAGTTTTTCTCAATCATTTTGACACATTTTTTGAAAGTTGGCTTTGGTCACTTGATTCAAACATTTATCTGGACAGGGGCTTGTGTGGTCAGATCATTTAGATAACGTTCCATCAGTTAACACAGTTCTCAGGCTCTTTCTCAGGTCAGAACACAGAACACTCAAATACCTGTTTGTTGAACGTCTTCTCTAATTTCCAAGATCATATACAGTTTTTGCAAAAGCAGTGTAGGTATATTTGCTCTACTGACATCTCAATTTTCTTCAGCATAAATATCTTGGTAAAAAAATAAATCGAAATGTAAATTATGTCTGAGCTTCAGTGTCAAAAGAATGAAAGAGTACATAAAAACACCTGACCAATGTTTGAGAGTTTAGATGGTAAAACTTGCTTTTGGGGAAGAATCATACATTTTGAATGAAAATTTAAATATTGCTGTGCTCAAATTTGAATGGAGGGTCTTGAAAGTGTGTCTTGAAAAAACTAACAAAAGAGAAGCTTTTTTTGATACAAACACTATTCAATTTCACCTTCTTTTGACACCTGAAGTCGTTCCAAGTAGCCCCTGGTGAGTGCTCGTGTACCCCTGGTTTGGAACCGCCTCTGTCTCTTTAAGAATTTAAACCGTTTCAAATCAACAACACATCCACCGCTTTTAGTCACAGTTCTTTGTTCACTTTCACTCAGAATACAGTTCCTTAATGCTCTGAATATGATCATAATTGTGACAGTATCGGAGAAAAGTTTATTTACCCAGAATTCATCCTGTCACGCACAACTGACTAATGTGGCAATGTTTCAGTGAGTAAAAATATAGACAACCATAACTAATACAAACGAGTCTGACCTTAATTTGCACTCAATTATTACCTTATTGCTGGGAAATAAAGATAGATAATATTATGAGGGAAACTACAATCTGTTTGTGTTAGTGCCAATAAATAGAGCATTCTCACTCTGTTGTTTCAATGACAATGTTCCACAAACACAATAACTTTATGCAACATTACACTCAACTATTGTAGTGTTCTATGTAACCAAGATATAATGCGCTAACTGCCTTCCAATTGTACGTGTTGGATTGGCTAAACATTTTAACAAAAGAGTAAGTACTACACAGAGCAAATAACTTTTTTCAGACATTTTCCACAATTTGGCGTCCAATAATTGTACTTTCAAGTCGTCTGAAACGCCTGTTGAGCAGTTGTAATTGGTTAAAGTAGAAGGAAATGTAACTGACTAATTTGAGTGTGTGCTTTTCCTTGTAGTATTGCGCGGACTGATTTACATTTTTCCACATAATAAAAATGCTTTTGTGAGGCAGAAAGGATGTAACAGCAAGTCAGACACGATCGTCAACAGCACCTTTTAAACGATCAGCGCCACAGCGGCAGCACCACGGCGATAAAGAAGAAGAGGTGCGCTGTTTGAGTAAGGCACGTATTAAAGAAGTCATACATTTTACATTAGGCAGTGAATCTGAAATAACTCTCACAGAGGGTTTGTGTGAGAGTGGAAACGCACTGAAACGCTGTAATGGAACTGCAACGTTCTCTGCCAAAGAAAAAAAACATTCATCACAGAACCTCTCAACAATTTTCACTCCAAATTATTATTTTTATTTAAGGATGACATATATTTATATTTTTGGGAGCTCATTATTTATTTTTGCAGAGCTCTATTATATTAGAGGGGGAGTAAGTACACCTTGCAGATACAAAAGTGTTTAATTAATTCAGTTATGTATTTTTAATCATATACCGTATTTCCCGCAATATAAGGCGCACTGGATTATAGGGCGCACTGTCAATGAATGGTCTATTTTCAATAATTTTTCATATATACTGGACTATAAGGCGCATTAAGCGAAACAAAACGTGTACCACACAAAATCGCTTCGAGGTCATTAACTAGACAACTAGAATGAATCCATATATAAGGCGCACTGGATTGTGGCCCTCAGAGGCAACCGTTGTTGTGATTTTGGGCCTTACAAAAATAAATTGAATTGAATTGAATTTAACTAGATTATAAGGCGCACTGAAAATTAAAGGCTTTTAAGTGCGCCTTATAGTTCGGAAATTACGGTATATAGGATTTTTTTGGGCCCGTAAGCTTTATTAGACAGGACAGCTTAGTGTGAAATGGGGATAAGAGAGAAGGGAGGACATGCAGTAAACTGACGGAGCTCGGGATGCATGTGTGCTGCCGCCTTAACCACTCAACCACCGGGCAGCTCTATAGCATAGCATAGAGTACTTCGATGTCATCTTTTCCACGTTTCAAAATGTGTTATTGTGACAGGCCTATATTTAACCTTTCTGGATGAAGGATTTTGTCATCAATAGTATCAAATTAGTTGTATTTTTAAGTATCACTTGAGTAACTTTACTACCTGCCCTGTGTTTATGTCAAATACTTGCTTAATTATACTATAGAATAAACTGCTCTAAGCTCATTTGAGTTACTAACTGCTCTAAGCTCATTTGAGTAACTAATGCTCTATGTTGTGTTTTATTATGTAGGATGTATTCATCATACATTTTAAGCATTTTGGTGACATCATATACAACTTGAGTCGACTTGACAATTGAGCAATGTGTTTACTGCTGGTTTGTATTGACCACGTTGTTTTTGCAGTCGATTCGACAAGTTTGAAACCACAGAAATTTATCGAGTGCACAGCCAAAAAAGCCATTATGATATGTTTGTGTGGGAGAAGCAGAGGCAGTGTAGGAGTGATTGGCTTGGAGACATGTCAAATTTACCATAAGTATTGTAAGTGTTGCTTGAAAAGACTATGCAGGAAACCAAAGTTGATTTGACAACCCACTCCCATTACATGTACCGGTATATATTTATATAAAGCCCTCTTATGCTTGACGTTAAAGTAGAGGAAAAACACACATGTCAGGGTAGATATCACTTACTGTTGAGTCTATTAAAATGACCCTTAAGTGCTTAATGTCAGTGAGCCCACGCACTCGTCAGGTTATTGTGGAATTGTGAACACACGGGGCTTGAGTGTTAGATTAAAATACAGTGTATATACGAGGTAATTTCAATGCTGTAATGTTTCACTAATTATTCAATGTTTATATAATTACAAAGGCAAGCAGCTCAATATGGCTTAATTAAGTAATGTCATAATACATTATCTTGCAATTATTATTAAGATGTTTTTTTTTTATTTAACATAAAAGACCACAGAACAGATTTGTTTGTATTGGGCCTCAAAACTCCTTCCATGGACACACCACTGAACCAACAATGAAGGAAAAGAAGATTTTACATCTGGACTAACTTTTTGAATGGAGTAAGTTAATAGACTTTGGACCAAACGGGATGACTACGCCTGAATACATGTTTAGGACTATGACTTTCTTATTTAATCAACAGATGTTTTTGTTGATGAAAAACATGCATGTTTACTGTGTGTACATAGCATAATCCTAGTCATCAAAATGCATGTCACCTATCACTAGTACACCGGCATTTTGATAAATGATATGGCTCTACTCAGGTCCGCTAGCATAGGATGCTATCTAATACTAACATTCACTTTTCTAAAAGGACAAACCTACTGTAAAACTGTGTACAACTTAATGGACACTTGATATGAAGTATAGTTTTCAAATACTTTAAATGATCCTCAGCAGCAGTAAAGTGACAGGGCCACAGTCATGATTGGACAGAGTATATTTTACATCACAGAGCAACATGGCGGACCGGTTTCAGCCAATCAGAACTACTTGGCTTGTCACGTGACGTTTGTGTAACGTTCCACACTTTAGTTCTTCAAATATATTCAGCTTATTTTGTACACAAATAGAACCTGTTTTGCGGGTGCAAAGCCAGAGGCGCCCTCTGCTGCCAACACTACTTATAAGGAGAAGTACACACAACATGTATCGATTGTAAAAAATACTTCAATGGAGAAAGACAAAGTACAGAAGACATTGGTAAATCCATACACAGCAACATTAAATAGAACAGTGTTTTTCAAACTTTTCCTTTAGTTGGTACAAGGATAACTTTTAAATATTTGCTGAATTTAGAATCATTTCTCTCCTTTTATGGGTTAGTCTTTGTTTAGAACTATAACAATTGTGTCATATTTTAGACCTGGTTTAGCCCAAATCAAGTCCTAGAATAGTCAGGTTATAGACCTAGTTTAGATCTGGTGTTACTCACTGGTGGTACTTGAGGTGAAAAGTTTAAGGACCATTGAATTACAACAAATATCAAATAGATAGATTTGAACTGATTCCAAAGTAAATGCTGTTGTTAGCTGTTCCCAATCATCTGCACAATGTATATCTAATAAGATCAAATAAATACTTGTGTAGTCTAATGGCAAAGGGGGAGAGGAATAAAATCTTCAAGCTTAATGATTAAATTCAATTTTTTAAGGCACAAAATCCTCAAATCTCTCAATTGATGTTCAAAAAAGGTTCCTTAAAACCTCTGATCCTTGGTTTACTACAAGCACCAACCCCCATACTGCATTTTGATACTATTGTGACTAGTACTTCAACTACTGCTACATCCTGTTACAATTGAAACTACTTTTAAAGAGAACATATGTAGAATCTACTCCCATTAGCTTTTAATTACGTTATAACAGCCTTCCCTTTTCATGCATTTGCTCTGAGTTGTATTTTGATTAATCCTATGTTGTTGTACATTTGAGGCTTGCGTGATCAGAAATGGTTTGTTTTCAACTATCCCCTGTCCCCATACACTTCTCTACTTACCTATATATATAAAAAGTAAAATCAAAAATGAGTGTTTAAAAATGTCACGTTGCCATTTTCATCCATAAAACGCATACTTGATTGTTTCTGTAAAATGCCAATAGAAAGTTCTATTATCTCTGCAGTCTTGAACAAAAAGTGAATGAATCAATGTTATAAATTGCATTGAACAATATGTCAAAAAAAGATCTACATTTGTTATAATGACAGCAAGTTTTCATCTGCATCTCGCCTCCATCACTGTGACTCTTCCCACATCTGTCCAGAGCCTGATTTTCCACCAAACCGCTGTCACTTCCTCCAGAGCCTCGGACCAGTCCCATCATGCCGTGCGCCATCATAACAGTGAAAGTTTATGAAGGCTGACAGGACAACAGCGGCGGGAGTCGGGACCTCACTGAACCTGGCGTTTTTGCCGAAGACACAAGTGGCAGAGTGAGAGTGGATAGCGTGGGCAGCTTTTGTGGTCTGTGGTGTTAACATGGAGCGGCCTGTCACCCAAAATACAAGTGTCAGAGTGTCAGAGGAAACATCGAGCTTTGGGTCACTAAGGCTGGAAAAGCATTGAAGGTAAAGTGAACAATTGGAATGTCTGTATGGCTATTTCTCTTATACTTTGATTGTGATTGTTTCTATTGCAACAACTACTAAAACGGATTTATAACTACTTCAGCAACAATAAGCACAACTGCAAACCACACCTACCTATACTAACTTATTCTGCAAAGGTGGCAGCGATCCATGGGTTTCCGGCATGTGACTTATTTATTGTCACCGCCATTTTGAAGAAATCCGCGCATGCTGTTGCCTCTCCGCTGTTAGATAGTCATGAGAAACAGCACATCAAGTTGAAAATGAAAAGGACGGACGTTATGGGTTTTGATCCTTATCTACAGCGGCGAGTCCCTGACACTTAAAAAAAGCGACAACTTGCCATAACACACTTTTGTGGACATTTACATCTAAACGTCCTTGTCCACAAGCCCTCTACACCGGACAAGCCCTCAAAGCTTTCAAGAACACGGACTTTGTGTGCGGGTGAGTGACTGTCTGATCCTAAAATATAACACTAGCTGCAAGTAGGGTAACGTTTATTAGCATAGCCACACAATAATATGTAACCTAGCATTAGCCAGCTGCTGAAACAAACATCACACCGCTCAGTCTGGACTGATTTATGCAAGTCCACTGGTCCCCATGACCACAGTAATACATTTCTGGCGACAAACAGGGTCTTTTAGGATACAGAAAGGAAACCCATTGTTTTGAAACAGCCCACAGTGCAACATGCAGCTTATGTCCTCAAGATGGCAGTAGCAACGCGTGTGTGACGTCACTTTGAACCCATGAATAGCTTACTATTACAACTTGTGCAATACTGGATCACTGCAATTTTGCATGGCTTTAACAAGTAATTGTAAATAATTAACAGCTTATTTAAGGATGCATAATAGCAATCTGGACTATTTAGTGTACACTAGAGCTGTAGGCCTTCAGTTGTTGTCTTAGTCGACTTTTTTTTTATCAGGATTGTAATGGACTCATTCTTGTGTGCCCACACCGTGCCACTGCCACTTTTGCTTCTTACTGCTACGGATTTGCGCTCCTGTTGTTATGGCACTTCTGGAATACCTACATACGAAGACACAGTTTACTTCTATGTATGCATTTATTATCATAGTGTAGTTTGGGTCAGGTCATAGAAATACTGAACAGTTTTGAGAGCTCATGACACTTATACTTTAGTCAACTAATCGATGCAAAGGTCATATCTTAAGTCGACCAAGTATTTCTTTAATCAATTAAAGGCCAAGAGTACACAGTAATTACAATTAACCTTTCTTGGTCTGTAAGTATGCTCCATTAACATTTCCTCTCTGGTGACAATAACTCATATTGACAGTGTTTTTGCAGTGTAATAACATTTTATTGACTGGCATTAATTTCCTGAACTGTTTTTAACCCAATGTTTTAATTTTAAGAGAGACAGGTGTCAAAAAAATTGGGGATTATATACCCTGCAATGTGATCAATACAACACACACGCACCCGCACTCGTACGTCGAGGTCATCACGCCCCTCTTAGCAGCACACACTCGAACAAAGACCTCCAAATTGGACATCTCGGCGTCTCGAAGGACAGCACCAGATTGAGCCCTAGATTCAGCCTGTCCGAGAACACCGGTTTTTGAGTGTTTGAAAACCACAGCAGCTCTCCATTAACCTTGTGACTCTTGTATTCTGGGAGCGGAGCGGTATACGGAGAGGTAGAAGAGGCGCTCGAACATGGAACTCTATCTGACAGAGACAGAGGAGACTGCACAGGCATTAAGGAGATCATCACTGTCATTAGGAGGTAATTAGTGGCGTGTACAACGACTTGACTGGGTACGCGTGTGTAAACATGGACATAATGCAGGCGGTGTAAAAGTAAAGCCGGGCTGCATTGTCGTGAGTTCGAATCCCGGTGGTTTACAGCATGTCCTCCCTTATTTCTCATCCCCGATTTCACACTTTCCTCTCCTGACTGATAAAGCCTACGGCCACAAAATCGTAAAAAATAATAATGAAACGATGCAGGCGTTTTGGCAAGCTAATCACAACCAGAGACTTAAGGGACTTACCGCGCTTGCTCTGCCAATGCTGCCCATGTCGAGGATATGTTAAATCCAGATTCTATTCAGTCAGATGTAGGACTTCATTTTATAAACATGGATAAGGAAAACTTTTCATCGGTGCCATTTAACAACAAAGAAAGTCAAATGGATCCCAACAAAGTCTGAACTCTGCTCCGAACCACATGCTTTTACTGAGAATGGAAGATTGGATGTGAACCTCTTGATTAAAAAGCCGATCAATGAAAATCTGATTAAGTGATTAAAAAAAAAAAAGTTCCAGATCGTTTTTCTATTGCAGAAAAAAGAAAGAGGCAAATGATAAAGATTGGGTTTGTAGAAGTCTAAACTAAAGGAAACAGGAAATACGTTGCAGAGGACTAAATATTTGCAGCCTTTGTGGTTTGCATTTTGATTCATTTTGCAGCTAAGTATGTCACAATATCACATTTTAATGTTACACTTATTGTTATTCATGATTATTGAAACCATGACCAAATAACAGTGAAATACTTACTCCAAACTATCTAAGGTTTTTGTCTACGTTGCCAGCTTGAAAACCTCAATGCTACTTCACTTTTTTGGCAAATGGAATATAATTGAACCAGCTCATAACTACTAACTAACTTATATAGATTCTTCAATTTTCATATTGATTATTGTTTTGTTCTCATGATTATACAGTATGTGACCTGAATAATAACATTTATCGATTCAATCTTGACCCGTAGATATCATCCTATGGGCTGGAATAAAGAACAAACACCAAATCCTTCATTTTTGTTTCACATACAAAATAAGCCGACTGCAGCTGTACCAACTCACACCAGAACTCATTATCGGCACCAATATTTCATCTGGCACACTCTCCAATCTCATAACTCAGAGCAGCCACTTTGACCTTTCGAAGTTTGGCTAAGTCTTATCTACATTCTGCTGCTCATTGCGACTCGATATCTCACAGTAATAAAACAGCGGCAGGAAAATCAGCAATTCATCTTCATTTGAGCTGAGGATCCGATTTAAGAAGCCAGTACAGCTACACAGAAAGAAACCGTGACAAAGTCTCAACGTATCAAGGGTTGCAGCAATCAATAACGAGATTTTTTTCATTCAATTCTAACTGCAAAATGACTATACTTGGACATACACCATTTTAATATATGGTAGAAGGGCTACATTAATCAGTAAAAAGGATAACAACAATTATATACATATTATTGGTCAATAGTTTTACATTGTTTCATTTTATTCATTCCATTCTGAAAGCATAATTATTAAGCTTTACAACAACAAAAAACGTTGTAATATATATGGCGGAAGGGCTAAATTTATCAGTAAAAATAATACAAATTATTATATGAACATTACTGCTCAATAGTTTTACTATTCACTCATTTTTTTCAATCAATTTAACAGTATAATTATTATTGGTGATAAATGGCAGAAGGGCTACATTAATCAGTTAAAAGAAAAATATAAAAATAACAAATATGACTAAACCAGACTTTTACTGAACTAAATTAAGATTTATTCTGTCTAACAATATTTAATATTGTGGGCCGGTCATGCAAATTATTTTCCCATTCTTTACTGGCCTACAAAAATGTTGTAGAACCTTATTCATCAAGTTTTGATTGGTGGATGCCCGTCTCCTAAACAAAACAGCATGTCATTGTGTATTTGTGAATAACCATGAGTCTTAATAGCCTAACAAGACATGTAGCTTTAGAGCAAAAACTCAAAATCGAAAGCTTCAGTTTAACTCAATTTGTATCAATTCCATGATTTTCGATACTACCATTGTATAACAGTGAAAAGCAGAGCTAACACACCGACATATACAAGCATTTTCTGAACCGAGCCACAAAACAGTGCACGTCTGCAGCCCGCGCTGACCTGAGCAGACTTCTCTGGATGATCGTAATGGACCCCGGTGAGAGCCAGAGTGCCGGGTTGTTTTGTGCAGCGGGAGCCACTGTTTGTGCTGATTTGTGGTAAGTGAGTCTCTCAAAACAGAACTGCATGGGACCACCATAATCCAACATGAGAGCTGAACCCAACCCACGCAGCATGTCTTCGTTTTATGATTACAGTAGATATAATTGACGGATTGGTAGGTCATATCTTGTCTCGTCTTGTGGGAATTGTATCTCATTCCACTCCTAATAGTTAATAATTATTTGTGTTAGAGCTGGGTTGAAAAAAATCGATTTTCCGATTTTTAATAGATTCGCATATTAATGACCGATTATCGATTTGTACGTCCAAAGATCGTTTTTTTTTTTTTTTTTTTTTTAAATTAAAATTATTTTCTTCATTTCCCTCAGTGAACTTCAATCTACCTTCAAAAAAGATAATTCAGGACTCCTGGATTATCTTTCTTGAAGGTAGATTGACCCTTAACCTTTTCTTCAGTCTTCCATCAGTAACTACCAATACTTGTAAGATTTGCTGTTTAATATTGATATAATACTAGTTTTAATATGTTGCTTCTCTACACAGTCATGAAGTGAAGGAAACGGTTCAAATACATTTTTCATTTTTAATAACATTAACCCCCGGATCGAATCGAAATCGGATCGAATCGGAAATCAGATCGAAATCGGAGCGAATCGGATGGAATCTGAGAAATCGGAAAAAATCAATTTTGAAACGTAAAAATCGGAATCGAATCGATTCTTGGAATTTGAATCGAAACCCAGCTCTAATTTATGTACTGATTACCTTGATACCTTTGTGCTACCTCTGCTAGTATATATATTATTAGGCCCGAGCGCCACAAGCTGGCGAGAGGCCAATTAATCTCGTAAGGCCGTGCGAAGCACGGCTGCGAAAGTGCGCACGTAGTGCGCACGAAATCGAGCGCGAAGCGCTCGCCCACTTCCAAACTCTCACTAACGCACTCCTCCACTCATGCACGCCCCGTGCATACTAATTAGTTGTAGGAAAATGGAACATTACCGTTGTAAACGGGCGAAGCCCGTGCAAAAGTTCGCACTAAACGAGCACTTTACATTGGGATGACGACCGCTTCGCGGTCGTCATCCCCATATAAAGCACTCATTTGCGCTAAGTAGCTCACGAATACGTTCCCCATCTCTTGCATGTTCCGTGCATATAAGCATGTAATGCAAAAATTGAACATTATTACTGTATAGAGGGCCAAAAACACAAAGTGGGCGGAGCCCACTCAAAATTATCGAAAGTACCCGTCAGTGACCAGGGACCCACACCATGAGGTAGGAAAGCGCGAGCGCTTTCCGAAAATGTATAGTTTATGATATTTGAAAAATGGGAAACATTGTTTTCGCATCGGAATATTATTCTTTCTTTCTTTCTTTCTTTCTTCTTCTCGGGACCAACCCCCCTATTTTTCACCCAGTGAACATTGACGAAAAGTCACAAAAATTTGCACACCTCTAAAAATCGTGCCTCTCTACATTCTGGCTATTTCCCTTTTCTAAAATAAAAAAAATTGGCGCGTCAGCGCCACCAAATGTACCAAAAATGCATTGAGAGATGGGAAATGACCCAAAAAAAATCTGATCGTAGAATCATGAAATTTGGCGCAGAGGTAGATGGTGACAAGAGAAGTAAAAAATATTATTACGGCAATGCCGTCCGCCCAACCAAATGTCGGCCATATTGCTTCAAAAATGGCTAAACATGACTTCGGAGTTTTTCCAAACGTCGTACTTTTACGAACTCCTCCCAGGGCGTTGGCCCTAAAAAGCTGAAATTTGGTGAAAATGCTACTGAGGAGTGGGACATCAAAAGTTATCCAAATTACATTGATACCTCTCACGGTCTCTGAGCGGCGAAGCCGCAAACTGTAGCTAGAATTTCAGAAATCTCCCATATTTAAAATTTCTGCCGTTTGCGCAGATAAAGTCCGAATTGCGTCAAATTAGAATCAGTTGTTAAACTCTTTGCCCTAAACCTACTTGAAGTGAAATAAATTCATTTGGCGCCACAGCGCCCCCTACAGATTTTATATGGAGGTTAAATGTTTAGTTTTGCGAAATTATATGAAATTTGACACACAACTCAATTTTAGCATCCCCATCAAAAAAGTCAATGACTCATGTCATAATTGTTATGGCGTTGCCGTAACGATGACCGAAACCTTTCATGTTTACACTTTAGACTTTCACAAACTCCTCCCAGGGCGTCAGCCCTATTAACCTGAAATTTGGTGAGACTCATCTTCAAGACCATCAAAAGTTATCCACATTTTCATTCAAAGAGTCACGGTGTCTGTGCGGCAAAGCCGCACATTTTGCCAAGAATTCAAAATAAAATAGCTTTTTGATGGTAAAACAAAGGGGAGAAGATGTGACAGCGTCACAGATTCAGCAGTAGGCGTAATAAAAGGACAATTGAGGCTCCTCTTGCGGCGTGGCGGCGGCGTGGCGGCGGCGTGGCGAGGGCCGATCATTGCCGCTTGCGGCTATATTTATTACTTATTTTTTACGAGTAGTGTTTTCTAATTAGATGTTTAGTTTTTTTACCAAGTTTACTGTATATTTTCTTGGTTTACGGATCCGCCGCACTTAGATTATTGTTTTCTACAATATAAATAAAATTAATTATGATCAAAAACATTTTATAAAGTACCGCCGACAACGCAAAATAGCATTAAATTAAATATAAAAAGCGGTATTAAGTCAAAAGAAAGAGCGCGTGAAGCAATTTTACGTAAAAATCCTGTGGGAGTCATTTATTTTGGAAAGCATTGTTGTGACGGAGCGGCGCCGTCCAGTGCGCGGTCCCGGCGAGAGCGCGCGCGCCTGTTTCCCTGTCTGCTGCTCGCCTTTATATCGCAAATATACATTTTAAACCCGTTTACCACATTTTCTCAAGCATGTTTTGCCGTGAGTAAGGCTGCACACTTTGAAGCGTCAGTTCTACCAATGCAAAACACGCTAAATCTAGTGTAACAGCCCCCCCACCCCACTCCGTCTTCTCCCGTGGTCTGTTTTGGGCAAACCCGGAAGAAAAAATCTTTTGAAATGGAAATGATAGTTATATTTATATTTCGTCTGCCTGTTCAATATATTTCATTTAAAAATCCGTAATCCAAGTAATAAAATAACTGCGGCCTTATGAGCTCATACATTCTCTGCTCTCGATTTGAAGACGGAATTTGAGACGGCCTAGATATTATTTTGAAAAGATTTCCATGTGAATCTGATCTGGGTCACGCACGCAAACAAAATCCTAAACCAGTCTTGCCGTGTTAAACAAGAATATAGCAGACATCTCATCTGGATTCCTTTCAAAGACTTACATGACTTATTTTGGGAGTGAATTTTGTCACACACTCGGGGCTGTTTTCATCTCCGATACAGACATAAATGGGTGTAAATTGAAACTACCTCCTGGGCTAGATGCATATCGCCTCATTATGCCTGCCTGGGCTTAAATGGGATTGCCACAAAGTGCTTGAAGTCCACTGACACTGACATTCTGTAAATGCAAGAGGCTTCAAAACACTGGCAGCAAAATGGGCACGGAGCTTTTCTCTGAAGGTAATGAATTTTGCCAGAGGTCAGTCGGAATCCAGACCGACTCCATCAAAATCTCGTTCTTTGTTGCCCACCACAGGAAAGGAAATGAAGGTAGGAGTGAGACGAGGGCACATTCAGGAAAATGACAGAAACAAAAGCTTTAAATATACATCTCTACTAACTCAACAACTAAACTAAAGTAAACTAAACTAACCAACATGGCTCGCTTACTATAATTTTGGAATTCAAATCGCAAAAAGTCTAGAAAGTTGTGGGTTTTTACAGCAAATTCAGAATTTTTTTACATGCAGAATAATAGATGATATGGATTGGACTGTGAGCGCCAAAACAGTATGAATGGGACGTAATCAAATTAAGAGCTCCAAACAAAAATAAAATGGGAAGAAGCTGCTACAGTCGGACAGCGAATCTAATCAATCACAGCGCTGCGTAATATCTTGTTTGCGCCTGACATATAAAAGTAGAAAGGCATGTAAACATTAGTACTAAAGCAGGTAAACCACAGCGGGCCAGGGACACGTTTAGCACTGACACAGACTTTGGGATCACACGCGATTCAACTGCTTATCTCTCTTTAAAATAGATCTTTAGGAAATCACATTGTGTAGCTCTTAACCAACTATCAAAGCAAGAACGGAGAAATAACTGCGCACGGCGAAATTGGAAACTGAAAGCAATCGATCAAGACAAGAGCTACTGTACTTTAAGGCCCATTAAAGCAAAGAAACACATTTTATCCACTGTGTTGCCAAGGAATCTGCCACGTTGAGAGGCTTTTTTCAATTAATAATGATACAAATGCATTGAGAACAGAACTGACATCCAAAAAACGTCTTCAAACTCACTTTATAATAGTAACTCAATTTTAAAGTAATATCTTAAAGGTGGTGTACCACACTCTTCTTCCTATTGTTTTTAGTTGACTTATTATAGACATTAACTACAGAAACTAATGAAGTTTATGAAAGGGGTCAGTTATGCCGCTTTAAGTGATTGTTTGGGATATTTTTTGGGGCAATAAATCACACTTACAGTTTCCACGACACGTCTAATGATGTGCGAACGGGTTTGCGAGCGGGACGAGTTAGATTCAAAAACCTACTTCCTCCTGTCACGGTTTGAAACTTGGAGAAAGCGGCGTTAATGACGGCGCGCCAAGCTTTCAGTTCACGTCAGTGCGAAAGTCCCAAAGTAATTTCCCCGGTGGATATGTTCGTCCATCCTTTCATAACGAGACCACCATCTCAGCTGAATGTGGAAATGACAATATTGGAGTTAGAAAATGATTGAAATGAGTGATAATTTGCAGATTGGTGATAGTCCTGAAGTTGTTTGACGTGAGACAATGAAAAGGAGGGTTAGGAATCACTATTATCTGACGGACGAAGCACTCGGGTAAATCATGAACAAGAGTGGAATCGTTATTCAAACAAACGTGTATCAAAAGTCATGCACAGCTTCACCTTTTGGCTAATTACCTCCCACCAGACTGCACCAAGGAGGCACCGCGAATCAAACAGAAAACTTTTTAAATTACTTTTAAACATGCTTTTTTTCCCCCCAAGGCTGCGGTTTTTCTGCTTGTTCAAATATGAGATTTATTCGATTCATTATGACGGGAATGAGCCAGAGATAAACATCATTGCCATTCAGAGAAGTACATCTCTTGTTGTGTTTGCCTTTGGTTTACATCGAAGAAGTTATAAAATAAATCTACATTACAAAAAAACAAACACATTTGTTCTCAAGACAACTTTATTTGTGTATGAGCTAATAAATTATCTTCTAAAAAACAATTTAAGTCATTTTCCGGACTATAAGTTGCAAAATAAGTCCAATATAAGTCCAAAAACTGCATAATAGAAAGAAAAAAACATATATAAGTCACACTGGAGTATGAAATGCGGTTTTATGCGTGAAAATAACAAATAATATCAAATATAAGTCGCTCCGGCGTATAAGTATATAAGAATAAATAAGTATAAGTCGCACCCCGGCCAAAACGATGAAAAAAGGTGCGACTTATAGTCTGGAAAATAAGGTATACTTTTTAATCCGAACATTTTAAATTATGCTGTTATAAATTAAAATTAAAGCAAAACATTTCTCTGGTGTTTATATATTTACTGTATTTGCACAGGTGGCCATGGAGAGACGAGAAATAAATCATCAAAGAGGAGCATTTACCCACAAGGTCGCGCTTCAAGCAAAGTGCGAGAGGAAAAAAGCGCAGTCACTCCATTTACGAAGAGACATTTAAAAACTGAAGAAAAAAAAACCTGAAAGTACATATTTAATATTCTAATTCTGTCGGCCTTTGATTTGTTGGCTCCAGCTAATTTTACAGAAAGGCACGATTTTATATTTTTTGGGAAATACTGATAAGAAATTCCCTGGTAATAACTTAAGTATCGGTAAGAGAAGTCTTTGTTGTGTAATACTGTTTTTTGTTTTTTTTTACAGAATGTATTATTTTAATATATGCATGACAGGTTTTTATGATTTTCACATTTTGACTTCATTTGGCGGGTTGATATAATCTGTTGTAAATATAAATGATTTTGTTTCATTATTAAGAGAATATAATAAAAAAGATGACAGAAATATAATAGATGACAGAACGATGACAGAAATATAATAAAAAAAGATGACAGAATTCTAAAACATATAGAAAATATTGACACACTAGGGAACCAAAGTTTAGCACAATATACGACAAACACATTTTTCTGACCTTTGGATCATTAAATAAGATGTCTATATATATATTTGTCCAACTATAACCTTTAACATAAGACTACATTACCGACATGGTTGCTAGGTAACAGTTAAGGATTTTCTCCTAACCTAAAAACTAGCCAAACTGGGGAAAAAAGAGAAAAATCTTAAAAAATATATTTATATAAATAAATATAATCACCTTATCTATGTTTTAGTAAAAGGAGCAGTTCAACCTGTCATGAGCACTTAAACACTTACTGTGTGACTACTACTATCATTAAACAATTACCTAAGCCAGCCAAATTGTGATTCACATTACTTCAGCTTCAATTTTAACTGGATGCAGATTAAAAATATGTCCTACGCTTCTTTTAAAAACAAAAACATTTGCGCACAGAGATCGACCGTGTCTGGTCTGACAGCTGGATTTAGAGTGGTGCATTACATTTGCAGAGCCCCGACCTCAGACACACACAAAGGGCATGTGTGGGGTATGAGCTGCACCACTGAGCCCACAAAAGGATACATGCAAAAACAAGACCGCAAAAACCACAAGAGCCCAACTGTGAGCACCGTCCCCGCGGCGAGAGGGCCCGGCCTGAAACAGCAGAAGCGAGCATTAGAGAGCGGCGGTGTCGGCTCGCGCTCACAGGGGGGATCAGGAGCACGAACAGGAGGAAGAGGAGCACACACGGACATGAGGAAGAGGAGCACACACACGGACATGAGGAAGAGGAGCACACGTGAACAGGAGGAAGAGGAGCACACATGAACAGGAGGAAGAGGAGCACACATGGACATGAGGAAGAGGGGCACACACACGAACATGAGGAAGAGGAGCACACACACGAACATGAGGAAGAGGAGCACACACGAACAGGAGGAAGAGGAGCACACACGAACATGTGGAAGAGGAGCACACACGAAAAGGAGAAAGAGGAGCACACACACGGACATGAGGAAGAGGAAGAGGAGCACACACGGATAGGAGGAAGAGGAGCACACATGAACAGGAGGAAGAGGAGCACACACGAACAGGAGGAAGAGAAGCATACATGAACATGAGGAAGAGGAAGAGGAGCACACACGGACATGAGAAAGGAAAAGGAGCACACACGAACAGGAGGAAGAGGAGCACACACAGACAGGAGGAAGAGGAGTGCACACGAACAGGAGGAAGAGGAGCACACACGAACAGGAGGAAGAGGAGCACACACAGACAGGAGGAAGAGGAGCACACACAGAAAGGAGGAAGAGGAGCACACACACGGACATGAGGAAGAGGAGCACACACGGACATGAGGAAGAGGAGCACACATGAACAGGAGGAAGAGGAGCACACACAGACAGGAGGAAGAGGAGCACACACGAACAGGAGGAAGAGGAGCACACACAGACAGGAGGAAGAGGAGCACACACAGACAGGAGGAAGAGGAGCACACACACGGACATGAGGAAGAGGAGCACACACGGACATGAGGAAGAGGAGCACACACGGACAGGAGGAAGAGGAGCACACACAAACAGGAGGAAGAAGAGCACACATGAACAGGAGGAAGAGGAGCACACACGGACATGAGGAAGAGAAGCACACACGAACAGGAGGAAGAGGAGCACACACAGACAGGAGGAAGAGGAGCACACACAGACAGGAGGAAGAGGAGCACACACACGGACATGAGGAAGAGGAGCACACACGGACATGAGGAAGAGGAGCACACACGGACAGGAGGAAGAGGAGCACACACAAACAGGAGGAAGAAGAGCACACATGAACATGAGGAAGAGGAAGAGGAGCACACAAGGACATGAGAAAGAGAAAAAGGAGCACACACGAACATGAGGAAGAGGAGCACACAGACAGGAGGAAGAGGAAGAAGCGCACACATGAACAGGAGGAAGAGGAGCATACATGAACATGAGGAAGAGGAAGAGGAGCACACACAGACATGAGAAAGAGGAAGAGGAGCACACACGAACAGGAGGAAGAGGAGCACACACACGAACATGAGGAAGAGGACCACACACGGACATGAGGAAGAGGAGCACACACGGACATGAGGAAGAGGAGCACACACAGACATGAGAAAGAGGAGCACACACGGACATGAGGAAGAGGAGCACACACGGACATGAGGAAGAGGAGCACACACGGACATGAGGAAGAGGAGCACACACGGACATGAGGAAGAGGAGCACACACGAACATGAGGAAGAGGAACACACACGGACATGAGGAAGAGGAGCACACACGAACATGAGGAAGAGGAGCACACACGGACATGAGGAAGAGGAGCACACACGGACATGAGGAAGAGGAGCACACACGGACATGAGGAAGAGGAGCACACACGGACATGAGGAAGAGGAGCACACACGAACATGAGGAAGAGGAGCACACACGGACATGAGGAAGAGGAGCACACACGGACATGAGGAAGAGGAGCACACACACGGACATGAGGAAGAGGAGCACACACGGACATGAGGAAGAGGAGCACACACGAACATGAGGAAGAGGAGCATACATGAACATGAGGAAGAGGAAGAGGAGCACACACAGACATGAGAAAGAGGAAGAGGAGCACACACGAACAGGAGGAAGAGGAGCACACACACGAACATGAGGAAGAGGACCACACACGGACATGAGGAAGAGGACCACACACGGACATGAGGAAGAGGAGCACACACGGACATGAGGAAGAGGAGCACACACACGAACATGAGGAAGAGGACCACACACGGACATGAGGAAGAGGACCACACACGGACATGAGGAAGAGGAGCACACACGGACATGAGGAAGAGGAGCACACACAGACATGAGGAAGAGGAGCACACACGGACATGAGGAAGAGGAGCACACACGAACATGAGGAAGAGGAGCACACACGGACATGAGGAAGAGGAGCACACACGAACATGAGGAAGAGGAGCACACACGGACATGAGGAAGAAGGCACACACGGACATGAGGAAGAGGAGCACACACACGGACATGAGGAAGAGGAGCACACACGGACATGAGGAAGAGGAGCACACACGAACATGAGGAAGAGGAGCACACACGAACAGGAGGAAGAGGAGCACACACACGGACATGAGGAAGAGGAGCACACACACGAACATGAGGAAGAGGATCACACGTGAACATGAGGAAGAGGAGCACACACGAACATGAGGAAGAGGAGCACACATGAACATGAGGAAGAGGAGCACACGTGAACATGAGGAAGAGGAGCACACACGGACATGAGGAAGAGGAGCACACACGGACATGAGGAAGAGGAGCACACACACGGACATGAGGAAGAGGAGCACACACGGACATGAGGAAGAGGAGCACACACGGACATGAGGAAGAGGAGCACACACGGACATGAGGAAGAGGAGCACACACGAACATGAGGAAGAGGAGCACACACGGACATGAGGAAGAGGAGCACACACGGACATGAGGAAGAGGAGCACACATGAACATGAGGAAGAGGAGCACACACAAAGCTCCCAAATGACCCAAAATGAAATATGAAAAATGACACAAAAACAGTACAAACTTTGATATTTGTTTGTATAAAATGTATGAATATGTTTAAATATACGTGCACTTTAATGGTAGAAAAGACAAAATGTTCAGTTGAAATATGTAACAAAAATGTCCATATTCTTTCATAAGTAAAGCCTCAGAACAATATATTACCGAGATGAGTTGAGTATTTGTGACAGTGAAACTAGCATTACATGTAGTGTTTTTATGCTCTTTGTGAGTAAATGTACATTAGGGCTGTGACTTAATAATGATGTAATGATTATTTTAGTAGTCAATAGTCAGTGATTATGTTTTCGTTTAGTTTATGAGTCAAACGATTATTTCTGTTGTACATTGAACCATTTTTAAATACATTAACAACGTATAAAGGTAAAAATATGGTGAAAGGAGTTTTCTATACAGATAATATTCACAAGAGTTATTTTAACATTTTGATTAAAGAACGCTACTGTCCTTGATATAAAAAGTATTTTCATATGTGCTTTAGAATCTTTATAGTCAAGAGAACGATTACGATGATCAAAGTACAACTATGTTTTTTTTTTTTTTTTTTTTATAGCCGACGAGTCACGTTTAGTTGATTAATCATTGCAGCGCTAATGTGCGTCTGATTTCTCTAAATTACCCTACCAAGAAATACCTCCAAGTTCTAATAACTGTAATCGCCTGTAATAATCAGCTTTGATTCTGGACAGATGATTTAAACCCATTAGGCATTCTGAGGATTCTGAAGCTCTGAAAGGCTGAACCATTATTTAATGATCACACAGACTTGAAAAGGACGGTCATGAATATCCAGCGTGTAATGTACTCGAGGCAATCTTTTAGCACGGTTTTGAGACGCTTTTACGACACCTTTTCATGTCCTACAACGTACCGTATTTTCAGGATTATAAATCACACCAGCCAAAAAATGCATAATAGTGAAGAAAAAAAACATACATAAATCGCACTGGAGTATAAGTCAGACCAAGAATAGATATTAGATAATAGATATCATCTTTCATCTCAAAATAATAACAGATTAGAGAACAACATGGTGAATAGCTGAAGTTGTTACATATGCTAACGTAACACCTTCAGACCAACTGTGGTAAGTGTCTGGTATGTTAACGTAACATATTAACAGTTATTCAGATAACTATAGCATAAAGAACATGCTAACAAGTTTACCAAAGCATCAGTTTTACCCCAAATCACTAAATCCATTGAATTCTTCTTCCTCTGTGTCACTTCTAAACAACTCCACAAACTCCAGAGGTAGAGGAAGTGCAGATTCTTCTTCTGCGTCCTTTTGTGGTTGCCAGTGTGAAAATAACGAATAATATCAATAATATAGTCGCTCCCCGGCCAAAACTATGAAAAAAGGTGCAACTTATAGTCCGGAAAATACAGTAATTGAAGGACCAAGAATGAATATAACATGACAATATCTGAATATATCATAGCTTAACAAATAGGGTTTACAATGGGACTTTGGGATAGAAGATGTAAGCGCAGAATTCACCCAAAGCTCCATCAATTTAAGAACCACTTTGGAGAAAAATAAAATAAAATACATGAGTGAAATACAGAAATGTGTCTTGTGTGCTAATCCCTAAATCCCTCGTGGTCACAGTGGTCAACAACACGACTACGGAAGAAGGAAAAGAACACGCTTCAATGCCGTGAATATTTATACTTGACTTACATCAGTCGCTTTGCCAGAGACAATCTGAAGGATCTGACGGACTGCTGCTACTCTGTGAGCAGCTCAAAACCAGGAGGCTGAGCAGAGATGAGAGATCCGGCTTCAAAGAGCGACGCCATCAAATCCCTGCGGTTGCATACACGTCCAAAAACAGATTCTAACAAGTGCGGGGAAATATTTGACTTAAAGGATCATTGTCAATAGAGCAGTGTTTCAGTGTTTGTGTCCGTCCCACAGCAAAATGGAGAGAAGAACAAAGGGCTGCAAGATAAAGGCCATTTGAACCCAAAACCACAATTTAAAATGACTCAATTTAAGCGGTGGTTTTTAGGAGAGAGACCGACATGCCATCCTGTCTGCGTGTGATCCGCTTACGTGTAAAAGTGTCCCAGTCCATTACGTTCTGAAAACACCGACGTTCCTGGATGTGTTAAAATGTGCACTGGGATGGATTTGACAAAACAAATGGCCAGCGTTCAGCCCTAAATCAATGCCAGATGAAGCACAGCCGCTTTGATCGATCATTTACAAAGCTAAATCAGACTGAAAATGACATAACATGTATTTATTATCATTATTATTATGGCTAAAATGAACACGACCGAGCCCTTCGTCTCACGTCAAATACTTACTGATGTCAAAGCCAACAATTAACTGTTGCAAATTGTGTCAAACTATTGCTCATCATATCTTTCAATCAAACTAATTGTGCGTGTTTGTAATAGCAAGGCTTATTTTGTGAGCTCAATGATGACGATGACAGCAAACAAACGATCGAAGAAAGTCTGTACCAAGGCTCAGAGGCAAATGCTGATGGAAAAGCGTTTAGCAGCTGTTTGGTCAAAGCTTGTAGTGAATAACAATTGATTGCAATATCCAGGTAAACCTGTTCGAGGCTTATATCAGCTGCGAAGAGGAGCAGCAGCTTTGGAGCGAGGCAAAATCATCTAAGAATGAGTATGTTGCATAGAAAGAACACAGAGTTATTGAAAAAGTTACGTAAAAGCCATAATCTAAACATAATAAATAATAAATGTGATGACATTTAATCAGGATGTCATCATAGCGGGGCAGAAATCATGGTAATGAATGATAACAAGTCTGAGATGTAGCTTTTGGAGTTTATCTTTGCCATTAAATGAAGCCGTAATACATCTTAAATACAAATCAACGTTAGCCAGCATTATCTGGCAGGTTTTAAATAAAGTACATTACATCACACAGATTGCATCATAAATCTGCTAAATCTGGATATCTGATTTACGGTACTTTCCACCTTCTAATGTCATCAGAAAGTGAGAAATATACTGCGTTATTTTAAGCCCTGTGACTGTAAATTGTACTGATATTGACAGTTACAATGACGTGAGCTTGATAAAAGACTGAGACATTTTGTACTCTAATGAAGTTGTTCTACATGACAGAAGCTAATTCACAATGCAATAGCTTTAGCGATTTTATTTGAGTTTTTGAAAAGCATTCGTGATCACTTTCTCACTTTCTTGCTTAATTAATAGATTCACAATTAATAGAATGGCCGATACACCATCTTAACAGAGATGTGCATCCCTTTAAATTTCGGTTAAAAAAAAAATCCTAACTGAAAAATCCAGATTACAGCAAAAACACTGTACATTTGTAGCTGTATTAGTAAGGTCTATCTCACTACTAGACAGTGCAGTGGCAGAAATCCACTTCTCTTGTCAATCTGGAGCGTTGTCAATCCATAAAAGGCTCTGGCGAAAAAAAAATCCACCACAAAAGTTCGATAAAGTTGGTGTGACAACAACTGCAGGAGCTCTATACCCCAAATCCTCCAGAAAGCCAACACTGATCACACCTAGCTTTAGAAAACAGGATATGGAAAGGCATAATACAGAGCTTTTAAAGGTGCAGGTCTGCGGTCTCCGTGGAGATGTAAGTGCAGCTTTTAAGACCGACTCTTGCTTCGTGCTGCTCCCACCCGCCGATAATTTGATAATTTTTTAACGTTTACAAAATCACCCCTGGCAGCGATCTCGCCAGCTGTGACGCATCACACCGCCCCCTACAGGTGGTCTCATGCAGCACAGGGGTTTTTCATTCGAACGCAACCCGCAATAAAGACAAACCCGGGCAGATACAGAGTTAAAGTTTAGGCTTATTTATTCCCAGCATGTGTTTGGTAAGTCATTTCCGAGAACCACTGCTGATGACCCTGCAGCCTGGGTAATTATACACAGATTCATTTGCCGTAAAAACGTTCCCGTTGTGGCGCTTGCATGCAGGAGAAAGGGCCCCGAGCGCTAATGAGTTCACAGTTCCTCTCACCGCTGCATTATTCATCTGCATGTGAGAAAGACGGCCGCAGCACCAACGAGAGGTGATTCAGTCTGGGATGAAAGCAAAGGGTCAAAAGATTTCACTAATGAGTTGACAGAAATATTACTTTACACTGTAGTTTTTGGATTATAGATTTGAAACGTTTACATTTGAAAAGACTGTATTTTGTATTGAGCGGTTGGTCAGGAAAGTACAAAGGGGAAAATAATTAAATGACAGTACAATTGCATAATAATAATTAAACTGGATGAACAAAGGTAATACATTTAGAGGATTAAGATCAATATGAATAAATGAAAAGGACAAACTCAATGTCATTAACGCACAGTTTCATGCAGATAAAGAAAGCTGCATCATGCCAGCGTCAGACAAAGAGGCAACAAGGAACCAAGGAAGGGCATTGGGAGAGACTGAGGGGAGACAAGGATATTGTACATTTGGGGTGTGAAAGATAAAGAAAGCCTCTCCTGGATTGTTGGCGACGCAAGGCGGCTGCATCCGGGGGAGGAGAGAAGAAACCTGGAATCCAGTTTAAAACTCCATGAGCCCATGAACAGCGAGGCGGCCTCAGATCATGCAGCGTCCCGGTGGAAAGACACATCTCACATTCATTTGAAGTGTTGAAACTTGAAACTGAATAAAACTACATAAACGTTTGTGAATGCATTCCTGTTCCCTCCACACACCACAAACTGACACAAATATCACCAGAGTTTTCCAACTTGGGCTTGATCCATTCTAAAAATGAGATCAATGAGATCAAACATTTATATTTATACAATACAATATATATATATATATATATATATATATATATATATACTGAGGAGTTTTCTTTGCCTGTTCATCTTTGCCTCCTTCATCACAACAGTCCAAAACAGTGACCGCATCACTGCAGAGGCTACACCGATCAATTGTCAATCTCACCTGAACTCCTCCACCTGGAGAGAGCAAGACACCTTTTTCCAGTTCAGAACCATGGCCTCGGATTTGGAGGTGTTGATTCTCATCCCAGCCGCTTCACACTGGGCTGCAAACCGTCCCAGTGCATGTTGCAGGTCCGGGTTTGATGGAGCCATCAGGACAACATCGTCTGCAAACAGCAGAGATGAGATCCTGTGGTCCCCGAACCGGACACCCTCTGACCCCTGACTGCAGCTATAAATTCTGCCGGCAATGCGAACACAGCTCCTGCTCCGGTCATACAGGGACCGGACAGCCCAGAGCTAAGGGCCTCAGGGACCTCATACTACTGGAGCACCCCCCAGAAGACACCATGACTGACACAGTCAAAATCCTGGTTGGGCAAACTCCCAAGATCTCTCGAGCACTCGATGGAGAGTATAGAGCTGGTCCAGTGTTCCACCACCAGGACCAAACCAACACTGCTCCTCCTGAACCCGAGGTGCGACTATCGGTCGGATTCTCCTCTCTAGCACCTCCAGACCTTACTGAGGGTGAGGAGTGTGATCCCCCTTTAGATGGAACACACCCTTCGGCCCCTCTTCTTAAACAGAGGGACAACCTCCCCAGTCTGCCAGTCCAGAGGTAATAATAATAATAACACCACCTTTTCACTGCCTGCATGAAGTAAAATGTATTCTCTGAAATGTAATTCCCTGCACATTGATAACCTATTGCAACAGGTGATATTTATTGGATTTTAGTTTGGCTTTGAAGAAAAGAACACAAACTCTGAAGCACAGAGAAACTATTCATCAAAGCAGTGACCTTTCAGCAGCCAACTTTACATAGCACTTCCATTTCACTCCATTGTTATTCATCTGAAGGCACTTTGTTTGCGCTGCTCCATTTATTCCAGCGGAACAATAGACTCTTGTAACACACGATGATATCCCGGACTAAAGAAATATCATAAAGCACAGTTTAATATATTGAATAATGCCCTCAGACCACCACCAAACCAAAAGCCACTTAAAAAACAACCATACAGTTAAATGTCTCACCCAGGGACACAACAATAGCGGGGATTGAACCACTAAACAGTTGGGTTATCGGTGCCATTAGTCACTGAGCTATGTCTGTTGTTTTTTTGGTTAATCAATAATTGAGGTTATTCAGTTCACAAATGGCGGGAAATCTATTGTGAGATTACTTTGTTAGAATTATTTGTTGAAATTGCAATTGCTATGTGTGTTTTCCATGAGGAAATACATGTTAATATAGGTAGACTTGCGTTTTTTGTTTAGATATACTGTAAATACCAGGCACCCACAGTATAAGAACAACAGCAGAAAGGTTGGATAGCATTTCGGCAAAAGGTAATTAAGGTTTTGGAGAGTAGAGATGGAGTGGGTTGGATGGGTAAAACGATATCTAGAGCAGCAGCCCCCACAGAGACGGGACAACTTCTTAAAGTGGAAAATACTCAAAAGAACAGAATTTTGGACGCTGCCGTTTTTGGCGACGCAACCGTTTCTCTGCTAATTCCTGTGAATGCACTTCAGCTGAGGGCTCCGAGGGCTGCCGCTCACAAAACATCTTCACACTCGAATAATAGTGCATGTACATTTTGTATCTGTGAAAAAGCAGACTGTGCGTTTCAAATTGTAGCCTGAAAATAGTTTGGTAATGATAGAAAAGAAAACGCACAAACAGCATGATGAAGTCGAAGAGATTGTAGACGTTTGTTAAGAAAAAAAATACTTTCAGAATTGTAAATGGACATGTCGTGGTCATATCGATGTGCTCGTACAGAAATCAGGCAAAACAATACGACCACTGACAAAGCGATTGAGTTTATCAGACACTCTTTTCGTCGTGGCACTTTTTTGGGGATAAAGTGTGAAGCAAGTGAGCGTTTATTCTTCCAGTCATTACAATGTGTGGCGCCCAACTGTTTACAGCTTTATAGAGGTTTGACAGGAAGTAATGCGTTGCACCCCTCCCCAACTGCAACTCTCTCTGACAGACGCCGACCAATGTAGACGGACGACATGTGGATATTGATCAAATTATTGTCATGTCTGTGTCCTATTTATCATGAGTCAAGACGATCTTGCATATGGGTCACAATGAACTATTCTGTGTATTTTAACTATTCTGTGTATTTTAACTATTCTGTGTATTTTCTGATCATCTGTGGTCTAAACAATCGTAAAGCGGACGTCATAGCGAAGGCCAAGCCATTTTTATCAGACCCAAGCAACAGCGATATATAACACAGCTAAATCGTGTGAAGAGTCGAATCTCAGCTGCAAGACGACCAACATGCTACTGTTTTGCCTGTTTTTCCATGTTTTCATCAAATAAAGAACTTGAGAACGATCTTCGCCTCTCGCAGTCTGTATAGACTAAACTTCGACAGACACCCAAACTTGGACCGAGAAAACAACAACGAACAAAGAGTGACAGTTGAGGCGGATGAACAGAAGCTGGAACAGTTATGGAAATTACAGTCGGCCCAGACAGCAAGGTGTCAGAAAAATTACATATACTACACAGGTTGTCATGATTAGATCGCGCTTTTTCAGACACTCGAGCTGGCTGGCTTTAAAATTCCATACATTACTGGAGCCACAGCTGCCCTGGGGTAGACTGATGGGAGTGTGGCTGCCTAGCTGCACCTATTCATGTGTTTCAGGCATAAGGATTCCGTCTCGATTTGAACATTTGGCATGGCAACCGTCCTACGTTGGTATAATAATAGTGCAATTCAAATCAAAATATTATTTTTGATGAATGCAGCCTCTCTGATCTAGCACTGCAACGATTTATCAAAAATAATCGAGACAAGCAGACTGCTAAAATACTGTAATTACGATCACATTTTTATGAGCATTATCATTATCGACACTACGGACTCTGAAACATGTGCATGACAAAACACCCTTTTTAACAAAGAAGTGGCATTAATAACCCAAACTGTCAAAAAATAAGAAACAATTCCAGATTTGCACCACTTTATTTGTTATTATTTTCTGTCGAGAACCCGTCAAATTTCCATATTTACTCGGTTAAAAGGGACAATAGAAATAAATAGTTAACTAATTACCATAAAACAATCGCTGAGCAGTCAAATACTAAAGACAATGTGGGTGAAGTGGACACAAAAACAATATTCTGTTGTTTGTGCGAGACCGTTCTAACCTCGGACAGGTTTTTATGGCAAAATGATAAGATTCTGCAGCGATAAAACCATGCAAAACTAACACAAAGCAAATATTAACAGGATGAATCCCAAATTAACATCTCGACATTTTAAAGACAGGCTTTTTGCCTTGATCTCACGTTCCCTCTCACGCTGCACTAATGAGACACGGAAACATTTGTGCCGAGGCTTTAGTTCTAATTACATCTCTGTTTTACTCGCAGATGCAGATTACAGGTGACATTTCTACGCATGAGAATGGAGAATGCCTTTATTTTGTCTACTGAGGCAGAGCGAGCAGTGCCTATTAAGGCAGCGCTCTCTGCATCACTAATGACTCGTTCATGTTCAGGCTAAGTGCGGTTACCAGGGACAATTACCAGATTATGTGAACAACAGTGTGTGTACTTTTATAAGAACTTAACAATACAATACAATGTAACTACACTTTACTAACAATTAATGAAAAATGGTCCATTGTGCAGTATTTAAATGAAAGCTACACAGATAAACATTGATGCTAAAACTAGAATTTAAGCAATACTGTATTTTCCGGACTATAAGTTGCACTGGAGTATAGTTGCACTAGCCAAAAAATGCATAATAGAGAAGAAAAAAACATATATAAGTCGCACTGGAGTATGAAATGTTCCACCCTGGACAAAACTATGAAAAAGGTTACAACAAGTATAAATACTGAAAACGATGATGGAAGTGGAACAAATTTCAAAGTTTCTTGGACCACAATGTAATATTTTGCATTTGTCTAATTCTATTTGTAGAAATATCCACATTAGCCAAGGGGAAATAACGCTGTCTGGAGCGGACAGTATGGGCCGTTGATTCCGGTTAGAGAATCAGGGGATCCTGGAATAAATTGAGAATGTCCTTTAATTTGCAATTAATTTGTTTGTGTGTGGTCTGGGATGAGAAAGACAGTAAACATGAATTAGTCACATTACAAAACATCTACATTGCACAGTATATACTATTCATAGAACTCGGGTTACATTAGTAACCTACATATGCGCCGATGACGGAGCTAATTTAAGATGGTGTTTTTTGATGGCGAAAACAGCGATAAGTAAAGAATCGCGGCAGTTTAGCTGAATACAGTGCATGAACTGTCAAAGATAAGGATAAACAACAATATACAATTGATAAACATATTAACACAACCAAATACTCACTTTTATAGTAATTACGCACACAATATGCGGTGCTGCTGAATAGTTAAGAGGGCCGTCCAGAAACACGGAACTAAACTTTGGTTCCCCCCTTAGTCTTTCTGACACTATTCTAACGTGAAAAATGTCTCAACAAGTGTTTTAGTTACTATATATGGGGGGTCAAAACCCAAATGATTGTATGTCATTCTGGTGTTTCAAAGCCACGAATTGACTTTTGACTACATATACTGGCTGCAGAGGGAATTACATCATTGAGATGAACAAATACTAGCTTGCTCTGATATGCTAATGCACTCACACAGTTGTAATGATTGTGATTGGGTCAGAATTGCTCAGAACGACTCTGGCGATCACTTATGGACTTAAAACGGTACAGAAGATCTCAGAGCTCGACCTATGACATCACAGATCTGGGATGTTTTTGACGCTCAGACGGGAGAGGACTTACTAAACAGGATTCATCCAACTAGTGTGAATGAATTTAGGTGGCTGCCCACGAGTCCGAAGGTTCACTGGTCTGAAGGTTCATTAGTCCGAAAATTCAGAAAATTTTAAGGTTCACTAGTCCGAAGGTTTGCTAGTCCGAAGGTGTGAGTCCGCGCAGCAGGCTCGCCTCCCTTTGCCCTACACACTGCTTTTAAGACTTTTCTAGTGTTGATGCACTTTTTATGATTAAACTCACGTATTTTCCATAAACGACTTGTTTCTGTGCATAGCCTGAGCTCCTTATCGTATTATTAATTAATCAATTAACTCTGTGAATAAACCGTTTTCCAGTAGCCGCTCTGTAGACACTCACGAGCTGAATTTCCTTTTTGACTATCAATCCTACGGTGATCGGATCACGCGTTTCTATATATACATATATCATTTCTATGCTTATGATCAAATGAAGGCATAGAGTGGCGGATTCGAGATGTTCCCTTGTTATTTTTAGATACACAGTACAACTTGCGGTGCCACCTGTGAGCAGCTGGTGCACTAAACGTGACGAGCCCCAGTCCGTGTCTTCGTGCTTCGTGCGCATTTTACAGACTGACTTCATCCCGATGCCGTCTGCACCTTCACTTTAGCCCAATGAGGAACTTTCGGACCAGTGAACCTTCGGACTAGCGAACCTTCGGACTAGTGAACCTTTAAAACCTTCGGACTTGTGAACCTCGTGGGGGGTAACCATGAATTTAATACATCTTTTTGATGAGGGAACAGTGTTAAAGCATGATTAATTACTTTTTAAAATGTTGAATAATAGTACCGTTATGTGTTCTTTAAGCATTGTGACAACATCAATTCAAATATGTCACAAATTGTCGGCCTTGGAATCTTATCCTGAAGCCGGTGCTATTTGTGAAGGCTTGAAAAAAGAAAATGCAATTATTCTCAGGTTGTTGAATTTAATGGGATTCGTCTTGTGGTTCACAGGAAGATATTTCTCTATTTCAATCAGTTAAGCATTAGTGCTGTATCGTGGTCCATCTCAGTCCAGTTTTGACCCTGGTTCAGTCCAAATATTAGTACTTATAGAGCCAAAAACAAATAGCCAAAAACAATGTCCGTAAACTTTAAGAATCATAGCATTATGTAGATTACAGATGACCAATACCTTTCACAGCAATGAATCTATCTTCAGTGTATTATTTGGAGAAACAGAGGGCGCTTTTGTTAAAACACTGAGCCCTTTTGTTTCTGTTCACATCAATCAGATTCATTCAAGGTGATTCTGAATATACAGTATATGCATATTTAAATGGACACTCTTATTTACCAAAAGTTTGCCCTTGCATGTGACAAAGAAACGCAGGCTTCAGCTGAAAAGGAACAGCGTTATTGGAATGGCTTGTGTCTTCTTCATCCCAAACACTTCCTTTGAATATTAATAAGAATCTTTAAACAAAATGCATATCGTGTTTTTGAGAAAGGGTCACTCTTTCCGGCGACCGACCTTGAGTTTGACTGGAAACACAAAGAACAATCATCCACTGCATCTAATCTGAGTCGTGGCCTAATCAGAGCGCACAGGCTGAAATAATGTAGCTCCAACTTGAACAACAGTGCATAGCCAGCGGAGTCTCGTCTTTAAATAAATATCAATGACAAGTTGTGTGACTCATGTTCACTTTGCATACATTATGAAAAGGACTACAGAATGAGCAAAGGAAGGATAGAAATAGGATCAAAGGTATTGATGATATTTTATGAAGCACCAAATCCAGAGTCTTCAAACTTGGGAGTAAAACTTTCATCCAGAATTGTGGATCCAAGAGCGTAACATATTCTGATATGGACAAAAGATGTAAATAAAACAACAAAAATAAGATTAGGTCGATAGTAAGAGTTTATACAGAGTTTTGAGGTTAGAAAAATCATTTTAAATGAAGATGTTTGAGTCCAGATAGTGAAAATTGTATCTAATAAATGTAATTATTAAACAACATTTAGAATCCCTGGTCTCATAAAGTGTGCGCCTACATACAAAAACCTTTCAAAATACCCATGAGAAAGAGTATAACTTTGGTATCCACATATTTCAAATATGTATACTATGCTTCAATTCATATGTATATGTTTGTGTAATATTGTTTAAATATAATATTGGAATCACTCACGGCAACTTAATGTTGCGTGTGCCTTTAGGATGGCACCCTGTGGTGCCACCAGCCACACCCAGCCACACCCACCCACACCATGTTAAAGGTGCTTTTCATCCACATATAACCATTTACCTGAGAAAGGCATTGGGCCAAAACGTTGCAATGTAAATAAAATCACTGGTGGTGCAAGGAAGACATCACGTCAGGCTTTCACAGGATGAATGTGGAAGACGATCAATTACATTGATTTCAATCACAACAGCAGTTGCCTCGATTCGCAACAACAAAACAGTCGTTGATCAATATTAGAGAAGCAGATTAAACAATATTCAAATGGATAACTGTACCAGCATCCCCTGTCTTTAGATTGTTCTTCTCGACAAGGAAAAATGTCTTATTAACGCCTTACAAAAAGTTTACTTCCTTCTGCATCTCAACTCCACAATAATGAATGCTGGATATAATCTGTATGCACTGCACACGGTGGCAGCCTGTTGCAGCATTCAGCTCTAATTGAATTTGCAGTTTTCACACCCCTCCCAACTCCGATGTTGATAATTCGGTGAAACAGCCCTCTGGCATATCAGTATCTGGTGCCTCTGCATTGACAATTAATATGGAGTGTGCAGCATCGTGAAATGTTGTGTCCAAGAGAGACAGCTCAATCCAAATGGAGCTCAAACACACACACAGCCCAGAGAGAGAAGAGTCAGTCTGTCACTCATTTGTCAGATATTGGAAAGCGGAATGGATAAATAAATAGTTTAGGGCTGCACAATATTGGGAAAATATGATATTAACTTTTATGGGGGCCTTTTCGAGGGTTTGAAACGTGCTTGTCTCCATAAGATGTAATTGGGTGGAATGTTGCTGTTATCGATTTGACTTGTATTCGATTACACATCTGTTTTCATGCTGGACAATTACTCTTAAGCCCCATTTCCACCGGCTCCACACAATCTGTCTGTGATGCTCCTATTTTAAGTCAGAACCAAATTTGCATAACAATATGTCCAATCAAATGTCACTTACTACAAAAACGAACGAGTACAAAGACGAACGACATCCACGCTACCAACTTCTTTTACTCTTTTACTTTAAGTATGAGCAAAATGTTAACAAAAACACAAGATTTTACGTGTTGAAATCTGAAATGCAACTAAACTTTTTTGTGAACGGTTTTTACTTAGATGAACAGCAAGCTAAAGCTAAAATTGAGAAATACATTTTTCAAACCGTTTCTAACAGACTAGCATGACTGAGCGCCTCTCCACTGATCTGAACTTGCCCTGGCATCGTCACCTGCTTGTCTCCATGGAGATAAGATACATTTCATGCCATACTTCCAGACAAAGCAATAACGGCTCCATGGAGAGTGGGGGTTTAGAATTCGATTATATGCATCCTTTTGAGATAATATAGATGTACATTTTAGATAAAGATAGATAAACATGGCATCGTCGTTTTCTTTACCCTCTGAAGTCGCTACATATTCAAATTTTTAACCAACCTAATCAGTTAATCAAGGCTTGGTATGAACAGAAAGTGCATATGTCGTTGTACAGAGTCAACTCCAGTTCAAATATTGCTGAGAAACTGACAATACGTGTTCGATGAGCCCTCTGCAAAGTAACACAATGCTATATTTGCTGGGAATGCTAAACAGAGATGGAATGCACTAATGACGAGAGAAGAAACAGCAAAAACAGCCAAAATGTGTTGTGACTGGAGTGATGAAGCGGCATGATCAGTCTCACTGCCCAAATCCATCCTTCTAAACTGCGATAAAACCAATTTATAGTTCATGAACATAATGAGAACAATTTCGAAGATTAGCGCCTCGCTGTTATTTGTCAATTCGAAAATATTGAAAGAACTGCCAACATCGCTTGGATTGGTTCTAAATGGTTAAAATAGGAGAATAAAGAAGCATTGGAACAAGAACTTTTCTGGTCTTTTAACAATTAGCATTTTATTATTAACTTCTGAATTGATCAAAGAAAACGATTAAAGGTGCACTATGTAACATGTCGGTGTAATGTTTGACCAAAGGTTTGGCAATGACCTAAATAGGACTCCATGGAGACAAGCAGGGGACACCACAGGGCCATGTTACTGGTCAGATCTGTGGAGAGGGCAATGCAATTTAAGAAATGCTAGATTAATTGAATTCCAGTATATAAGGATTAATATTTGAACTCAATCATCACCGTAACTAAGTGGATGTGACAAAGTCAAATTTTATTGTGACATTTAATGTGAGAAGAAACATCACGATTTTATGATTAAATTGTTGGCACTTTGACCAAACGACAGTGAAGACCTTAATTTGTCTAAACAGACTTCCATTCCTGACTCACTATGAACTCAAACTCTCTGAAAGAACAAGTACCATATTTTCCAAACTACAAGTCACACCTTTTTTCATAGTTTTGGCCGGGGTGCAACTTATACTCCAGAGCGAATTATATGTGATATTATTCATTATTTTCACATGTTGATTATTTTCACACTGACAACCACAAGAGGGCGCTCTAGGTTCTAAGCGACGCAGAAGAAGAATCAGCACTTCCTCTACCTCCGGAGTTTGTGGAGTTGTTTAGAAGTGACACAGAGGAAGAAGAATTCAATGGATTTAGTGATTTGGGGTAAAACTGATGCTTTGTAAACTTAGCATATAACTGTTAATATGTTACGTTAACATATCAGACACTTACAGTCCGTTGTCTATGCGTCATGAAATGTCTGTTCTTATACTTGTTCTTATATACTTATACTCTGGAGCGACTTATATGTGATATTATTTGTTATTTTCACACTTGCAACCGCATTTCATACTCCAGTGCAACTTATATATGTTTTTTTCTTCTCTATTATGCATTTTTTGGCTGGTGTGACTTATAGTCCGGAAAATACGGTAATGATATTGTCACATAAACAACCTGATAAAAAGTACTTTACATGTAGTTTGACCTATTTCAAGTGTAGATTGAGCTGAAATGTCTCATAGTTGCTGCCAAACGGTTTTCACAAGTATGCGATTTTACTTCTTATGATTCTATAGTGACCTGAATATCATTATTACTGACTTCAACATAACTATAATACACTGCCTGTCTACATAAATAATCTCTCAAATTTAATTGGACCGACCGGCCTTCACTGTGTCATTGTTTTCAAAGTTCAGCATTTACATTTTGTTTTTCTTCACGGATAACGGCTGGAAGACATCACACCATTTAATACTTTCCTCCTTCCATAGCTGTATTTTCTGCAACAAAATGTAAGCTAAACGATGCATACAGTGGATTAAAAAAAAATAAAAAATATTAGGGGGAAAAAGTTTGGCGCTTGTCAAACGTCTCAGACAAACTAAGCTCACATTAACTTCTTTATCGAGGACAAAGGCAGAGTTTAGTGGACATTGTTATAACGCAATAAAAGACTCCTGCAGACTTTCGCCGTCTGTCAATCTGCGCGCCCACTTTCCCATCAGCCACCTGTCCACAGCTTCTCAAGGTCTTAAGAAAACCTCAAACGTCGCTCTGTAGTGCAATTTATCTGTGAAAACTTAACTGAATAAAGACGGTGGAGAGTAAAAGGAGACAGACGGTTTAAGTCCACAAAAAAGAATCCATCGGGGTGGTAAAAAACAACTGGATTAATGCTTTATGACTAATAAAATAGTGGGAAAATCCATACTTTCACCTGCTGGGAGAGGCTTTTTCATGGAGACAGAGCCATTGTTTAATACATGTGGCAAGGAGAGTGTATTTTTGTGATTCTGGTGAATTCGTGACATTTGTCGACGTGTAAGTTGTACGTTTGATGGGTCTTAATGTTCTCATTTTGTTGTTAAAGCTTCAGAAATCTCAAAGGCACCGCAGACAAACATTTCAAACATTTACAGAGAAAGTGCACAGCAGAACTGTCACACTCTCTATCAGAAATGTTGTTTATAATTGGATAAATATGCTGCATTGTTAACTGTGCTCCTTATCTTGTCGTAAACTAGAATGTAATTGGTGGAATGTGACAAATGAACATGCTGCAGTGTATTACATGATTGATTAATGACAAGAACATCAGTTATTAATGACTTGACTGTGAATATTCATTATTACTTGTAATGGAGAATGGGGGTAGTAACTTTTCTCTATATGCATGTATACCTTTTTATTGGATGTATGACTAATTGTAAGTGCATCGATATACATGTTCAAAATAAATAAATACATTAAATGCCAGAAAAAAATGTGCGGCAGCTTTGGATGTCAACATTTTTAGATTATCCATAATTGTGATGATTAATTTCAAAGTATAATCGACAACTAAAAGTGAGAATTGTAAGTAGCAAAAATGTGTCATTTCAGTTCAGTTTCAACCAAAAAAAGAAGCTACATGTAAATATTTTCTTTTAGATCACACTGTTTATGTGCCCATATTTGTACTGATTTTACTTTAATCTCATAAAGCTATAGCAAGGAATGTGGAGCCATTAAACTTTTAAATTACAGGTTTTACATTTTGTTTGGTTAAAGAACCAAAGGCTGTGAAAAATCGTCAAATTGTAATCGTAATATTACATTTGATATTGTGACAATCTGTGGCAATAAGATGCATTATTCTTTTGAGGAATGTATTAATAGATGATGTACAGAATGTATCTAGATGTCTGTACTATTACTCGATTCCTTGTTAAGTGTTAATTGTTGCCACCTCAACCACAGTTACTTAGTGCTATTGAGGGCCATTGTACAATACGCTTCATTTTCTTAAGTTGAATGATTCAGCAAAGCGTTCAGAGAGTATGGACTTGTTCAGGGCACAGTGACGGTAAACAGGACTGATAATCCAGGCAGGCTGAAGACATAATGCACTTGTCCCGCTCCAGGGGCCTCATATGGATCTGATCGATAACAGTCGAGCCGCGTCACAGCTGCTCATCAACAATTTTTTGGTCATTCGTCTGAGCAAAGATGCATCGTTTCATCAAGTCACATTAAAGCAATAAAATGATTAACTATTTAAACAAACATTTTATGATTTAAATGAACTTTTAATTTGTCTTTGGTTCACCGTCACATGACACAATCAATCCATCACATACTACAATAAAGAAACATTGTAAAAAGTCAAACGTTTGCTGCATTTGAAAGATAAAATGAGATACGCTTGTGCTTATTTCATAAACTGACTGTGTTTGGCACGGATGAGCCTTCCTGGTCGCTAAGGGCATTCCGTATTGGCGCCGTGATGGCATCAGCTGAAACCTGCCACACAGAGAATACACTGGTCTCTGGTGATAGTCCTGGTCGTCCCGTTCACAGTCGACTGGAAGAAGCTCCATTTGTTTCTGTTCTTTTCCAATTATCTTCCCTGCTGTTTTTACCATTCGGTTCAGTTTGTCCCTGTTCGCCACTGTCAAATAGCCAAACCAAACGGAGATATTAAAAATGAGGACACTTTCAATCAGGCTGACATAAACTCTTTAATCACTTTTGTTTTGCACAGTTATAATAAAAGTAAGTAAACATGCTGACGTGGTTTAACGTCTAAAAACACTGAGGCTGCAACTAAGAGCCATTCCAGTAGTCAGCAATACATGTTTTTGACTTGTAATTGGATAATTTCTAATGTTTTGAATAAATATTTAATCAGTTAAAAGGGAAAATATGCTAATTTAAGGCTATTGAATTAGCATATTTATAGAATATTTACACATACCGTATTTTAAGTAGCATCAGCCAAAAAATGCATAATAGAGAAGAAAAAACATATATAAGTCTCACTGGAGTATAAGTCACATTTTTTGGGGGAAATGTATTTGATAAAATCCAAGACCAAGAACAGACATTTCATCTTGAAATGCAGTCTAAAATAATAACAGATTAAAGAACATGGTGAATAGGTGTACGTATGCTAACGCTAACACCTTCAGCTACATGACGCACAGACAGAACTGTGGTAAGTGTCTGGTATGTTAACGTCACATATTAACAGTTATTCAGATAACTATAGCATAAAGAACATGCTAACAAGTTTACCAAAGCATCAGTATTACCCCAAATCACTAAATCCATGCAATTATTCATCCTCGGTGTTACTTCTGAACAACTCCACAAACTGATGCAGATTCTTCCTCTGCGTTGCTTAGGGCCTAGAGCGCCCTCTTGCGGTTACTGTGTGAAAAATAAGAAATAACATCACATATAAGTCGCTCTGGAGTATAAATCGCACCCCGGCCAAAACTATGAAATAAGGTGTGAATTATAATCCGGAAAGTACAGTAAAAATGTTGGAAAATCAATAAATGTGATAAAACCTCCTTTTCCTTTCAGATGGTTTCAGATGGTTTGAAATCTAAATAATGAACAATTTTCAACAATTATCTTGACAGCTGAGTAATCACGGTGATTGTGCCTTTAGAACTGAAACTGATTTTAAAACCAGTGAAGCTGTTCAGTTGGATATTACTAGCAACAATAGAATACATTAGCCAGCATGTTTGGTTAAGAGCTTGAATACTGAAAGAAAGCGAGCTTCATGCATAGTTAAACACCATGCAGCTGTTCAGAATTTTCCCCACAAGCAACAGCAGCTTGACGTGTTTTTCGTTCATCATATTACCAAAACCAGCTTCACTCTGTAGTCATTTGGATACATGTGGCTAAATATTGTAATTGGAAGGTGTCATGACTGGAAGATGTAGGAAATAAGTATACATACAATCCCTGTGTATGTCAGAAGCAGAGCAGCAGTTTTGTTTGTCTTTTTTTATGAGCGTGGTTTAAAACAAGTCAATTCTACCACACCAGACTTATTTACTTACACTTATTTCACATTTTTCATCTGTCTGAGCTATTTATAGGCAGTTTCCTTTTAAAATACATACGTGAAATCACTCTCTCATTTTCCTTTACATAGTTAGTAGTACAATCTTGCTACTTTACCAAAGTCTATGTTTTATCCAACACATCCACCACATATCCCTTGTGTGGGGTAAAAGGTGATCTGTGTTTCTTGCCTTATTTTTACAGTGGTTACACTGTAAAAATCCAGGATTAAGATCAAAACATTTACTTAAAACTTGTATGTATTCAGTTGTTTGGGTATTTTTTACTTTTTGAGTAATACTATTCAGTAGAGGTGGATAATATATTGTTCTATGCAAGATAATATTACAAGTTCAGTCTTGAAATACTGCAGAATGTGAATATTCTGTATATTGTCAATAATAAAGAAATACAGATTTTTAGAGTTTACATTAGACTTGATAATAAAACAGAAACTTGCAGAAGAAATGTTACTTCTGAGTTTCAAATGGCATCACATAAAATGCAGATTTTGTTGTAATATAGCTATTAGATCTAGACACTAACAGAAAGAATCAGGCTCAACTTTTTATATATACAGTAGATTTCTTACATCCATATGGGAAATAAAGTGTTATCTTTGCACAAAACCTGAACCTCTCAGCACTCTCCTGATAGAATTTAAAAAATACCATCTAAGAATACAAATACATACATATTTGTGGATATTGCTCACTCCAGTCATCAAGTAGAGTTGTTAAAGTGCAATCTTTAGCTACACCCTTGTCCTCGAGTCTCCCGTGGACTTCCCAGATGTATGACAATAAGCAAAAGTCACGTCACTGGCAGAAGGAGGTGATAAACTCGGTTGGAGCGCTGCATATGCACATATCCACACAAACAAATCAAGCAGGCATTTTTATCGAGAGCGGCTGACTGGTCCATGCCGGGCTGAAAAGTGCCATCTGTCTCAGAAACACAAGGAGACTGCTGAGCCAGATCTGCGGCTGAGGAGAGGATCCTCCAGCTATAAACCACCACTGGTGTCCACGCGTTTGAGTCAGCTGCACCGCCAAAACCATACACGATAAAACACGCACTACGGAATCATTCAACAACCATCTTTCTAGTCTTGTATACCATATTTTTCGGACTATACGTCACACCTTTTTTATAGTTTTGGCCGGGGTGCGACTTATATGTGATATTATTTGTTATTTTCACACTGGTAACTGCATGTCACCTGTTGATTATTTTCACACTGACCACCACAAGAGGGTGCTCTAGGCTCTAAGCGATGCAGAAGAAGAATCTGCACTTCCTCTACCTCCAGAGTTTGTGGAGTTGTTTAGAAGTGACACAGAGGAAGAAGAATTCAATGGATTTAGTGATTTGGGGTAAAACTGATGCTTTGGTAAACTTGTTAGCATGTTCTTTATGCTATAGTTATCTGAATAACTGTTAATATGTTACATTAACATACCAGACACTTACCACAGTTCTGTCTGTGCCTCATGTAGCTGAAGGTGTTAGCGTTAGCATACATACACCTATTCACCACGTTCTCTAATCTGTTATTATTTTAAATTGCATTTCAAGATGAAATGTCTGTTCTTGGGCTAGGATTTTGCGATTTATACTCCAGTGCGACTTATATGTTTTTTCTTCACTATTATGCATTTTTTGGCTTATAGTTTGAAAAATACGGTATACTGATTGTGTTTAGACTTTACTGTACTTCCACACGATCCACAATGTTTTTGCTTTGCCTGAAATGTCTGCATTGAACTTATCTGTCTCCATGGAGATTGAATGATTTCAAGGTATTCTAAAAACACGTGACGAAGCACAAAGTAATTCAGCTCCACAGTTTGAATTGAAACATGCAGTTTAAATTATCAAATCATTTCACAGAAATATTGTGGTTTTAATGTGACTAAAATGCAAAATCATAATCTCTTTAGTTCATAAAGCATTTCTTCTTAAACAAAAACAATGTACAACATGCTTTACTTATGGGCCTCATTCTGCCAAACAAATTGTCTATAATATATAAAGTCAGAACTACATTGTAAACATGCATTATTATTTATTCGCAGCTTTTAGCAGCGTATCCCGACACTGCCCATTGTGAAGTAAGTACCTTTGTCGGGTCAACTGCACGTGTAAAGGGAACAAATTGGCTGCGACTGTGAGTCACCGCGCAGAGTGTTGTTCAAGTGTTCGAGGCTATGAACTTACCCCGTTCTGTGTCAGTGATTAATGAGGCTGCTCCGTCTGCACTGTGTCACGGCAGCGCTCGTGAGGAGACAGCGCTGCACCAAACTGAGGGTTATTAAAGGGATCATGCATCTGCGACGAGGCCGGGATTATAACAAGTGTAGAGCTTTGGGAGAGAAGCGGGGAGCAAATGTTTGAAGGGGAAACAGGCTGATTAACGACAAGATGTAAGCAACAATGTGTACAAGAACTGGGAATCTGTGTTTACAGGGATTTCAACACAAAACTTGAACTTGCATTTCAAGATTTATACAAGTTCATGGGTTTCAAATGAGGGTAGGGCTGCGCAATATGGTGATAAAAAAAATCAAACTTTGATCTCATTCCTGTGACAATCTGCCATTTCTGTAAAAATCAACACATCGTGATCCGGTAATTTTGTTTTAAATGAGCAAAATGTGCGTTTAAAAGTCTCTGTTGACGTTCAAGTTGCGCAAAATGTAAATGGACCATAAAATGAATACCAAAAGTGTAAAAACAATGCCATACCCTCCTGCTTTCTGTCTCTTTCAGCTAGTTTTAATAATAGACTACATACTCCAATTTGCATATTTCCAAAACAACAATCGCGATATGATCCATGTATTAGATAAAATTGAAATTGTTGTTTGGCTCCAAGAAAATTGTGAAATGTATACTTTTGTATATTGCCCAGCTACACCAATAAGTCACATTTTGAATGAGCTTAAAAGTGTCGTCTGTAAATCTAAAAAAACACAAAAGTGCGGGAACAACAGTCACTCAATATTTCCCCGGGAGCAAACACGTTTTCACCTCTATTAACTCTAAACGCCTGACTGAAAACGCCTTAAACTAAACTAAATATACGCCTGGGTTGACACTGACACCAGCCTGAGGACAGATCATATCTCTGTCAGGAACTTTTACCTCCAGCTATCACAGCATCAGGACAAAATGGCTCCCTAAAGACAACTGTGTTTTCATTTTTTAAATGCTACTAAAACGTGACATTTAGGGTTGGTATCGGCTGCAGACTTTTAACAGCACAACACTATATTGGTCCCGACAGAGACATAAGAGTAAATTGTCTGACAGGTTTATTGGAATATCATGAAACACACTTCACAACATTATAAAAGGACTAACAAGGTGAGGAGATTAGAGGCATGTTGCTAATGTTAATATTATGCAAGTTCATAAGTTTAGGTGCTCGTGACTAATAGAAATCATCAGATTAATTGTATATTTATTATGAAAATACCATACAATTATTAACCATTCGGTTATAACTGCAGTCTCTGAAAACAAGCAATTAATTTGAGATATATTACAAAATAATCAAGAGCAAATTGTGTATATATCAAAGTATTTACAAAAACATGTCCGATTTAAAGCATTTCCTACACATGACTGTTATTCGTCTGTTTTTCTTCTGTTTTGGTGCCAGTAGTGACCAAACTCAAGCCATACGATTTCACTCTTCAGACAAATAACGGGTCAGAGCCGAGGGCCTCAAGACAGACAAAACAGACACGTACAATATGAGCGAAAAAGGAAAACAACAAGAATTGAACAAAGGAACAAAAACTTCAAATGAGGTGTAATAAACGGTCCAGACGCTATCAAGTTTGACACCTGCTAATTTTGTCCTGCAAGTCGCGCAACAATAAACGCTGGCTCCGTTAATAATCCTATTAGCATTTGGACGGCGGCGAGCCTCCGACGGGCCCGCGAAATGGGTGATAAACAGTACTCCAAAGGGTTTAAAGTATTAGTATTTTTGGTTTAGAGGGGGAAAGCCATAAAAAATAATTGAAATTCAGTCAGGACCGCAAAGTCTCTGAGCATCAATAAACTGTTTCATTTCATGCAGCGAGTAGCTCTCCCCTGAACATGACAAATGAGAACAAGGATAGGAATAAACATTTGGTAGGTTAAGTTGCACAACAAACTGGCAATGTCAGTAACTTAAAGAATACATCATTTTCAGCAGTTCACTTAAGGGGGAAAAACATATGATGGTCTAGGGCCGTAATGTGTGTCTTTGCTGGTCTAAAATGAGAAAGATTACAACTTAACACGTATCACGTACGTTGTTTTTTTGCAGAGTGCAGCTGAACGCCTCTGATCAGCAATTACACCTCAAATTAATACAGCAATTGTTTTTTCAATTAGTTGATTAGTCAAACAATTATTTATATTGTACATTGATATCTTTAACCAATTAAAGGTTAAAACAAATGCTGAATAAAGTCTTCTATAGAGAAAAAAACATAAAATAATACATGAAATTGACTAAATGTTTATTCTTTCTTGACATTTGGATTTAATAAAAACTGCTTTCTTTGTCCTTAATGTACTTTGGTATGTCCAGATAAGGAAAAATAAATTGTTTCACTTTTGACTTATTCATGTTTTATTGTCAAGTTCCTATTTTTGTGAATTCTGTCCATTAAACATGTCAATAAACCCTTTCTGATTCTAATTCTGAGTATTATAATAGTCAACAATGAATTCAATTGTCAATTTTGAGATTCAAATTCCTTTTTGTGAACATTACGAGAGCGTGAGAAAAGGCATCTATTGTAAAAATGAATAAATAATGCAACACAATATGACAATGGCCGCATCATAGCAAGCAGAAGACAAAACTTTTGTGATCAGAGCCGAAAAAGCAGACAGACAGAAAGGGAACACAATGTACAGCCAGTGTTAGTGAGAAACAGGATTACGGAGTCACAGAAGTGGCTTTAAGCACTGCTGCACAACAAAAGAACCACATCCGACACTGCAAACAGCTGCAGAGAAGTACAACCGACTGGTAACGTCAAAAAGACACTTGTATCGAGGAATTTCAATCATGTCCATACTTAGGCAACAATAACAAATTCTTGGATGGAGGAAAAAGTGTGTCATCTTGTTTATAAGTGAAGAAAACATGTACATGTGGTGATAGAAAGGAGATATACCTAAGCTGCCTGGTAAATGACCTTGTTATTTTAGAATTAATAATAGCCTTGAATGTTGTAAAGCCAAGCACATTTATTTACTGTTTAGCACATTTAAAATGACGTTGCATCAAAGTGTTTAAGAAACGTTGACCTTATTAAAATACACTGCGTAAACCTTTATCCAATTTATATGGTTTATGTCGAATTAACATATTCTAAATAGATCTATATTTGTCAAGGATCAACATGAATGTGAGTGTCGTTCATGGTTTTTCTGTAGAACATTTTTCTCATGCATTCATTTAGTTAATTTAGTTTCATGGGACAGTATGTTTTATGGGAAAATAAATCATCAAAATAAACCAGTTAAAAAGGGAAATTAAAATAAACCAATAAAAAAAGGACATTCAAATAAACCAATAAAAGTAGCACAAAATACATCTGTGTTAAAGGTGAACGATGTAACTTTTCTGGTTCTGTCTCTGAGTTTTGCGTTTTTCCTGAAAGAGTCATCCTTGTCTGACAAACTGCATGACAAATGTGTGCCGTTTGTGCTAAACCAAACATAAGGTCTGTTAATCCTGCACACACGCGCTGCAATTACTTTGTATCTTGTCAGAGGAACGCGCCAGCCCCCCTTGACTGTCCCGGACCCCCCTCTGTCTCCAATCTGCTCTGTCATCGCTCCAGGACAGCAGGCAGCGAAGCATCATGGGAACTGCAGAATTAACCACCCAGCAACTATGCCAAGTGTTTGTGCAAAGAATGAAGTCACTTGTCTCTGACTCGAGCTGACTCAGCATTACGTACAGGGGATAGTAGAGGATGAAAGGATAGACCAAAAACGGAACTGGTCTGGACAAAATGTACAAGAAAAAAAAATCAGTCATTCTAGCATTATGTCAATCCATTTTATCGTTTGCTTGTGATGGTTTTAAGAGCTTAAATTCATTAATTATTGATTTTGCTTTCCTCCTTTGAGGCCTTAAGATGTCTGCAGACTAAAATTCCTAAGTAGTGTTGCCACGAGAACAGTTTCTGTGCTCGATTTTGACAAGGAACAACCTTCATACAAATTTTGATACTTAAGTGAAAATGAAAACACTTTCAATTTTAAACACAAAATAAGGTCATGTCCCTATTTATATCATTTTCTTCAGTACTGAGTCAAGATTCGATACTTTTAGTACCTTTTAACCCTTATATAAGACAACTGTATCTTATAAGCAACACTTAAACTTTCATGTTTATTAAAGAGGCAACATTTGAATACACATCTGGAACAAAAAATGGTACTCAATTAATCTATCTGGGTTTAAAATACTTCAAATTACAGCATTGCAGTACAACACTGACCCTGAACATGTTGTTTTTCTAAAGAATGGTTCATCCACCATAGCAAACAATTCTAAATGTACAGTTTTACTTATAATATTTGAAGAGACACTCCAATTGTACAGAGTTATTGGTAATGTTAAGTAACTCCACTCAGTGATAGTTCAATAGTTCAATGTTTCAACAGGATATATATGGATTTTTCAACGGCTTTTTACTATGAGTTTAAGAGTTACTACCAGATATTTTCCAGAGGTTGGAACACAAATGCACATGTTTGGGAGGAATTCATTGTTTCTAAGGTACTTTGAGTGTCTAAAATTCAGTGCTGTCAAAATACTACCTTCTCAAAGTCTCCATACCAATTAGGATACCATAATGATGAAGATGATGATTTCATTTCTTTCCTAAATTCACTCATTTTCTAACGCTTGTTCCCATTAGGGGTCGTGGGTGACTGGAGCCTATCTCTCTGCCTTTGGGCCTTAGGCGGGGTGCACCCTGGACAGGGGCCAGCTCGACGCAGGGCCAACACAGAGACAGATGTACGTTCACTCTCACATTCAGTCACTAGGGCCAGTTCTTTGGACATGCATGTGTTACACGGGGAGGACATGCAGACTCACCCAGAGAAATCATGTGATGTTGGTCTGGCCCGGGAATCGAACCCACGATCTTGGAAAAAGAAAGCTCTAACCACTCTGCCACCGCACACCCCCTTTTTCTTGACTTAATTGTGTTTTACAAACTATTACATGTTGTTCTGCTTTCTGTTAAACTTCACTTTATCAGTATGTGGGTTTTGCACAACGTGTTGAACAAGCATTCTACATTTACGTATAGACTTCCTTGACAGGTCTAATAAGTGTCTAATTTACACTCCTATACGTTCAGTATATAGGATGCCCTTTTGTATCAAAGGTACTATAGATAGCAGAAGCCCTGAACATATATTTGAGAAGACTAACTTTGTCTGTATTACAGTGAAACTTTCTTCAATCTCCTACCTGGTCCGAATCTTGACCATCCCAGTGTCACTATAGTTCTGATAACAAGATCAGCCTGAAGCTATCCAGAAACATTTTGTCCAATTAATGCGATTTAGTTTGCGGAATTGATACTTGATTATTATCTAGTTCTCAGTCCAGAAAAGTGCAGTGCAAGCAAAGACACTGCGCAGAACCCTCAAGCTCCCTGGACCAGAGCTTAGAAAAAAGCCTTGGTCTTATCTGGGCGTGGTTAGCCATTCACGTCATCCAAGTCGTGTTACAATGTTCATGTGTGTCCTCCAGTTAGTATGTGGTCTCCCCAGAAAGACTGCACCACCACTTTATGTGACCCCCCTCATATATGTGACCCCCACACAATATATGGTACCTTGTCTTTGGGGAAACGCCCAGCGACATGTCATGCTGCCCGTGTGGCAAAGGGCATCGTGGGTGAGTAAGAGGTGAGAGGTCGAGCCATGCTGACACAGTAAAGACAAATGAGACTGTCGGCCTCTTAACTGGCTCATGGCTTAAAGAGGAGCTTGGCTGTCTGGAGCGGGAAGCGTCTGGGGAGGGTGGTGTCGGCGGATGATAGATTTCAAGTCGAGTGGTAATGGGAGCGAGAGAGAAGTGAGCGCATGAGTCAGAGCTGAGGGTCAGAGAGCAGGCGAGTGAAACAACACAAACCTGCCGCCCACAGCCTGCAGCCAGTGGACCGTCAGTGACCGTGACACCGGCGCCTGGACCGGACCTCTTCAAGGCTTTCACGTTACTCCTATTATGTATTTTTGCAGTATAAAAGGAACTTATAAGTAGGTCTATAATTACTGTCAAGCACTATTACGCATAATTTAATAACCAATAATTGCCGTGTAATTTATTGCACATGATCACGCTGAAAAAAGTATTTCTTCAATTAAAAGCGATAAATGGTCACATTTATAAAGCACTTTTCAACCGACAAACCACCCGAAGCGCTTTGTACCAAGGAACCGTGCACTGATTCATTCAGTCATGCCCAAAGACTCGACATCCAACACAATAGAAGCGTTATTAAATCAAAATTAAACATGACATGAAACAAAAACAATACAATTATTTACAAAAACGTTTCGGTCAGCATATTTAATTGGCTTTATCGTAAATATAAAATCAATCTAGAAGGCGATGGAATATTCATTGACGAGTTTACTATTCAAAAATGTAATCTGTAACTGATCAACCAGTAGAATCACAAGTGTGTCGATATCAGGCTGATACGGATTGAATGACAGACTAGAATCTGGCAGAGGTCAAACGAGAGGCACAGAGGACATGACTGTTTGTTGGCCGGTCTGCTGCTGGGTCAGTTAAAAATAGTTCAGTCTTCAATATTGAGGCTAATCTGTGCAGATGGGTGGTGTGCAGAGCTCTGGTGGCAGCTGCACACATCCAGGCCCAGCGCTGGGTTTGCTCCACGCTCTCTGTGCTCCGTCATATCTGAGCAACACATGTGCAGAGCAGTTTTATTGACTTCACAGCTCCGATCCACACGCTGTGGGACTAAGGAAGTAATCACTCCCACTCTGGCTTCTTCTGGGTCCAGTGGAATTATGGCCTCATTCATTATAATGACATTTAACAAAGCAGTTTTAAAATGTGTAAAAAAATCTATTTGGCAATTGATGGGTTTTGGATGAGATCTTTCACAACTTGTAAAGGCTTGTATTATTTAAATGAGATTATGGCGCGTACAATTATAATTGTTAATGTTTTAGTTTGGTTCAGTCTGCACGATTTCAGATTTTTTTATTAATTACAAAAATAAATGAACAACGGGTAAAAGGGAAAACTGGCTCTAGCGTCACATCTGGAGTAAGAAATTTTAAAAGATCTCTTTTATAGTTTTCATAGTTTTCCAAGCCTTACTGAATGTATCACACACCAACATGGATCTTCTTCACAGTCCAGTGGTCCTGAGCCCAGACGGTTTCTTTACTGTGGACTACTCCGGGACAAGGGCAAGGCAATACTCTTTATTTGTTTACACAGTGGAGAAAACTCAGTGAAAGAAACTCTCCATCAATCAAACAATCAATCAATCAGTAATACAGAATATCTAGTAAAAATGTCAATAAAATAATCCATAAATATTGGAAAACACATGCATAAACACACACTCACAGTACAATATGGAATAAAATCATATAATGGGATTATGGTCTTTAACAAGTGCTTTGAATTCATTAAATGGCACAGGATTATTTTATTTCAGATAATATCACATGAAGGAGACATGAGATAAAAAAAGGATAAAAAAAAATTAAAGAAGAAAATTACATCTAGCTAAATAAGTGTATTTTATCTTGATTTGAGTAGGTTTGTCAACTGGACGACACATTATACTTAAACTGACCCCGTGTAAACCTCTTTAGAGGTGGAAAATCACCTGCATCCTTCTGCAGAAATAGAAAGCTAAAACCATCCTTCAAAGCATTTTTCATGGATATATACACATGTTATGCCATTTGTTGTTAAAGGAACAACATTTCCATGGAAACAAGCTGAAAGAAGCTCCTCCAGTAAATTTTGTGGAGATGCACCTCGATTACAGTAAGAACACACATGTTTATACATTTAGTGCAATAAAAACATCCCATATATTTATTTTAGTCTATATTTTGGCAAAAATGCATCAGATAGGGTTTTAAGATAAGAAAAATGACCTTTTGCACTTATCAAATATGATTCTACTTGAGATAAGAGTGATATTAAAAATAATCAAATCATAATTATGATGCATTCTTTCAATAGGATAAATGCATATGTAAATTAGATGCAAATGTATGAAATGCATTTACATGTAGCGTGAATACCAAAAACGCTTTACGAAGCTCTTTGATAAATGAATTGTTGAGGTCCTGATCCAAAGTTTGAGTTACACTAGGCGCATTCAGGATAAGCAAGAACTGTGCAGATCCGATTGGTGAAGATCAACGTTAGAGTTTCCGGTTTAACCCCATTGGTCTGCACAAGGCTGCTGGGCGTTTTTTCCTACGCTCTCATTGGACACAACTTTCATCGCACATCCAGACGAGGCGCAGCTAAACACAAAGGTGCCTGTAGTGTCCATCTGATTGTCCCGTGTTGGTTGTTCTAACTTTAAAGATCCTGGTCCAGAGCAGGAGCCGTGTGGAGCCTGTTACTGTGGTGATTTACACTGAACTAAACCAAACTTCTTTTCGGTGACAGAAAACTCAGAGTTTGCCGTTTTACAGTGAGAGAAGTACCAATCCGTGGCATCATTTATCTTTTTATTTCAGGGACAATACGAACAATTAAGACGATGTACTCACTCAAACACCCCGTCGCCTTTAAATCCACTACACGTTTTGTCGTTTACCTTTTGATATCGCTTTGCTTTTTCATCCCTCACGCCTCTCTCTCCAATTTCAGCTGTAACAAAAATAATAACACGGTTTCTCTCACTTCCTGTGCTTTCGCCTTTCGGGAACTCAGAGCATGAAATCCCTTCCACCTTCAGATGTGAAAAATAAATCTTTTTTTTCTTTCTCTCTCTGTCATGCCACGGAGTGATGTTGCTTGTTAAATTTGCTGCGAATATATCCTCTCCAGCCATCCATTACACAGAGGCTGGAGAGGATTTCAAAAAGGCCCATAAGAACTCGAGCAGGATATGTTAATAATGAACTGCCCCTGACAATATTTCAGTGCGGAGCCAGAGGACGTGGTAACAACGCACTTATCATTGACGCGCTGGCGGTAATTACCGCCATTTGGAAGGTATGGAGCGGAGATGGACTGACGCTATTTCTTTTTTTTCGCCCCCAGAGTCCCAGAGTACCAGAATGTATCACTTAATTTGTAATTAGCCACTTTCGGCGAGTGCAATATAATAGTTGATTTGACCCGCTGTCTTCCAAATTAAATCAATTAGCGGGAGAACGCGGCGGAATTAGAAACAATATAAGGCATGTGGAAAATACAAACATCTCAAAGTGGCCACACAAAAGTAATCAACCGCCTGCTTTGTACACATAAACATGATTCATAGACTTACTTTACTACATGTGATATATCTTTGTGGGTTGGCTTCATTGTACATCTACACTTCTTGGTTAATTAATGATCCCGCCCCCCAGAGCAGGAGATTACCATAGAGCAGAGGAACAAAGGAGTGTTGATTAATTAGACGTTATCTTTATTTGAATACAAAAGGGAATATAGCAATGCTAGTTAAAGCTTTGAGATAATGGGCTAATGAGTACATATTAGTTGATTCATTATTGTGATATTCAGAACAATAACATTGTGGGCTTGATTAAATGATATAGAACGTTACGTTGCTTTGGCTTCGAGGCAGCGTTAAACATAAACAAACTAAAGTCTGATGCTGCGTTCATGTGGCCCTCGGGTGCTCGGGTTTCAGAGATGTAAAGAGACACTAAAATGACTGAGTCTGCTCTGTAACGGCGTTTAAAAGAACAAACCAGTACATTTTGTTGCTATTCGCCTTCTCAAAAGCGAAAGGTTATCTTGTTATTTGTTTTGGACAACCTCCTACTATTTTTACTTTAGCTTTAACATCTTTCATGCACAAATCTATTGCTCTTCTATATGGCAGTAATTTACTAAATATAGTAAGTTTAGTCAAAGCGTGCAAATGTTCATGTGTTGAAGTCGGGCTGCAGCTTTTGACCAGAGTTCCAGTTATTTTTCGACTTCGACGCACGAGTCATGTGCATTTTTCAACTCGGAAAAACATTTTCCAGAGTTCATGAGAGCCACATGAACGCTGCATAAAACACAAATTGGATTAGTCATAGTTGACTATAAAAAAAATAATAATTTGTTTGATTAATCATTATCTGGGCGTTGCAAACTCAAGAACACATACAATAATAATAAATCAAATTACTATTATTATTCATAAATCATGTCTTTCTAGAAGCATTCTGTGACCATATTCAACTTGAATTGGTTACTAATGTATTTAAAAATGTACAATAGAACAACCATACTTTTCAGACTTTAAGCCGCTACCTTTTCCCCACGCTTTGAACCCTGCGGTCATTACAACGATGTGTCTAATTTATAGATTTTACTGGCTAACGGCCACCGGGGGCGCTCTAGCAGGAAGCACAAGCTTTTAACACACTGTAGAAGAAGACGTCAGTGGAGAGTGGTCAAAATCTAGGGGACACGTTGTGTTTTCTATATTTTAAGCTTCAAAACGCTGTGTTTTATTACAGTCAGACTCACAGAGAAATGAGTCTAATGAGGAAGTGAATCTAGAACGCAAAGACACGCGCGGCGCGCCAACATGCGATATTACAATCCAACTCTTCATATTCACTGAGAAATTAGTCTACTCAGGTCAGCTGCGCCGCGAGACCATATCTACCATGTACTATATGTGAAAATATCTCATAATACAACATGGGCACCTGCGGTATATTAACAGGTGTGGCCTGTATATGTACCATTTCTATTTTCTTTGTCAATTTCATGTGTGCGGCTTTTATTCAGGAGCGCTTTATCTCCTGAAAAGTGCGGTAATCATTTGGCTAGTCGATTTCTAAAATAATCATCAGTGACGGCCCTAATGACAAACATGTGAGATACTAATATATTAAAATAAATCATAATGATAGTGTACATCAGGTCAGATTTAGAAGAAAATAAGATAAGATAAGATAATCCTTTATTGTCCCATATGGGGAAATTTCATTGTTGCAACGCAGGTGGATACAGAGGTAGATACAGAGGAAAAGAACAGATAACTTATAGGAAGTTTGAAAAACATAATATAAATACATAAATAAATGACTTAAATGAATGGCAGTACAAACTCCTTACATTAGGGTTGTCCAAAACAAATAACAAGATAAACTTTCACTTTTGAGAAGGTGAACAGCAACAAAACGTACTGGTTTGCTCTATTAAATGCTGTTACAGAGCAGTCATTTTATTCTTGTGACATCAAGTTGGAAGCCTGACTTAGGGCTGCAAGACAGATCACAATCTAACTGTAATCCGGATGGTTCTAATTAACAAATCTGCAGACTATAATTGCTTTGGTCTTCATTGGTTTATTATGTAAAAACTGCTTTCCCTGTAGTTTAGACCTCTCGAAACATACTCTTGAAATGCCATGCCTTTGGTAGTAGATCGGTTTTGATGAGACTGGCCTGAAAACACTGAAGTCTGAATGATGAGCAGAGCTGGAGGGGCTCCAGCAGCAGATCAGCTTCAGAGCTAAACAGCTCAAACGAAAACTTCCTGCAGAGACACAGATTGTGAAGACTTGTGGGAAATGCTAATCTCTGAGACAACATGTTTATCCTTTTTGGCAAATGGGAATTGTTGGCCCTGCGACAAGTTGGCCACTGTCCAGGGTGTACCCCGCCTAAGCCCCGAAGTCACTGGGATAGGCTCCAGTCACCCGCGACCCCAAAAGGGAACAAGCAGTAGAAAATGGATGGATGGATGGATGGATGGGAATTGAGAAATGAAGGGTCCAGTGGAGACCAGTGGCAGCACTTTAGAGCAGGTTTCACAACATGCCTGAAGAATAAATGAAGAGCATATATATATATATATATATATATATATATATGTGTATATATATATATATATATATATATATATATGTATATATATATATATATATATATATATATATATATATATATATATATATATATATATATATATATATATATGTATATATATATATATATATATATATATATATTTATATATGTATATATATATATATATATATATATATATATATATATATATTATGATTTCAGAAGCTGAAGTATGTTACATTTGGTAATGCATGTTTAAATTGTAATGCCATACATGAGAAACCACTTAAAGGTAAAGTGTACAGCAGATATTGTTTATTGAGAGAAAAAAAGATGATATTAAACAATGTGGCACACAGACTCCGCCAAAGTCTTAGTTTTTAGTCCTAGCTTTAACCATTATTTGGTGCTGGCTTAGACCCAGTATTTTCCAGTTGGTCTTGTACAGGGATGGGCAAACTACGGCCCGCGGGCCACATACTGGTCGTTGGTTGGTCTTTATAATCCGGCCCGCCAAACATGCCAAGCCCTTACCTCTAGTATAACACAGTTATTGGAGGAAGACTGGCAGAAGAAAGGCTGCCAATCTGCACAACCAACCATTCACGTACACACCGATGACAGAACCTCTGACCCTGGGGTTGGTGGATGTGTATTAATTTCCTGAACATAAGCGATACACACTTTCAATCATTGCCATTTGAAGGACACGCATGATGCAAAAAAAAAGCTTTTAACCCTGTTCTAACATTGTTACCTCATCAACAACATACCTGGGGTAGCATTTATCATCATTCACGCTAATTTACTGAAACCTGGTTCGAACAAAATCCTCTCCCCGTGAGCTTCAAAAACACTCAACAATGCTCTGAATCTCCATTTTCTCGATTTGTGACATGGCTCTTTGCTGTTTTTAAGTCCATAAATCATTGCCAAACTCGTTCTGTGAATTTCTCGGCTTGTTTGTTATAAATATCATAAAGAATTAGAAATGTCTGAATCTCAATCTCAATTAAAATTAAATTAATTGCAGAGCCCTTTGTTGTTCAGCCTAAATTCAACCCGAAGCTGGGTAAAGTTTGAAAGCGTTTTTCTTTTGTCTGGAGGAAAACATGACCAAAAACTTCACAAAACACAAAAGGCAACGATGTGGTTCCACAGCCCAGCACCAACATGGTCATTATCGTAGCACCAGATGAACAAAGCAGGTCTGGAAACACAACTCCTTATGCCAAAGTAAACAGTAAAATAAAGCTAAGGCGTCATGCCCCTAAGTGCATTTCTTCACTCCTCTCAATTTTATGCAAATCTCTCAGTATATAAATGGCAGCCTGGGCGCTTGGCAGTAGAAAACAGCAATCATCACTCCATGCCCGGTGGGCTAGTGTGTAATGAGAACAGATCTGCGGCAATAACACTAAATCTTTGCAGACGCAGGTTCACAGCGGAGTTTGCATTCGCTTGCCATTTTTCTCTGTACCAAATGAGGCCATGTGCCGAGGTGGAGGCAGAGGTGGGTCCAACAGAGCAAAAGGATGAGAGAAGTCAACAATGTGTTACTTTAAATAGCAAGTATACTCAAAAGGTATTATGTTGATTATTTAGGTCACAATATAAATCATAAAGTCGTAATAGTAAGAACTCCTTCTATACTGAAAAAAGTAGTCTAGTTGTTTGCGTCATGTTGATTTTACTTAATTCACAAAGCTGGTCACAAATAAATGCTAATAAACTAGACCATGTGAATAAATGTGTGAGTTAAGGTGTCATTAATTGTGAAACATTGTAAAATCTCTTTCGAAGTGACTGTTGTACTTTTAACTCTTTTATTCCCATCCCAGGTTCATTTTGCTTCGTTTGCACAATTGGGTAGTCTTGTATTTAATGTACCAGCTCAAACTGCAGCTCAGCACGTTGTAATGGTTTTGAAAGTCTATTTGTTCCTATGTCAGGGCTCAAAATGTATGCACTACACAGTTGAAACATTTCTTTGTTTTGAGCTTGACATTAAACACATGCATGTGTTTCATTTGACACATTTCATGCCGAGTAAAACCTTTCCAGCTTCACCACATGTATTTACTTGCTAGAACATGGGGAGGTGGCATATGGGTACCAAAATAAACAAAACAGAACAAAAATGTGATGTTCTACACTTCTAAAATGAAGTATGTGGGAGAAGTTTGTTGTGAGAAATGCTTGCTTGTCCTTAAAAACAAGACAGGAAATGATTTGAATTTCAAATGGGGCTAAACGGGACTGGTCTTTTGTATGGGACGGGGTTTGTTGTCATTTGTCATTTTTCAAAAGCAGCATCATAGGAGCAAGGTCAAACAAACCTGACTCATGGCTGCGCCGGTTTAAATTCCTCTCTGCTCCTGTTTACTCAGAGCCTCTCATCAAGGCAAACAGAGTCACTATAGGGCACTGCTGAAGGTGAATGAAGCCGGGGGAATTAAATAAAGCTGAACTTATGTCAAGTTCATAACAAACAAAGGTAAGCACAACACCCCCGGGAGATAAAGCAAGGCTACAGCTCAGGAGGAGGACAAGAAATGTTTATTAAAAAGAGGATAATAATTGGTCTTTTGTAAGAAGACGATGGATTTTTATTTGGAGCGTTTTAATTATGGTGAATTATATTTTGCAAAGTCGTAAAATCAGCAATAAAATGGTAACAAAAACATTTCCAGTTCACATAAAAAAACTACTGAAGTGTTTCTCATTTGCCCCTAAAGGCTGAGTCCCTCTGAGCGTCATCACATCATCATCATAGTGTTAATTGGCAGTAGCAAGCAGGATATTAATTGAACTTGATCTGTGAAAAATTGACATGCAAACTTTTTTTTTCCCCAGAAAAAAAAAAAAAACAGCAAAAAAACAAATAATGACTCAATCATGCACCAAAATAGGGCTGCAAGAAATAAGGTAATCATTTTGAAATTTGAATGGTCTCAATTAGCAAATCGCAAGGACTGCAATAATTTCATATAAACAACATTATTTCCTCTGTAATTGACAAAATATCTTGTTTTATTATGTATAAATCTGTCTAAAAGTGTACTTTAGACCTCTACAAACATATGTGTTGTTCTTATTATAATATTATGTGTAAAAACGCCGACTATCAACACACGAATTGTAATATCTACCAATACTTTTTCCAGCCCTATGCCAAACTCAATTGCATAATATGTCTACTTTAATAGAGCCCTGGAGCTGCCCTGGCTCCGGCCTACAGCAGCACCAACTCCCCTTTTAGTGATGGATCTGAATCATTCCCGTCTGATAAACACAGACTACAGACCCCCTGGCCGTCACCGGGGGCAACCTGACACATGAGAGACAAACACAGAATGGACTCTCTCAAGAGACCGAGGGTTAAAGAGTGAGACTGGGCAAGGTTTTCGGTGTGAACTTGAAAAACCCCGTAAAAACCACAAAGAAAAAAAGAAAATAGTTCAATGCAATTGTCCATTTAAGCTACATTTTATAAGCATTTAAAAATCAAAAAGTTACACACATTATTATTACTCTAGTTTGTTACCAGCTTTATGAAATTGAACCGTCTGAATGACACAAAAATAAATAAATGTGACAAAACAGCCAGAAAAAAAGTACTTTACATTTAGATTATATATCACAACTATATATTGAATAAAAACATAATCACTTTGCTTCTGAAATAGTCACAAATATTACGATTATAATGTGACCTAAGAATTCACAATGATCGATTAACCTAATAATTTTGACATCCCTAAATTTTTACCCTTTAAACTAAAATATTTGGATACATTTTAACTACGGTCTGTTGTAGCTGTGCAGCGATTTTGACTACATTTCAGCAAGGAACAATTCATGTTTGCTGTACCACTCAAACTCAACTAACACTCAAAGGGAAAATAAATAATAGCTTTTCATCGTTGGGTTTGTTACCAAGTGAAGCTACGTTGCTCAAAGCTATACACACGAACAGGATTCTGCAGCTGTGACAAGTGACTGCTCTAGGAGGATAAAACGTGTCAAACTAAAATTACACTTGTCACATTGAAACCCTTTTCTGTTACAATTGTGGCGAGGTGTTAATATGATTGACAGGGCTGAGGAAAAAGCTTACAAGGGCCGGAATAAAAACTCAAACCACAGTCCAATTATCGGAATCAGAATCAGAAGGTTTATTGCCACGGTCAGTGACCAAAACTCACAGGCCAGGCACTTGCTTTGGTGATTCCGTGCAACATATACAACAATTAACAATAATAAAGGCAAGATACCGTATTTTCCGGACTAAAGTCGCATCTTTTTACATAGTTTTGGCCGGGGTGCGACTTGTGATATTATTCTTTATTTTCACACTGACAACCACAAGAGGGCGCTCTAGGCTCTAAGCGACGCAAAAGAAGAATCTGCACTTCCTCTACCTCCGGAGTTTGTGGAGTTGTTTAGAAGTGACACCGAGGAAGAAGAATTCAATGGATTTAGTGATTTGGGGTAAAACTGATGCTTTGGTAAACTTGTTAGCATGTTCTTTATGCTATAGTTATCTGAATAACTGTTAATATGTTACGTTAACATACTAGACACTTACCACAGTTTGTTGTCTATGCGTAATGTAGCTGAAGGTGTTGCGACTTAAATTTGTTTGTTTTTTTCTTCTCATTTTTTGGCTGGTGCAACTTATTTGTGACTCATAGTCCGGAGAATACGGTATATCAAATCAAATAGTATGCTACTCATGCTAAATTGTGAGGCAGAATCATCAAATTGAAGCACTTACTGTCTCAAAAGTGACAGTCCAGCTCATTTGTGAAGAAACGCTACTTTATCACTTCACTAGAAAGAACCACATCCCCAGCTACAAAGCAAAGTGTTTGTTAACATACGAGAAACATGAACAACACAAATGTACAGACATGGATGCCGTTTTGGGGCTCCTGGCGATGAGGGCTGTAAGCTCCTGGGCCTCGATACTCCCATTTAGGAGATAAATTACAATAATAATTAGAAGAGGGTGTGAGGGAGGGGCATAAAGTCACGAACGTGTGTGACCCGGATGCCTCAAAAGTGTGGCTGCAGGAAGTGGCGTGACAGGGCTGTGGTCCTGCTCCTGAACTTAAGATAACAAACTTATCTTCACTTAAAAGTATACATTCAGCAACATTTTCTTTGCAGTTCCTTCAGAAACGATGACAGCTGCTGAGGTAGCTGCAGCTACAGTGTCAGCCTGCAACCTAGATTTAC